>NW_011948421.1:7879793-7902329 GCF_000503995.2 Ceratosolen solmsi marchali | reverse complement strand
GCCGCTTTTTTGACAGTAAACAACAAGATCATTTTAACAGCAGCGAAGAATCATGAGCGCGTTTGATATGCGAGAATAAGTAAAATAACTATTTACGAGTGTTTTCCAGATGTACTGACCTTCTCAAGTATCAACGACCGTGGGTATTTTGTGATAAGAAAAATGTTCTTGCAATCTCGAACACACTTTCTTCTCAAATGAACGGAACCATAAAACTTCATCTATTTAATAATTTAAATAACAAAATTTGAATTGAAAAATAATTTTGTTTATAGTGATACATATTGTATCGAATAAGGTTAATTTAATATACAGTATTGAATTAAGAAGCAATATGGGGCCATAAGGACATTAAAACATGATCCACAATATTTGAATTCAGTAGGATCGACGGTAGCTAGTAAAATGATAAAATAAATAAAATGAATCTTAAATAAATGTTCGATAACAATTTTTAAACAGCAAAACCTTTGTGTGTCAAGTTCACAGAAAATTACAAATTCAAGTATATTTAGTAGCTGCTCTTATATATATGTTCCTTGTCTTTCTTTTTATTAAATATAACAATATAATAAATAATTAATGATTGTGAAGCGTATGAATGAGAGTGTAAGTGAATAAATAGAGGAAGTTTCTTGAATTGTGTTACGTGCTGAGGAGAGTGTGTATCCTCTCCGTGATGTGACGAGTCGATGCAGTCATAGTATGCGTAAGAGCCGCCGATGTCATACCGAAGCCGGCTAAGTGAGACTGGGTCGGTGCTGCCTTAGCGTCGGTGTATGCGTGAGAGCCGCCGCTATCGTACCGAAGTCGTCTAAGGGGGGCCGGGTCGCTGCTGCCTTAGCGTCGGTGTATGCGTAAGAGCCGCCGCTATCGTACCGAAGTCGTCTAAGGGGGGCCGGGTCGCTGCTGCCTTAGTGTCGATGTGTAAGAGCTGCCTTAGTCGTCGGTGTGATCCGTTAATATATGTAGTATGATTTCAATATTTTCACTCTCTAATTATGTTAGCACTAGCGCGTTATTAGTTTAAGTTTAGTTAACGTATTCTGATAATATAGCGTCACTATTGGCTTGTTAGATTGCTTACTAGTTGAGCATTACGTACATGTACCGCTACAGTGAGTGATGACTGTAGAGAGAAGATTGAATAGTGCGCGCGTTATGATGACTGCGTAATTATTACTAGACTAGACTGAGACAAAGACTTAGCGCTGTGCGTGAAGCGCAGCCCATAAATATTATCGCGCTAGTTTTTAGGCGCCGGTAGCCATCCAATGTCTGTTGCTATGCCGATATTGGTCGTGACATCAATAGGGCATAGCCTTGGAAGGTTCGTTGGCTATTGTTTATAAACAACTGAATTGCGCGCTCATACCTCTCCCACTTTTGTATTCCGCTTTACAACTGTTTCAATCCGTAACATTTAGGTTTCGTAACTGAATTGTTTGTAATTAAACTTTTTAATAATTCTTTAATCAAATGTTTATTATGTATATTAAGTATTTTACAGAATCTTAATTAATTTCAATTTCTGTTCAATACCCAATGTACAAACAAATGTTGCTCCTGAGAATTTCGACAAACAAATAGCTATTAAGAGTATTGAATTTTATATATAAATAGAGAGAAATGAAATAAATAATATTAGCAGAGAAGAGAAGCAATGTTTGTAGTGTTTCTCGAATAGCAATAATAATAGTAATTAAGAAGGAGTCAGCTGCTACGTTATTATTCTTGAAGAGTAAATTAATATTAAAGATTTTCTTGGCTCTCGGACACTCGTGTTTGTAAACACGATTCGGCGAATTCGGGAATTTACCTACGTCTTAAGTGTACTACAATATTTCCGCATAGCAACGCCGATTAAACTTCTATAACCTTCAAAGGCTGTGTCCTTCGATGTTTCTAGAATATACCAGAGCTTCTTTTTCTACCATTTGTTCACTCACCCGTTATTACTAATCAGTATATTTTCAATCTATCCAGTATCAATTATTACTTGCGACTCCGAAACTCAGCTGCATGCCTGACAATCAACCTACAATGCATACGTGCATTATTACCAGAATCTGCAATAACAAGTTAGTAATTTAACGGTGAAGCCATTGGAATTGTAATCAATAAAGTGCGCCAGCCACGCAATCATTCAGCATGTCCTGTCGGTAGTTCAAAAGGTACATCCTTTATATTATTTGTACAAGCCAGTCATCCACGCTCGAATCACGTTTCATATAAAGTCTGCCAAGAAAGGTAAAGCGATACACTCTCTCAGGCCAACCAGGCCGGAGAACGTTCGTTCACCTTTCCAATCCATTTTATTACATTGTCAAGGGCAGATTACAGTTTCCCGAATAGTCGACTATAACTACCTTTTATCAAGTCCTTCCGTACTTGAATGCTTATCATTTATTGTTCTTGCATGTAACTAGCTCTCTAATGCTCCCATACTCCCCTTTGGAGTATGGTCGATTTACATGACAACTACTATAGCGACCACAGTATTTTCTCCCTTTGAGTATGGTTTACTCTCCCTACTAAGCACTACTGATTACCATTACCATCTTCTCATGCTCATTAATGAGTATGGTCGACTACTCATGCTGATCTTTACAACATTAGCATAGACCCAATATTCAACATCCATACTAATCTCCATAACATCGACGAAATCGCCACCACTACGAAGAAACAACCTCAACTTTACTATAGAATAATTCCCTCTCTCTCACCTGAAGCAATCATAGAACTACAATTTTGTAATTATTAATAAACCAGAATAAAAGATGTCTTAATCAAGAGTATATATTGTACATATCTACAACCCTTCCACTTGTGTTTTTTCCTACTAATCGTTATGGCGAAAGACTAATCCACTTAACTATTGAATTGGCAGTTCGAGCCACAAAACGAACCCTCGATTTCGAACAATACGTAAAAAGTATAATTTTTAATATAAATCACAAAGTTTTTTCGTCTATTGCTATATAAAATAATATATATTTTAATGGTTATAATAATTAACGTACAAAACCAGCTATATTTTAATACAATATTTCGAAGTTTGTAGTATATATACCGCATCTGCTTTTACGAATTTGTATTAAAAGTATGTATTATTTTAAAAATACATGAAATAAAAATAATTATATTACAATTTTTTTATCGATAATTAATTAATCGTAAATCATTAATTAGATAAACTTGATTTTAAACTAAATATTTAAATAAAACAAAATGAAATTGAAACTGATATAAAGTAGATAAACCGTTTAAAAATCATTATTAAAATTAATTAAAAATATTAAAGAAAAAAAATATTTTATAGCATAGCATCAGAATTTTTATTACAGTAATTTACTGTTCATGTTGTATTATAATAATAAATCAAATGTTACGATATAATGAGATTTATTAATAGGAGATATAAAAATGACTACATTTAAATTATTGTGAGATAGTTTCTGCTAAAAATTACAATATAATTAAATGTTAATTTTAAGTTTTTTGTAGAAAAGTATATTATTTTGTAAATCTAAAATTACTTATTTATAATAAATACTTATTTATAAATCTAAAATACTATATATATACTTGTACTATATGCTTTAAACAAATTGTTATATATATTTTTTAATTTATTTAATAATTATATTATATCGTATATCTAATTTTTAAATATAAATGTTCGTTATTTTAAGGTTTTGCGGAAATATTCTCTAGTTTTTAAATTGGATACTATTTAAAAATAATTTATTAAACAAATAAATATAATAATTTTTTAAATATATGTAATAAAGTGGTTATGTAACTTAATTTAAAAGTTATAAATATATTATCATTAACAAAATAAAAACTAATGGTTTTAAAAATTATTAAATAATGATTTAATTGGAATTAGATATGAATAGAGGTTATAAAAGTAAATTTAAGGTCTTTTTAAAGTTTATCCAAATCTTTCCTTTTATTTTTTACCTGCAAGAGTGCTATTTTTACTTGCGCTTCTGACATTGGCATTCGTATACTAAAATCAGTTTACATTTATGATGCGCTCATTTGTCTATTTGAATAAATTAGTATACAATCTCTCATTTGATACAATACCAATCTTTTCTAATTATACACTCGTATGAATTTAGATTCATGTCTTGATTAAACTTTTATAATAGTCGATAAATGGTGATAATATCAGCAATTAGACTCTCGTTAACTAAATACTTATTTTGTTGAAATATATTTCAATGATCTACATAGTGCTTTCACGTTCTGAGATTTTATATGAACTATCCATTACGTATATTTCCTTTAATTTTAATGACTAATTTTGTTTACTTATTTGCAAATATCTAGGCATATTACAGGAATATGAAAGACTGCAGGAATTGTTGAATAAATCGCAGTTACATCTTTATCTATCATTCCCCGAGATTACATCTTTCAATATATATCCAAGTAGTTTGGTATATAAACTTGCACCCTAATTATTTAAAAGAATGATGCTGGTTGCAATGAAATGCTTAAAATTTAATAATCTTTCATTATTAAAAAGTTAAACCATACTATTCAAATTCTTTAATCTTTACAAATATTACGTTAATTTTTTTCCTTGTTTGAATACATATATTAATGTGAATAAAGAAACGGTTATCTTCTATATAACATATTAAGAAATTTCGGAAGTGAATACATTATCGAGCAAATAAAAACCAAATACAATAAACTTGCAGGAAATATAAATAAATTGTTGTACTTTGTTCACTTGATCTGCCTAAGGAAGCAAAACAACAAATTTAATTTCAATTTAAAGAAAAAATAAATTATTTATACAGATTTATATATTTATAGTTTTATTGTGTATATGTTTGTTTATTTCATTATATATATATATATATATATATATATATCAATAGGTCGCTGGTTCAAATCCGGCTCGAAGGACCAAATGTTCGATTTTGAGAGTTTATTTTGTGGCTCGAACTGCCAATTTAATAGTTCAGTGGATTAGTCTCTCGCCGTAGCGATTAGGAGGAAACGGCACAAGTGGAAGGGCTGAAAATATTATGTAATATATATTTTGAATGAAGATATTGTTTATTCTGGTTTATAAATTATTATAATATTGTAGTTTTGTTGGTTGCTTCAAGTAAGAGAGAGCTATGTATTCCATTACAGTGGTGAAGATGCTTTTTTGGATTGATAGCGATGTCGTTGATGTTATGGAAATTACTGTGTATGCTGAGTATTGAGTATATGTTGATGTTGTAAAGATCATCATGAGAAATCGACCATGCTCATTATTGAGTATAGGAAGATGTTGATGGTAATTCTGAGGCTAATCAATAATACTTCGTAGGGAGAGTAAGCACATTTAAAAGGAGAAAATACTGTAGCCTCTGTGGTAGCGGTTAAGTAAATCGACCATACTCCAAAGGGAGTATGGGAGTATTGGAGGGCTAGTCCTACGCAAGAACAATAAAGAATATACCTTCGAGTACGGAAGGATTTGACGCATAATACATCGACGGCGGCACCAACGCATACTACTACTGGGTCTGCTCACGGATTAAACCGACGCATTTTACATCAGCGGCTGTACCAACGCATAATACAAATAGCGGCGGCTCTAACGCATACTATGATAGTACCTACTCCTTATATAACGAAAAGGATATACACTCATCAACACGTAACAAAATAGAAGAAACTTCCTATATTTATTCGATCATACTATTATTCATATACTTCAAGATCATTAATTATTTATTATATTATTATATTTAATAAAAGGAAAGACAATAAACACTACAAGTAGTCTTGAATAATTGCATTGTCCCTCCCACTTGCCAGCAATATCTCTACCCATCATCCAACGGAGGTTTTTGGTCTGATCCCAGACACCTTGAACAGAAATACGACTTGTTTATGTGGTCTGTGTTAATATTGTAAGGATTAGCAGGGAAAGCCAACCATACTCATGAAGAGAGTATAGGTTATAGTGGTTACCCTTAATACAGATTTCTCACTGATAGACGCCCTAATAAGGAGTACTTCGACTCCATGTATCTTGTAGTCGACTATTTTCTTGTAATGCAATCAGCACCCTTGACTCAATGAACTGCACAATGAAGAATTGAACGTGCGTTCCTTGTAATGGCTTCACGCGCAGCGCTCAGACTTTGTCTTAGCTTAGCGTAACAATGATTACGCAGTCAACACGAAGAACTCACACTCGAGTCTTTTTCTCTGTCGCAGTCTCAGTCTAGCGTAATAACGATTGCACAATAACACAGCAAGCTCACTATTCAGTCTTCAAGCTTCTTTCTACGGTCATCACTCACTGTAGATACACACGTTCGTAATTGCTCAAACAGTAATACAGTAGTGAAACCACATTTTCAGAATTCCTTAATCAAACTTAAACGAATAACGTGCTAGTGCTAACTTAATCAAGAGTGAAATTATCGAATCATACTACACAAATTAACGGATCACACCGACCCTAAGATAGCAGCAAACGGTTCCTCTTTAGCAAGCTTCGGTGCGACAGTGGCAGCTCTAACGCTCCGATACTAAAGAAGCAGCGACCCAGTCTCACTTAGACGACTTCGGTACGACAGCGGCGGCTCTCACACATACTACTACAGCGACACTTCTCGGAATGGAAGGAGTCACTTCTCACATCACGGAGAGTTGTATTTAGTTGTATTGAACTACGTCAATAGGAAACTTCCAACGTGTCTGGACTTCGATAAGGTAATGCGTCTCACGCCAATAGGACTTGTAACAATAGCTGTGTTGAACTACGTCAATAAAAACTGCCAGCGTCTTCGGATTCCGATAAGGGAATGTGTCTCCCGCCAATAGGACTTGTAACTATAGTTGTCTTGAACTATGCTAATAGAAGACTTTCCACATATTAACTGAACAGTACTGTATCGAGAGTGAGAATATTGAAAAGTGCGACCCTTAAATACATTTTCTGACCATGAACTTCACTTGAACCCCTTCCCTTATTTTCCGTCCAATCAGGGACTTCTCCCTTGCAGAGCGCGGGCAGCGCCTCTTGTGGCTTCATGGTTAATTAAAGGCCTAGTCGTCTCTTGGTCTTCATGGCAAGAAGAGCTCTCGTTGCCGCTGACGCATCTGGCGACAGCATGACAACTTATAGACAGCGGGAAGGGGGGGCGTAGGTCCTGGTAGGTCCGCTCGATATAATACCTGAAGTAATTGCCGAGCGGAGCAAATTCATACATATGTCTAACTAAGTGGGTTTTTCTGTGTTTATTGTATTGTTTTCCCAGATGTTTTATGACACTATTGCCAGATAGTTGCGAACAAGAAAGTTTTGAAATCTAAACACAAATTTGACGATGTTATATTGCATTGAAAAAATGTCTCGCATTCTCGAACATTATGATTATTAACTATATATTATATTATTATATTTAATAAAGGAAAGACAAGAAATACTGAATGTAGTATTAAATAATTGCATTGCCCCTTCCACTTGCCAGCAACAACTCCACCCAACATCAAAGGGAGGTTTTTAGTCTGTTCCCAGACAAATAGTGAACAATATTTTGAGTTTTTCGATATCGTAAACAAATAATAAATTTAATGAATCTTTAGATCCAATTCATAGAGTCTTATGCTTTATTCTCCACCTTTATCCAATCTCATATACTTCAATATCAACAACTTCATCTAGTTTTTCATAAAGCTACGGATTTCATGTAACTTTTGTGTGTGTGTATATGTTATATTAATAAATGATATATTACAATATGAATTACTAAATAAAGCAATTAAATATGTTTTAAATATCTAAATAAATAACTTTCATGTTTTTTTATTACTTTCTAATAAGCGATTATTACAATTACACATTCTTCGAAATTGAGTGTTGATTTTTATCATTCAGTTCACAATAGTTCAGTAGATTAGTCTCTCGCCGTATCGATTTGAAAGAATAGGCACAAGGGGAAGGATGGATAGTACTGTGTAATATTTCTTTTGAGTCAAGATATTTTTTATTTTGGTTTATTACTAATTATAATATTGCGGTTTATGGTTGCTTCACGTAAGAGAGAGGAAATTATTCTATTGCAGTGGTGAGGGTGCTTCTTTAGTGATGATGTTGTCGTTGCTGCTATGGACATTACTGTGGATGTTGAATGTTGGGTCTATGCTGATATTGTAAAGATCAGCATGAGTAGCCGACCATGCTCATGGGGTGAGCATGGAAGAATGGTAATGGTAATCAGTAGTGCTTGGTAGGGAGAGTAAGTTACACTCAAACGGGGGAGAATGCAAAGTCTATGTGGTAGTTGTCACGTAAATCAACCATACCCAAAGGCGGGTATGGGAGTATTAGGGAGCTAGTCACATGTAAGAACAATAAATGATGTGCCTTCGAGTACGGAAGGACTTGGTACAATGAAGTTATAGTCGACTATTTGTTGAGCTGCAGTCTGCAGTCATGAAGGTACTGAGAGAGCGCACTGTGCTACCTGTCCTGGTTGTAGTAGGGTGAACGAACGTTCTCTGGCATGAAGGCACTGAGAGAGCGTACTGCGCCACCTGCCCTGGATGTAGTGAGGTGAACAAACGTTCTCTGCAGTGAAGACACTGAAAGAGCATACTGCATCACCTATCCTTAATGTAGTAAAGTAAACGATAGCTCAGCAACAAAGGTACTGAGTGAGCACATTGCGCCACTTTATGAGATGAAGAGAAATAAACGAACGTCCTCAGCAATGACAGCACTGAGACCGTACTGCGCCACTTTCTTGGCAGACTCGATATGAAACGTCGTTTGAGCGTAAATGACTAACTTGGAGAATTAACGAGGAGAATGTACCTTAGGACTACCGACAATGCGTACTGAATGACTGCTTGGCGGGTTCACATAATTGATTACACTTTTGGTGGCTTCACTGATGAATTACTAACCTGTTATTGCATATTCTGATAATAACACACGTATTTTTTGTAGCCTGCGTGTCAAGCATGCGGCTAAGATTCGTAATCGCAAGTTATAACTGATACTTAATAGTTGAAAAACACTGGGGGCAATAACAGATGAGAGCAATAGGTAAAAGTACAATGAGCTAAAATTCATAACTGAATAGATAGTCTGTCTAAAAATAGAGTACCTGGCTAGAAGGGCCATATATCTAGAGTTAGGTGTAAACTCCCAGATGGTGGAAGGGAGGAATGCAGGCAAGTGGACAGGATAGTGCATGTATTCAATAATAAATAGATTTGGTATTAGTTTTAGTTTATTGCGATAATTGCATTAGTTGTATTATAATGATTTTTAGTTTAAGCTTGAATGCCTTCGTTTCTTGAGTTTTGTATTGCTATTGTCACAGAGCTGTAATGTGCGTTGCATATACAGGTAGAAGGGCGTAGCCTTCTGGTCCTCTATATGTAATGCACGTGGTGGTGGTGTTATACACGTAGAAGAACAAGGTCGTAAACCCCTGTGCTTTCTTGTGCAGTGGCACGTGGCAGTAGCTTGAATTTGCCTTGGTATTGTCTTATTGCTTACGTTGAAGGCTCTGCAGGTGCGCTTTTGGCGGCATTTGATCTTAGTCTGCAGATATTGCTGCGTACGGCGCCTCGTAAGTCTTTCTTGTGGGAGCTAAACTTGCCTCTTATGCGTTTGCAGATGTTGTGAGCTTGGTCATTCTACAATTCTTTCCTTGTGAGGCTTATTGCATATTATTATCGTTATTAAGGAATGGAACTTTACCTTATGAGTTCTGCAGATTTTGTGCTCTTGATGGCAGCTAGTGATGTCTACAGGTTGTGCCTCGTGCGGCAGCTTATAGTTTATATTTTGTGTTTTTCTGGCTATACCTCGCATTGTTTGCCGAGTTTGCCTCAAACGGCTCCTTATAGGTTGTGATTATGTTGTGCCTTGTGCACCACTGTTTACTTGTTCCTTTTTCCTTGTCTTGCACTGCTGCGAGTGTATGATTTGATTTAGACTTATCTTACACTTGTCATGAGTTGGATATGACTAGATTTTGCCTCTTAATTGGCCTTTACTGTGTATGTCTACATTCTTGTTATTTGGCATTCCCTTGGAGAAGCAGCCTTGCCGGCTTCTCTGGTGACAAGAGAGTCCTCGTGCGCCTTGCTGGCGTCTTTCTTGAAGGCATTCTCTCAGCCACCGCGTGGCCCTTATGGATTTCCTGCTTCTTGGCGTTTCCAATCAGAGCGCCTCTTTTTGGGCGTTTCTAATCGAATTGGTCCTTTCATTATTGACGGCTCCAATCAGAGAGCTTCTTACTTGTAGTCCCACCATGAGAGGGGGACTTCTTTGGCACGTTCTCGCTGCACTATCCGAGCGACATGTAGCTGGGTTTGACAACAGCGTATGCGTGTAGTGCTGCCTTTAATATCCCTTTTTTCGGATGTAAGACGAGGTGGTTTTTGCTTATATTTTTATGACTTGATTGTGCCAGAAGTTTTATGACTTGTTTTGCTGGACACTTGGAACCTTGTTCTCGCCAGATGTGTTTATGAATTGTATTTTCTTTAGATATTCGATGTTTTACTGAATTGTTTATATTTAGTTAATCCGAGGCGCGTTTTGAATGTTATTTCTCGAGTATTAAGAGTTCGCCTTTTTCGGAACTCTTATCTCGAATTTTCCAGATCTTTAATGAGCTGGGAGTTTTCTTACATTCTTGAACATTCCGCCCGTCATCAGCAATTCTAATTGATGGTTATTCCTCCTTATGCTTAAATTTTGGTAATATTGCCAGCTTATGAGTGGGTCTTACCATGGTGGTAGAGACTGTTTTTAAAGATGCGATTCCTGCCAGTCCGTTCTTACCGAGTTTATATTGTTAAGGGGTCGGCACGATCAACTCCTGAATGATTAAACGGTCTTGGAGAGTGTCAATCGTCTTATTGGTATTTTATGGCACGAATTCTTCCTTGTCGTGCACATACAATGTATTGAAAGCGATTTCTTGACAGGGACCTCCCTTCTTTCAAGAATCGAATGTTGTTGGCATATGTATGCTAAAGTGAGTCGTGTATGCTGTCAGTCGGTGGGACATAACCCGTGTGCAGGTATGCTTGTGACTGAAGGGTTTTGTATTTATTATAAAATTAGGTGGCTTCTGGGTTGCCTTGATCTATGAGAAATCCTTAGTTTTTTTTTTGTTTTTTGCTTCATGTCTTTATTGTAGGGCTTAAATATCCCTCTTAGGTTCGGCAAATCTTTATGCGCTTGTTGACATCTTGGTTGTTTGGCAGGGTTGATTCGTGGTGTGCGCTATATGGCGCGCAGAATTAGTTTGCTTGTATGGGTGTGTCCCGAGCGTGAGCGCGAGCTTAAGTGTGTAAGTATGACCACGGGTTTGTTCGTGCGTGTGAGTATAACCACATGTTTGTTCGTGCATGTGCATGAGCAAGAGTTTGAGAAATTGTGTGTGAGTATGACCACGAGTTTGTTCGTGTGTGTGAAGATTTGTAAGAATGTCGCAAGCTTAGCGCGAGCATGAAGATTTCTATGTGTGTCGCGAGCTTAGCGCGAGCATGAAGATTTGTATGGCTGTCGCCAGCTTGAGCGCGAACTAGAAGAATTGAATGTGTGTCGCGAGCGTAGCGCGAGCTTGAAGAATTGAATGTGTGTCGCGAGCGTAGCGCGAGCTTGAAGATTTGAATGTGTGTCGCGAGCTTGAAGATGTATATGGCTGTCGCGAGCTTGAGCGCGAACTAGAAAAATTGTATGTATCGCGGGCGTAGGGCGAGCATGAAGATTTGAATGTATCGCGAGCATAGCGCGAATTGGAAAAATTGAATGTGTCGCGAGCTTGAACGCGAATTAGAAAAATTGAATGTGTCGCGAGCTTGAAGATTTGAATGTGTCGCGAGCTTGAAGATTTGAATGTGTCGCGAGCATAGCGCGAATTGGAAAAATTGTATGTGTCGCGAGCTTAGCGCGAGCATGAAGATTTGTATGGCTATCGCGAGCTTGAGCGCGAACTAGAAGTTTTCTTACATTCTTGAACATAGTCAAAACACCGTGAGCCAGGTACGTGGCGACTGAGTGGATGTTAAAGGTACAGTGGTACAGTGCGTGGTTCGGGCGCTCATACCTCTCCCACTTATTTATTCCGCTGTCTACTGTTTCAATCCGTAACACATAGAGTACTAAATTAAAAATAGCTTACAGAGATCATGTACCACAGAGCATTTGTGGTGATAGCAGGTTTAATAGTGGCTTATGCTGCAAGAATACCCCTTCAAATTATACCATCTACATAAAAGTTACAAATTATAAATTTCATTTTTCAGACTTGTTAAAAAAGCAATAATAAGAATTTTTTCATTCATCGAAATATATTTATAAATTATTTTAAAATAAATAAAAATATCAATACGTTTTTAAAAATGTATACTTTTTTTAAAATACCCTTTCTTTTATTTTTATATTTTTTGCAAAACAATATAATATTCTACAGAAGTGCTTACAGTAAATCTGCTGCACCACACACTCAAGTACTTGATGTTCCGAACTTTAATAGTAGCTGGAAGTCTTAGAATCACATCAGCATTCAGAAAAGCTTCTAGTGGTGTTTGATCACTGACAAATAAACAATAGCATAGTATTACTTTTACAAAAAACTTATAGTTTTTTGTAAGGTAGCAAATACAAAAATGATTAAATAGATAAAATCAATTTAATCCAAAAGGAATTATTTAATTTTTAAGTTATTTCAGTCAATTATTAGTAAAATGTTGTTTCAAATGAAAATAGATTATTTTATTGTTTTATTTAATATAAAATTTAATATGTTTATTCTATTAATTTTATTGTTCAAATAAAAATTTAAATTAATAAATTTAAAAACTAAAAAAAATAACGCAACAATAAAGTATTATTATATTATAAACATTTAGTCGAATTATAATTAATTTCAAAGTTAAATTGAATGACTTTCAATTATATTTAATTTTTTTTTATTTCTTTATTATATACTTTTAATAATATTGATTATTCTTAATTTTATTGTTAGTAATGTACGAACTTACCATGCTTATCATAAAAAAGATAAATTACAAAAATTTTAAAATAATATATTGTTTTATTACAAATATTACTTTGGATACTAATATAAAATATATAATATTTATATTAAATATAAATATATTAATTTCCTATATATAAGTAGAAATTTATTGTAGTATCAAACTAATTCACTTAAATTTAAATGAGTTAAAAAATACAAAATTTTAATAATAAAATTAATTTAATATAAATATTTGTAGTATAAGTAGTAGTTAAAAATATTATACTTTATTAAATTATTATATATTATATTTTTGTATAAATAGTATAAAAACTCAGTAAATTATTGAAAAACATCGTTATACCTTCTAAAACTGAATTTTTTTAAAAAACTAAAATTTTGCTGTTTAATGTAACAGCAGACATTGTTTACTGGAGTTCAACGTTTTATACTACTTTTAACTGATTTATTTATCAGTATCTGATACTTTACATTTACAATATATTTGTACATATATGATAAACTGATAAACGACGATGTTGACAATATATAAATTTACATATTAAAATGAAATCTAACTATGTAGCTTTTATATAGAAAATGGAAGAGTATGAAATAATTATGAAAAACAGTTTATAAATATGCTTGTAATTGCAAATCATGTTAAATGAACTGTACTATAAATTTATAAAGATTTAATACTTGATATGATAATACAGGAGAGTGACTATCTGTTAATATATACTTAATAGATAATGATAAAAGGTTAGACAATACTGTATTTGAACATGAAAATTATAAAATTCGTTTTTAATTGCCATAAGAGTGTTTTCATTTTACATTTTAAAAGCTTATATATATAATAGTATTTTATACGTATAAATTTATAAATATTTTCTAAATATAAATCTTCAGAATATAAAATATATATTTATTGTATGCATAAATTTATGATGTTGTATTTATTAAATTAACATTTAGAAGCCATGTTTTTTTCACTTTGCAAGTCAAATCGAATGCACTATATATCAATATATCATTAAATAATTATTTTTTTATTAAATAAAAATCTAGAACACAATTCAAAAAAATTATATTTATTTAGATGTATTTGTTTATAATCAAATCATTATCAATGATTTATTAACTTTTATAAATGTAAACTATTTATTTAAATAGTTTATAAAAAATGTAAAATTTAAAGTGAAAAATTTTCTACGACTAGTATTTTTAAATCGTTTTATATAGGCTCACCTATCCCGATGTTCAGGATACGGTACGGCAATGCCATCTGGCGTTGGGCTGGATGAATTACCAACCCAGAAATACGCTGTTGGTTCTACACCATCATAGCTGAAGTTTTTGATGAAAAGCATAGATTCGTCGATTACATAGGCATCCCCATTAACGCCATGCGCGTATGTTGAGAAATTACCGATAAAGGTTCCATAATAATTATATTTTCTTTTTGAGTATTCTGCTGCAACTGAAAATGATTTTTAAAGTTTTTGGAGTTTATTTAAAAATGGCATTATATTTCATAATCAATAAATTTATATATATATTCACATTCATATTATACAATTGTGCCACTTTTGCAAGAATACAGATATTTGTTTATTTCTGTTTATCAGTCATTTCATAAAATTCATAGAAAAATGGAATAGTTGAAATTTAAATTATTAATAAAATCCGAGAGAATTCAATTATAGAAAAAAGAAAATTGGAAGTAATTACTTCAAAATTATTCTCAGAATCCTCATGATCATTATCAAAGATATCAATAATTTTAAGTTCTGTAATCAACTAAATCATTTAAGAAAAATATTAAATCTATTTCTTGACTATTTAATACAATTCAAATATATTTATAATCTTTTTACGATAATTTGCTTGCTGTCAAAAGCCACCATAATAAAACTTTAATCATTATAATAAATGATAAAAATGTAGTCTTAAAAAGCAGACAGTTATAGATTACATTTTATTTATTTGTTACATACAATTACTTGTTATTTTTATTAGAATTGTTCAATAATGTTATTATGAGATATAACAATAACTATTAGGTAATTGTAAAATATATGAACACTGCATTCAGAATATTTTATATTTTAAGTTTGTTCGAGATTGCAAGACCTTTTTTCAATGCAATATAACATCTAACAAAACAACATCGTAAAATTTGTGTTTAGATTTCAAAACTTTCTTGTTCGCAACTATCTGACAATAGTGTCATAAGACATCTGGAAAAATAATACAATAAACACGGAAAAAACCCACTCAGTCAGGCATATGTGCGAATTCGTTCCGCTCGGTAATTACTTCAAGCATTATTGCGAGCGGATCTATCCCCCCCTTCCCGCTATCAACAAGTTCTCACTCTGTCGCCAGATGCGTCAGCAGCAACGAGTGCTCTTCTTGCCATGAAGACCAGGAGACGACTAGGCCCTTAATTAACTATGAAACCACAAGAGGCGCTGCCCGCGCTCTGCAAGAGAGAAGTCTCTGATTGGACGAAAAATAAGGGAAGGGATTCAAGTGAAGTTCATGGTCAGCAAATGTATTTAAGGGGCGCATTTTTCAATATTCATTACTCTAGATACAGTACTTATACAAATAAGAAGTGGAAGTATTCTATTAGCGTAGTTCAAGACAACTATCGTTACAAGTCCTATTGGCGGGAGACACATTCCCTTATCGGAATCCGAAGATGCTGGCAGTTTCCTATTAACGTAGTTCAACACAACTATCGTTACAAATCCTATTGGCGGGAGACGTATTACCTTACAGAAGTCCAGACACGTTGGAAGTTTCCTATTTACGTAGTTAAATACAACTATAGTTACAAATCCTATTGGCGGGCGACGCATTCCAACGACAAGGGTCTAATGACAAGCCCCCTTGAAGAAAGACCAAGGAGGTCCCAATTTCCAAAGTACGAGCAGTCTTCGTAAGTAATATTATTACTACAATAATTGCATACTCTGAGATTCAGAGATTATGACATCGACAAGCAACTAAGGACGAAGAGGCTCTCCCCAGAGCAACAGTGCGGAATAGATTCCAGTAAGCGTCGCCAAGTTCGCGCCCGCTAAAGGGTGTCTTGTCGGCAACTCTCACCTTAGTTCAAGTTTGGACGCTTATGGACTTAAGCAACAAACAGCGCGAGTGTCGACGAATTAAACTTCGCGCCATTCTGCGGTCAAATTCAATCATCACGCTTCATAGATGAGAGTACATTAATCCACCATAAGAATTATTTCCATAATTAATAATAGTAATACTAGTCAACCTTGTGCAGATGTTGTAAGCTTGGTCACTCTACAATTCTTTACCTTGTGAGGCTTATTGCATATTATTATCGTTATTAAGGAATGGAACTTTTACCTTATGAATTCTGCAGATTTTGTGCTCTTGATGGCAGCTAGTGATGGTACAATAAGAAGATAATAAAACCATTTTATTTCAACTAAGTAAATAAATTTCATATCTGCATTGTCGTATTAATCCACAAAAAATATAAATTTCGTAATGGAAAAAAGCAAAATTGTGAATTAATTGTCTATTATTCTAGGAAATTTTTTTAGAATATAATGGATTTTATAAATACTATAAATTCTTTTAAATAATATGAAATACATTTTTATAATATTAATTATACGAGGTGAACGAACAAATGCACCAGAAACATTTTCAAATTTATTAAATGGATATAAAGTTATAGTTTTTCAGATAATATGACTATAGTTTCGTTCATTCTACAGTAGTAATAATGTAATGCAATGAGCAATATGGAAAACTAATAAAATATTTTATGTGAGAGTATTCCAATTTTAAACTTAATTTTTTTTTAATTAATTTAAATAATAATTAAAATTATTTCAAGTAATTAAAATTAAAAGTATTTTCATATAATTTATAAAACTGTCATAAAATATCTCGTATGCTTTTTCGAATATAACACGATTTTAATGAAATGTATTTTTCTTTTAATCTGAATTATTTAAATCTGAAAAAAATCAATATTCTTAAGAAAATACATAAAACGAATGTTATTACTGTTATTTTTTCCTATTAACATTTTTTATTTTTTATCCACAACTTTTATTGTATAATTTTTGTTTTTTTGACCATTGTCGACTCAATAAAACTAATTTAAAAAATTTAGTAAACGATATATTCTTTCTTCTATTTTATTTTTTTTCATATTTGTAAAATTTTAGCAATGGTAAATAATAATAAATAAAATTAAATAAAATAATTTTTTAAATAATAATGATAATACTAAGATATTTGTCAGAGTTTAGTGCAAATACTAAGGCTTGCAATGAATAAAAAACCAGCATTTTCAATATATAATATTATTTTTGCTTTATTACAGAAACTAATATATTATTTTTATAATTCAAATAAATTATAAAATATCATTGCCACCTATTGAACTATATAGAAATATTATTTTTTATTATATTTATGAATTGTTGCTTTTGCTTCATTTATAGTAAAGTTTGAGATTATATTTTGTGAAACTATGATACTTTGTAAATATTTATATTTATAAGGAAACAAATATTATAATAATAAATAAATCGAAATATTACTATATGTGATGCTACAAATTTTTTTATATATTTTAGTATATAAAATATATATTTTTATTGAATGTTTATCTACGAAATTTTAATTAACTAACTTTATCGTGTATGTCTGGTATTGAATGATAATATATAAAAAATGGAACTCCAATTAAAATTTTTTATTTCAGTTTTAAATTTGTATTTGTATTTAACTAATAACTGTTATTAATACTAAATAGATATATATATAAACATAAATAAAAATACTTTTTCAGTTAGTCGTTTTTAAGTTGAATCATAGACACTATACTATTTATTTTTTTAATTTGTTGATATTTAGAATAATTACACAATTATATAGAAATTAATTCGATGCTAATTATTTTATAAACTCACCAATATACAGTACAGCAGTCAAGCATATAACAAAGCTGGCGGTTAAATGCATACTTCTTAAAATCCTATTTTTCTTTCGGATTGCTTAAAATTTTTTTCTTGGGATTATTGTTTCGGTTGTTACTATATAATATCACTCTAGTTGAATCGCTGTAATATTGATTAAGCACTCTTTATACAGCCTTCCTTATGTACAACACTCATATCGTACCTACAATTTTATAAAACATAAAAAAATTGAGGAAAGATATACAGTGTATATTTAACATATTAGTCATATTTTTTAAATTAAAATTCTTATCATATTATCAAAAAAAGAAGATAAAATGAATTATAATGTAATTATACTTATAATGTAATTATGTATTATAACTAATATTAAAAACTAAGACAGATGTAGACATTATTTATTTACAAAGACTATGTTGTGAACTTGGATGAATCTTTAAATGTTCATTTATACAATAGCTTTAATAAAAAAAAAAAGTATTTTTTTAAATTAAATAAAATGAGAACTTACCCAATTTTCACGTCTTAACTTTTATAAAATGTAGTGATATTATTATTAATTAAAATAAGAAGCAGAAAAATGATATAAAATATCAGTATGTACTGTCTATTAAATCACTATAATGTGGCGCATGATCCGTTCATGTGCGCACTCAGGCCATTTCTGCTTATTGATAGTGTAGGCTTTCCAATTTTCGTTAACCAAATTGAGAAGTTGCAAGTGAAATCTGTATATAATCGAAGATGTGACAATTAGACCTATTTTCTTTTCAATATACATAAAGCTATAATTTTTATGTAAAATTATGTAGTTGCTATATGGTTGTTATATTATGTATTGCTTCCAATGGCTGATTTATAATTCAAGTAAATTATCCCATATTAATGCATTTATTACTTGTAAAGTAAGAAATTTTTTTTTTATTTAAATCATATATTATTAACCTTACTATTAATAAAAAAAATGAGTAATTAAAGAAATATACGCTTTTAATAATTTTTTTGAAAATTAATCTGAATATAAAAAGAAAGTTTTCACTGTCTAATATATTACACTTCAAAATGTATTTATTTTATGTGTAAAAAATTATATAAATAAAACATGTGATTAACTAATTCATATAATAATATACATTTAATTTCTTTTGTCATACACTAAAATATGATGTATAAAGCAAAATATATTATGTTTGCAGTATTAAATGGATAATAAAAAACCTAAATAAAAACAAAGTTGTATAAATAACATAATATTAATTTATGTATTTAAATGTAGCCCTATTCGAGTTAAGAAGAAATGAAATTTACATTAAATTTATAAAATAATCGTTTCTGTATTATCTATTTATATAATAATATCTTAGAATAGTTAAAATATTTATTTCTTTTGAATATGAAAGCAATGAATTTTAATATGAATAATACGTTATTAGAAGTTGATTAATAAAATCGCACTGGATTTTATTATATTTTTGTATGTGTATTGTCAACAGTTTTTAAATTAATAACGAATAACCAGCTTATTTTTTATTTTAATCATAAGTAATATTAAAAAATTATTGTAAAATAATTAATTTATATTACATTATTGTAGTAATTTTTATTTAAGTTATTACTGTTAATTACACTTATACAGAATATAGTAAACTTTATTTATAATTACACTAAGCATTATTTACTAAAACATTTTATACGTCTATTTACAAATATAATCAGTTATATAAATGTTTGGAATAATTTCATTGAATTACAGTATTGAAAAAAGAATAACACAATGTAAAATTTAACTATATCATAGTTCAATTTACAATATATTTGATTAGATTTTAATGTATTTTACTGTATTCTAGAAGCTTCATAGAAAGTTTCTTTTTCAGTTAATAATGACGATGGTGTAACTAATTAATAACGAAAAATATAAAACGCGATGTTTATCTAATATTTAATTACGGGATGACTTTCAAAATTACTAATTAATTATTAAGAAAAGTATTAAGGAAATAAATAGTCTAAAAATCAGTTTAATACAAAAAAAGAAAAACAGTATCTAAAATGTTAAAAATTAGTATTAAAGGAGGGTTTAGGTAGGTCAATACCTAGTTAGCACTCCGCCGTCAAAGCTGCGCACACACACGCGCGCATTCGGGCGGCGCTCAACTCACGTAGCTCGTATTACTTGATCAAGGCTTCCACGTCAAAGAGAACTGAAGATCGCATCTTTATTCGTCCTATGTGTTGGGCAAAGCTGCAAGCTCCACCTACAGGGAATGCGTGCGCATCGGTCTTTCCACTAGAAGATTTTGAGCTTGCGTGTAACCCATTTCCACTCTTTCATAAAATAAAAACAGCCAATAATCTTATATTTTTCAGATATTGATTAAAAAGTACTTTTTACATAAAAAAATTGAACTTTTTGTATTCAAGTATATATGATTTTTACAGAGAATTTGTTGTTATAAATTAAAACGCCGACACAAAGAATAAAAAAATTTATAATCATATACAAATATACAGTATATGGAACATAGAGAAATCGTTGCAGCTATGAAAGTAGATTTTATTGATTTGAATTTGTATTATATAAAAATGCTTATCATGTATTTAGAAAATCAAGGGCATGTAATAAACCACTTAATCAGTCTCTGCTTAGCTTTACTTCGTTTTCTTATTATTTAGTTTTTAATTATTTCAAATAAATAAAAAGAAAATCAGTTAATATCATGTTGGCTTTTTAAATTTATTTAAATACTCGATTTATTCAATACACATTTTTATTGCCAATTAAATACATATAAAATGCCAATAAACTCTTACCCAAATTAGAATTTTACAATTTTATTAAATATACCATCCTAAACAATAAGTAACAGCTACTCTGTTCGATTTTAAAGGTTTAGTTTATGGCTCGAACTACCAATTCAATAGTTCAGTGGATTAGTCTCTCGGCAGAATAACTTCAAAGGAAACAATAACAGACAAGGCTGAAAAATATCGTGTATTTAGTAAAACAATGTATATTAATGTAAATAATTATAACAATATTGCACTTTGATGTAGAGAGAAATAATTCTATTGAAGTAGTGAGGGTGTATTCTTGTATTTTTGAATTATTGTAGATGCTATGGATATGACTAAGTATCTTGAAGTTGAAGTAATGCTGATGTTGTAAATATCAGCTGATGTCAGTCAATCATGCTTTTGAGGTAGTATGAGAAGATGGTAGTTGAATCAAGTATGTTTGAAGTATGAGTAACTATACTTGATATGGTGTAAGATGTTTAATGGAATATATTAAGTAATCAATTGTATCTTTAATTATGTAAGGGGACAGTAGAAGAATTTAGTCAAAGGTAAGAGTAATTAATGGTGAGATTTCTAACTCGTGAAGTATTTAATAATCTGTATTTATAGTTTATTATTCGATCTGTTGTCCTTGTGTGACAATGTGCTTGAAGGCATAGCGACTCCTGCGTCAGCTGTTGATGGCCTGTACGGTTCCGAAGTGTTCTTCGAAAGAGCGTAAGTTTGCCCTGTATCTGCCAAAGGCCTGAATGGCCCCGAAGTGTTCTTCGAAGGAGTGTCCGGTTGTCCTCTCTCTGGCGTGCCTTATTGGTCCGAAGTGTTCTTCGGGAGAGCGTGTGTGTGCCCTCTCTCTGCTAGCGAGCCGGCGTGGTCCGAAGTGTTCTTCGGGAGAGCGTAAGTTTGCCCGATCGACTCTTATGGGCCTGTACGGTTCCAAAGTGTTCTTTGGAAGAGCGTAAGTTTGCCCGACTTGTTGTGTGCGAGGTGTGATTAACTGATTAATTAATATAAAAAGAAGTACCTTGTACAATGCAGGCAAGGTACTTTATCGCTGTGTGATTGATGTCCCCTTTGATTACTGTTCCATTGGCTTCACTGTAATCACTATTTAAAACTGCTGATTTCCTTTTCTTATGCACACGTGTAAAAGAGAAAGAAAAATGTAGAAGAGCTAGTCACACACAAGTATCATTTATTATTAACCTTAGAAATCTTAAGGATTTCTGGAAAATTTCCTTATTGTTGATCAGTCGATATACTGAAGTCTGGCCTTGACTTGTTGCGTCATTTTGTAGACTATTTAAAGAATGCACGACCACGTGCTCATCACCTGGTGACTATTTGAAAGAATGCGCGACCACGCGCTCATCACCTGACTATTTCAGGACATGCAGGACCACGTGCTAATCACCTGTCGACTGCGTCAGGCGATGCGAAAATTCCCAGGTTACTTGTGCTAGATGTGACTAGTTTATTTATTAATATAAAAATAGGTACCTTGTAAAGTGTTGGTAGAGTGTGTTGATTGTTGTTTAATTAATGTTTCCTTTGATTACTATTTCATTGGCTTCACTGTAATCACTATTAAATCTGCTGATTTTTTATTCTTATACTCGCGTGTATTCTTATTATGATTCTTACTTATGCTGCCGAATATATGACCATGCGTCGAATTCACAGAATGCTAAAAACACTGAGCGGCAGTTACACTTGAA
>NW_011948421.1:7748834-7879710 GCF_000503995.2 Ceratosolen solmsi marchali | reverse complement strand
TCTGAAGGTAGATCGAGACCCGTGTCCCATGGCTTCTACTGGTAGATGATCGAATCGGTTCACTATGGTCGGTCCCTGCGGTCGGATCACGGCAAGATGTTAGCCGCAAGCGCAGTTGAGCAAGGGTGGTACGACAAGAGATGATTATCAGCGAGAGGTATCTTCAGCAAGCGGTATCTTCAGCAAGAGAGCGAGACCCGCCGCGTCCCTTATATAGGCACGCGGCGGCTCCCTTAACTGGCAACAAGGCATCGTCGTTGTTCCACTAATTCTTACACGAAGCGTCGAAGGAAAAATCTAGAGCCTTCGAGAGTGTTCGACGAGAGAAAAGTAGGAGTAATACCCTTGGGTGATCTTACAGTATATTATATTTCGGGTCGTAAACTTGCTCGGACTTAACGTGTTTTGTTTGTAAACATTCGCTCGAGTACCCGTCCCGGTCCGCACGTGCGGGTCAGTCTAGGCGCACATGCGGTACGTCGGACAGCGCGTATGACCTTTCTTTTGTTTGAAATTCATGGGACTGCATCAATCCCGAACACTGTTAAATAAATGATAAACTAATATTATTTAATTCAATACATTATAAAATGAATCATAAAATTAAGTACTTGTATTTATATTAGTTGTGACTTAGAAAATGAGTTATTTTTTAAAAGTCATTTCTTAATTATCATTTAATTAAAAAAATAAATATAAATGTATATATATACTCATGCTATTAAATTATATCTGATTCAAAATGGTTGATAAATTATGTTTAGGATTAAAGCAATTTCTAAGACCGTTGGATCTCGGAATTGTTGATCCCTCTAGCTTTCAAATTTCTGAAACATTTGTAATGTTTTGGTTTCAACGTCCTACAATGTTTTTTGAGCCTCCATATAGAAACGTAGATTGGAATTCTCCTATCTTGTACAACTTTGTTTTCCTAGCGTTCTCGAAACTTCTCGAGCGTTCGCGAGCTAGTCTAAACTCTGAATAGCAACATCTATCCATTGTTGCCATCTACCTAAATTATCACGTGGATACATAAGGCAAACACGCAACAATAGAACAAATAAATAAAAGAAATCTTCGGCGTGACTATTAAAATCAATATTAAAGACGTGTTGTGATTAGTTAAGGTACAAGAAGAAGCTCAGCGTAAAATGATTTTTATGACATTAAAAAGATATAAAATACGAATTGATAGTGATCAAAATAAGTAGTTCAATATTTAAGAAAACCTCTGCACATTAAACATTTTTTATAAAATCATTGTATTTTATTATTTACTAAACATACAATTAATAAACATTTTTTCAAATATATTCATTCAGATATATTTATTCTCGCATATCAAAAAACGTGCTCATTAATTTCTGGTGCAGTCAAACGAGCTTGTTGTTTACTGCCAAGAAGACGGAGATTCAGAAAGAGTATCAGATATAAGTAAACTATCGAGTACAAATTTATTTCCTAAATTTCACTTCAATCCAAAACCCTTCGACAAACACGTGCGACAACAAGCAATTGGCGTACGTGCGCATTCGGCATCTTAAGACAATGCGTACATTGTTCTCAACAACTCCGATCGCGTTAGCCAATCGATAGCGCTCCCAGAGGACCTCCCATATCGCTAAATCCCATAGAAGAGAGAGAGGACCAATTGTAGACGCCTCCGCTTCAGATACTTTCCCGATTTAGCATGTTCAAGCCTAAGCCCGGAAGGAAGTGGAAATGAAGGCGTGCATGATCGATCATGCTGCCTAATGGCGCGCTTTGATTGGAGACAAGAAAGAAGAAGGGATCCGTAGTGGAACCGGGTCAGAATGTACCAGCACTCTTTCTCACGAAGAGTCACGACTTATTCTCAAGAAGGAGAAACAGAGAAAAGTCGATCATCTGAGTCTTGTAAAATAGCTTTCTATTTTTGTGGTTCATTATCCAGTTACATTTAGTCTCCTCAAGCATTTATAGTCCAAGGAGCGAGATTCCCGTCATCTTATTAAGAGAGACAAAAGAAAGTTCAATCTACAGAAGTGGAAGCAGTTCGTGCATGGAAGCTTCTCATTCATGCCTGTGAGGAGAAACTACTGTGGAGATCACACTACAATTTCCAAGTAAGTCATATCATTAGTGTTTGGTTCTTCTCTTCACGGCCTACTCATATACGGATCGCAGGCAGTTAGTGTCCAGAAGTTTCCGCGTATGCTTACTTTGCAAGACCAGCAATTCGCGCCTATCAGTGCGCACAATTCCTCTAACCTCTATCTCAGGCTCGTGCTAACGCACACGGCTCAGTATATACGGGCAACTGCAACACGAAGGCTCACGTGTGCAGAAGATTGCTCGATGTCGCACGAGCTGGGTTTCAAGTTACAATAAATTATTGAAAATGTTTTTCTACTCGATTGTTTTCGTATATCTGACACTCTCGAAATGTTCTCGGATAAACATACTCGCCGAGTTCTTCCTAGATAAGAACAAAGGTCGTTCATTCCGCTTTCCGAAGTTCAATATTTTTCTTGAAATGATAGACTTGGAATTTTTTGACGTCACGTCAAATATCGGTATAGTAACAGACACCGGATCGCTACCGGCGCCGAAAAACTAGCTTGATAATATTTAAGGGCTGCGCTTGCCACGCGGTGCTCAGCCTTTGTCTCGATCCTTGTCTTAGTCGCAGTCTCAGTCTAGCATAATAACGATTACGCAGTAACACGATGAGCTCACTATTCAGTCTTCAAGCTTCTCTCTACAGTCATCACACACTGTAGCGATACACGTACGCAATACTCAAACAGTAAGCATTCTAACAATACAATAGTGAAGCGACATTATCAGAATTCGTTAATCAAGCTTAAACGAATAACGCGCTAATGCTAACATAATCGAGAGTGAATTATCGAATCATACTATATATATTAACGGATCAGACCGATACTAAGATAGCAGCAAAACGGTCCCCCTTTAGAAAGCTTCGGTACGACAGTGGCGGCTCTCACGGATACTACTACGGCGGCACTTCTCGGAAGGGAAGGAGTCACTCCTCACATCACGGAGAGTATACACACTGTCCTCAGCACGTAAACCAATTGAAGAAACTTCCCCAAATTATTTGCTCACACCATCATTCATACATTTTATGATCATTAACTATTTATTATATTATTACATTTAATAAAGGAAAGACAAGAAACACTGCATGTATTATTGAATAATTGTTTGCCCCTTCCACTTGCCAGCAACACCTCCACCCACTATCAAAGGGAGGTTTATTAGTCTGACCCAGGCACATACACTTAATACATATTTATAATAATAAATTATAATAATAAATAATAAATATTATTAATAAATTTATAATATTTTCCATTCATTTATAAAATATATTTTCAAATATCAATAGATTAATTTGTAAAATGAGATTTTCGTCATAAGACATAAATAATGTTCAATTAGTAGTGTCTGGGGTCAGGCTAAAAACCTACCTGCGATGTTGGGTGGCAAATGCAATTATTCAATACTGTCTTTAAAGTTTATTGTCTTTCCCTTCATTAAATATAATAAATATAACAATTAGATGATGGTCATAGGTGTCTGAATGAAGGTGTGAGTGAATAAATAGATGAAAGTTTCTTCAATTGGTGTAAGTGACGATGAAAGTGTATGTGTACTCTCGTTAGAATGAAGTGCAATTGCTTCTCCTTACAAGATGAATTGCTGCAATAGTAAACGCGCAACTGGAGGGGCGAGTAAGCCGATGCTGCCTTAGCCGCCGGTGCAGTGTGAGCGCCGTTGTTGTCGATGTGGTGGAGAAGATGTCCGTGTTGCGTCACTGCTTGCGTGAGCGGGAGGTTCACTCGTAATCGCAGGTGTAGTGTAAATGCCGGTAGTGTGTGTTACTTACGTGAGCGTTGGGCCGTCTTTATACTTGTGGCTGTGAGTAACGTCCGTGATGCGTTGCTGTTTACGTAGGCAATGAGAGCCGATATAGTTGTGGTCGTAAGGAACGTCTGTGATGCGTTGCTGCTTACGTTGGCGATGAGAGAAGTTCTTTAGATTGTTTGATGTTTGAGATGGCTATCGTAATGGCGATTGCAGGTAGAATGGCGAGCCCGTCGTAAAGAGTGCGTGATTAGTACTAGCAAGAGAGATGCGCGTCAAGCGCTGCTCTTAAATATTCTCGTACGAGCTTGCGACACCGGTAGCGACATTGTACTATAGTTTGTACTGCTATTTTATTAATAAAGTATTATTTGTATCAACATATAATATAAAATATAACAATTCTAGAATATATTTTACAACAAATGTTCATTTTGTTAAAGTATTATTGTCATTTAGTATGAAATATGATAAATTTTGTTCTCAATGTATTTGTTCAGGCGATATGATAATTAAGCCGTTGATTTATATAAAAAAATTTAGCTATTACAAAGTAAATCCTTTATAGATCGGCGATTCATTATTATAAATATTAGTAATAACATGTATTAAAGGTTATGTTAACTGTATGGTTAAAGTAGCGAATATCAGTTTAAACCAGATCATAATCAAAAAATTTCACAGCAATGAAAAGATAAAAAAGAAATTCAAACATGAATTTAATTAATTTAATTTATTCAATCAATAAATTTCAAAATCAATTCGGAATGACTAGTCCGCGTGACGTAACTTTTGCTGAGAATAGAATCAGTAACGACTATCATGAAATATATAATAATACTACAGTAAAAGTGGGATAATAATATTGAAATATTGAAAAGTATATTTAAATAAAAATTTGATTAGTTACAAAATTAAAGGAGGAAGTATATTTACAGTGAAAAAAATAAAAATAAATTTACTAAAATAATATCACAGGGCGGCTATTTTTATAAAATATAATTACAAATATTAATAACCCTGTAAATTCTAGTCTAGCTGGAAGCGTATTGTAGATAGCAGGGCCCCGTAGGAGGCTCCTCCCCTCGTAAGCTCCACCCAATATAAGGGAAGATTAGCCTTATTGGAGGAGCATGGCAAATGGCGGTGCTTGGTAGAGGTATTATCAAAGTCTGTATCGCTGAAGGCATACCGCGAGCGAAGTTGCGCTCCGTAGCAATAAAATGATAATTATCCTACTGGAGATGCATGGCAAATGGCGGCGCCCTGTAGCGGTATAATCAGTATCGCTAAAGGCTTACCGCGAGCGAATTTGCGCTCTTTAGCAAGAAAATGTTAATTAGTCTTGCTGGAGGCGCATGGCAAAATGGCGGCGCCCGTTAGCGGTATAAATGAGAATCAATATCGCTGAAGGTGTACCACAAATGATTTTGCGCCCAATGGCAATAAATGATAATTAATTATTAGCAGTGTACCTTGCACAGATCCTTTTTGACGGAGGCGTGTAGAAAGCATAGAACTTCACCAGATATGACTTGCACAATTTCTTCTAGACTCACTCAACAAAACTGGTGGTTCGGCACGCGCTACTCTTAATATATGCGAGCGCGTTGTCGTTATTCTGGCAGTAATGACTTAGTGTTACTATGCCGAAGTTCCCGTGTGACGGTAGAAATTTCACTTCCAGAAATTTCTTTCAAATTGTCGGAAGGCAAGCTTTTACCAGTTGGAGACTTCTACTATAGTTACTATGCGGATAATGGGTGAACATTACAGAACATTCTCAAGCAAAGGCTTTAATTTTATCGAGAATTTTCGTAGGCAACGTTTACGACATTGTGAGCTATAACTATTACAAATTTGTAGAATTGATATTTTAATGTTAGGTGCTCCAATCCTAAACAGCAACAAATATAAGAAGAGTGTTCAAATATATTATTAATTTTCTTAATCGATTAGGCAATAATATTTAAACTTAAACAATAAATATTTTAAAATACGGATTTTGATTTGTAAATATTCAACTTAAAGAATATCTTTTTAAAAAAATTAGAATAATGTTTTAATAAATAAACATTGGTTATAAGTAATATAAGTAATAATAATATATAATAAATAAATAAAAGCATTCGATTGAATATTTGATTTTTTCATATTTACTCTCAGATGTAAACTAAGTAGATATTTCTGATTATTCAAGCTATAAGTCACATTGATCCAATTAAGCAAAAGGTGTATCAGACAACAATAAAAATATAAAATATTACGATTGTATTCTAAAAAACATCTTCAGTTGACTTTTTAATCGCTATAGAAAAATATAATTACATATATTTAATTGAAACGTTAATATGTATAAAAACGTTAATATAAAATAATTTATACGTTAATATATAATTTATAAAGTAATTATTTGCAGTCATAGTTAATTTCTAAATAAATTAATTTGTTCATTAAAAATTTGAATAAATTATTTTTACAATAATTATTATAAACTACTATTAAAATCTAAATATATTTTTATATAGTATACTTCTAAACAATTATGTATAAAAATATTGCATTAGCGTGCAATAAAGATAAAAATTTAACATAAGTAAATTCATCAATAAAAATACAGATATTGGTAATAATAGTAGTACTTAATACGCAACATAATGCATTTAGAGGTCCCTTTTATAAATTTTTTTATCGTTCAGTATACAGTTTTTTATGATTATACAAAATTAAGATTTATAGAAAATTAAGGAAATTAAATTATTGAATTTTTGTTATTTTATATATGTTAAACGTAAGATTTAAAATGATTGGAAATATAAATTTTATATAATAATATATAATAATAATATAGATAACTGGATATACACACCTAGAATTATATAAAATATATTAAATATTATTGAATTCTTATTTCTGACTTCATACTAAAATTATATATTACAATAATACATAATAATACATAATAAACAAAAATGTAATTATAAAGAAATTTTTCAAATTATAATTTATTATTTATAAATTATATTCATTAATTTATTATTAGCATTTGGATTATATATATATATATATATATATGCACACCTACATATGCCTACTAATTTATTATTAGCATTTGGATTATATATATATATATATATATATGCACACCTACATATGCCTACATGCACATGCATATATACACATATTTTATGATAGCATAAATTTAACAATGGATATATAAATATTTCTAATAAAGTGCTGTTATATGAATACGAATAGTTTTAGTTGTGTTCAATATCGACTAACACGTGGGAAGTAACATATTATTATAGATCACATGTAGCTATTGTTTTATATATTTCTTTAATGTATTTGTTAAACATATTTTGTAAAAATGGCTACTCCCAATAAAAAACGTGGAATTCAACGTAAAAATAACGAAAAAAGTAATAAAATCGAGATTGAAGAAAGTGAAGTCGATTTTGTAGAAGAGGTTCGTTTAACTTGGTTCTTTTTTAATTCACGAAAATATGTGTTCGTGTAGTGATTTAAATTTGTTATCATGAAATATGTACAAATCAACGAATTGAAAAATACTAAATTGATAAGAATTTTATTTTACGCCAAATAAATATTTAATATTTTAAAAACATTTGGAAAAATATGTGATAAATAATAATAATTAATTAATTTATAATAATTATATTGATTAATAATAATTAATAATGTATTCTTCTTGTATTTGTCAAGTATCGTAACTTTCTCAAATATTTTTTAACGTTGGTTTAATCTAAAATTATTAAATATGTATGATTATTTATAATTTCATTACTTTTGGAATGAAACATACATTTCAAAGTTGCTCATTATTTAATGTTTTTGAATTATATATATATAATTCTAAACAAGATAACCTATAAAATAAAATTATTTAATTTTACATGCGTTATTGAATTATATATAATTTCTAATTTTGTTTAGGATACAGAAATTCAAGTAGATTTTGAAGGACATATTCCTCAGGATCCAGATTTTCATGGAATAAAAACTTTATTACAACAACTTTTTCTAAAAGCTCAGATAGATTTATGTAGTTTAACAAATTTGATAATATCTCAAAATTATATTGGATCGGTTGTTAAACAATCACCTGATTTTCAAGAATCTGATAATGAGGATATGAATGATGTATTTAGCATTACAACAGTTGTCAATCTTTCTGATAAACGGGTGAGTATTTTATATTATATATGATTGTTATTATTTTCTTCAATAATTCAATAATACTTTTCAATTATTAATTAAATTAATTTTTGTTTTCAGAATGATCTGTGCATTCAACAGTTAAGAAACTTATTAAAAAACCTTACTAATGAATATGCTATGTATCCAACAAATGCCATAATTCAAAATGTCCTTGAAAATGATTCTATAGTTGTGGGTTTACTAATCAATGAGCGCATTGTCAACATTCCAGTACAGATCTCTATACCACTTCTTGAAAATCTTATATCAGAAATTGAAAGTGCAATTAATAAAAATATGCCATTTCACTTTACGTATTATATACTGATTTGCAAACAATACAAAATAAATAAAGAAAATCAAACAAAACAAAATAAATTCAAAGGAAAAGATACAATACCAGAATCAAATATAATTTGGAGCAATCCAGAGGAAGAGATATTTGCTCAAGAAGCAACATGCAGTTTTGAATTCAATGTTCAGAAGGAAACGGATAGTGCTTTGTCAGGTAGATGGACGGAAAATGATTATGAAATGATACCTTACAGACAAGTATTATTAATTAAAGCTTCAAAATTGCAACAGATACTAGAGAAAATTAAGATACAGCTTTCATGAATTTATATGTACATATTCTGTTATATTTAAAATTATTTTTTTTTACAAAAAGTTTATTTTCCTTTTGATTGCATGTAATAGTAATAAATAAAACAATATGATAATATTTTGCATATATAATCAAGATGAACATTTATACTTTCCACAAAAAAATTTATATGTTTATAAAAAGAAAAGATATATACTTGTATTTTACAACATCAATATATAGTATTAATTTCTTAAAATTATTAAATGTTAATATTATTTTAAGTATATTGATTACAGCTGATGATCTAATTTTTGCTTCTGATTGTTTTTATTCTTTATGTTACACAATTGATTTTATTTTACAATAAAAATTATTTTTAAATATTATTAATCAGGTATAATTAACAGATCTAATTAACTTTTTTTCAGTTTTATAACAATTTATGTACAATTTTAGAAAGTATTTGACTAGACTTATTTTTAATGTAAACATAAATTAATCTACAAAAAAAATAAAGTAAAAATCCATAACAAATTCATATAATTTTATTTGAGTTTTCATAAATTATTTTATTTTACATTTTGTTATAAATGATTGTGCAAAATATTGTGAGATGAATTTAAATATTTTCATTATTTCATATTTTTACAAATAAATATCATTTAAGCGTGAAACAATTTATGTTTATAAACACGTTAAAAATGCTATTACATAATTTATTACCAGATTTAACTCGTCTTATATTTACTTCTGCTGGTGCCAGTATATTGTTCTAAGTATTGTTTGTTTTGTATTTATTTGTAATTTGAATTAATTGATTTGAAAAATGATTCTCTTTTTTTTTTATCTAAATAACAGTAACCGCAAATTTGTCGAATAATCAGCAAACTCTTCGTAATTCAACGGTACATACGGAATTTTATTTAAAATTTTAGTTATAATGTGTTTACCGAGATTTTTTTGAATAATTAACTTTTTTAGATAAATGATATTTTGCTTGACTTTTATTTAATAATGTATACATTTATCAAAAATTGAATGCCGTCATCTCTAGAATTGATTATTTTGTTAATTTTATTATTCAGTTTTTGACAATATTTATAATTTTTATTAGCAATCTTTTTTGAAGATAATTGATTCCGTTTACAGTTTTTTAAATATTCTTTATCAACATTTGAATCAGTATTGTGTACTGCATTTGTATACTTTTATTTTTTTAAACTATTTTTAATGATCCTATTAGATTGTCTTTTGTATTTCTTTTTATTTCAATTGCGGTTTATTTTTTATATTTATTTTTACTATAGAATTTAATGTTTAACAAACTATTTTATGTAGTTGTACTGAATTAAAAATCATTAAAAAAAATTAATCTATAACTATTGAACTATTTTTTGATTGATGATAAAAAAAATGTTGATGCTTCCTATTATATTCAAATCTTTTATATCACAAAATTCTTTCTATTAGAATTGAGACAAGTCGATTTTTCGAATCGAGTACTCTTAGTCCTCAGTACTTAAGCACTTCTACATGTAATTACCGTTTTACCGATACCAAAAGATACAGTCATATTGTCCGATAGATATACTACGAAAATTCCTTTGTTTATAGACTATTCTGTTGCATCACATCTTTTCTTTATGTATATAAATACATTTATATATATATATATTTAAATTTTTTTTTCGTAATAGAAACAGACAATAAATAATTGGTATTTAGCAACAACTTTAGAAATTTAAAAGTAAGTTATAGTAAGTCCTTGACATCGAAAGAATGTGCGATCCGAGACTAATAATTTAAATACAATTATTTACAAATTTTATTAAATAGTTTTTGAAAATTTAAATAGAAGATTTTACATTGAATTTATGCAACCTTTTGAATTATTATTATTAACTCGGTGAAATGAAAGATCAATTTATCTAAAATAAATCTTATTTTATACAAGAATTAATAAAGCATTTGCAATTACAGATTCTGAAAAAATGTGTTAGTTTTCGTAATTTTATATTAATTATATGCTATATAACAACAGAAAATTATATAGACTGTATCTGTAATTATTAAGTATTTAAATAGAACTATGTTTGAAGTTCTTTGTATATAGTTTAGTCTTCTTAAATATAGTTTTAATCAATTCAATTACTATTTATTATTAAAATTCATTGGAAATGTATTATCTATATAAAAGTGAATTGTTCAGGATTGGCGCATCCACCCAAAACAATTTATAATTCAATTAAAATTAAATAATTATAATCAGAAAAATTCGCTATGAAAATTCTCGGCAAACGTTAAAGCCTTTGCCTAATAAAGTCCTGAAATATATCCGCATAGCAACTACGCAAAAGCCTCGAGCCGGCTAAAGCTTACTTTCCGAGAATTGAACAGAATTTCCAAGAACTGAAACTCTAGCGACACGCGAGAAGGCTTCGGCGTAGTAATACCAAAGGTATTAGTGCCAGACTCTAAATCTACGCAACCATATAAAAAGAGCAGCACAAGTCGAAGCAAATCGGTCTTGTTGAGTAAGTTAAAGTGAAATAGTGCAAGTCATACCTAATAAAATTCTACACATCTGTCTACGGGAATCCGTGCAAGGTATACTCATTTGCTTACATTATTTATTGCTGGCCAGCTAGCGGTGCGTCCTCCGCAACTTGACTCTTGACAGACCACATTGAGGGCGCCGGTATAGCCGGGCATCACTAGTAAACTATTTATATAATTTATTATTATTGCAGCGCAGCGCCGACATTATCAGTAAGTCCTCTATATCTTGATTATTATCAGATCGCTAAAGAGGGCGCCGATACTGTCTGGTAGCCCCGTAATTCTTATCATTATTGCAGCAAAGCGCCCACATTATCGGTAAGTCCTCTGTAACTTGATTATTATCACACCGCTAAACAGGGCGCTGATACTGTCTGGTAGCCCCCGTAATTCATATCGCAAAAGACAGCGCCTATTGCTCACGCATCTCTCGAGAGCTTAACTCCCAGAATTACCGTTACGTTCCGCTAGTACAATAAAACGCCTGCAGTATAAAAAACCAGTCTCTCCTTGCACACTCGGACGACGTCCGGCAGTTTCTTTGCCAACTGTCAGGATCACGACGAGCTCAACAATTCTCATAACGATCAATAAAAACAACTATCAATTGTAACATAACCTTAAATAAAAGTCACTAAAACCAATTGTGCTTGTACTGAATTGATGCATTAACCTATCACTCATCCCTCTTTCCACCATTAAATCGGTGGTACGGTTTAATCCAACCACCTTGGTCTCCTGACCATCGGTGGCTGGAATTCCAAACATTAATTATTTGATTTATTTAAAAAAATACAATTCTTTAATTTACTTTTTTGTTAATAACTGCTTTTATTTATTAAATATTTTTTAACTCGAATAATTATAATTTTTCATATAATTTTTTTTCACTTAAAAGTGAACAATCAGTAGAATATAGAACAATGAAAATAAATATTTAATGACATTTACAAACGCACCACATTAATATAAACTTTTATTCTTGAAAGAATATTTTTTAAAATATTTTATAATATAAAATATTTAGAAATAAGATAAAATCTTAAAATAATATAATATTTATCCTAGGAATTGCCGTTATATGACAGTATGGATCGAACTACTAATCTTAAAATATTTCCAGATAAATATAACATTTGTCTCGCATTTAAAAGATTTAGAACTAGACATTTAAATACATCTGAATCCTTTATATTAAAGTAAGCTTATTAATAACAGCGAACCTGTTCCGCGGATATGTGATAATTTTTTTCCAACATTTGGTCCTTCGAACTGGATAGTAGAGCTAATGCATTACTTCAGTATTAACACAGGGATGGACGTGTCATTTATCTAAGAGTGCACCATTAAAACTTTTATTATTTCAAACTACTATTACCAACTGAGCTGTTCCGCTACAAGGCCAAGCGTCAACTCGCACCAAGGAATTATCTCGCTGGCAAGTAGTCAATTGGTTCTTCTTCTAGGACACTAAATCATTATCACAGAAAATGCCAAATCACAAGAATAAGGAACCCGAGAATTCCACGAGCCCTGACGCACGGATAACGACAGAAGCAGAACACCGCATGACTCGCAGCGCAATCGCAGTGCGATTATTCACCGTACTCACGTTGAAAGCTCAAGGGCAATGGAATCGGATCAGAGCAATTAAGGTGATAGGGGAAGAACTTCCAAAGCCCCATTTGAAATATTTCCATAGAAGAAGTCCAAGGCGCACGAAAACGAGTCAACGAGCTTCACAAGGCGTTTAATAAGGAACGAGCCTAGTTAAAGGATTCATGACCAACAACCCTGATACATCAGGAATATTTTGCAAAGAATGCGCAAGGAGAAGAATTCAGGAGCTACAACCACGTACAATCCGCACTCGACAAGCTGCGTTGGGAGATAAGGGAGGCAGCTCAAACACCATTTAGAGCCTCAAAATCATCCAAGGATGTTTCTTCCAATGAGTCTTGAGCCAAGAGCCGAGAGCCGAGAGGTATGAGAATTCGCGATTGTACGTGCAATCCCACTTGCAACAACTCCTTGCCAACACTACACAAGTAGAAGATGAGGCTGAATCACTAGAAGACCTCATTCGTGACGCAAAAGATCACTAAAGAGCTGCAATAACTAGAACTGGAAAGAAACTTCTGGAACTGCATAACTGTCCATCAACTAACGCAACGACTCACTCATCGTACAAGAGAACAATGGGAAGAATCACTAGGCGAGTCCAACATCTATCCCAAATTCGAGTAATTAAAAACATTTATAATGACAAGAGTGAGAGCGTTAAAAAATAAAAAACGAGTTGCTACAATGCAAAGCCGTACCCAGACACAACCATCCACAAAATGATCAAGGAGAACGTACTAATCACCTGTTGCAATGACTTTCCAAGGCAAACAAGGATGCCAAACGCAATAGAATATAGAAACAATCAATAGAATATAAAACAATGAAAATAGATATTTAATGACATTTACAAACGCACAAAATTAATATAAATTTTTATTCTTGAAAGAATTTTTTTTTAATGTTTTATAATATAAAATATTTAGAAATAAGATAAAATCTTAAAATAATATAATATTTATCCTAGGAATTGTCGTTGTATGACAGTGTTGATAGAACTACCAATCTTAAAATATTTCCAGATAAATATAACATTTGTCTCACATTTAAAAGATTTAGAACTAGACAATTAAATACATCTGAATCCTTTATATTAAAGTAAGCCTATTGATAATAGCGAACCTGTTTCGCGGATATGTGATAATTTGTTATTTATTTATTTAAATGCTGTATATAAAAAATATTGTGATTATATCTTACATAATGCAAGAAATAAGTTTTGATCTTTATTGTGAAACTTCTTAATAAATTCTATAATTCATCGTAGGCAAAACTTTAATAAAGATTAATCCATGTACTACTCTAAGTTTGTACAACTAATGACTTAACCTCACTTGTAATTATGTATCTCCCTATTGTTTTTTCCCCTCATTCGGAGAATCTAGTCTAATTTCCTGATCTTTGCGTAATAATCCTATTACTTCATTCATACTCTTTGTATAGATATTTATACAAATTTTTAATGTTATTTGTTTAAATTTTGAATGATTTCCTTTTATTTGAATAATTCGTGAGAAAGTATTTAGTTGCTTGAAGCAGCCAATGTTAATAATAGGATTAATTACTTTCAAATAAAACGTTTAAATTTTATAATAAACGTTTAGTTTTCGTCATACGCCATGGGTAATCAGCTGGTAGGAATAGCTCCAAGCCAAATTTTTCCAGTTGAACATTATTTGACAGATCACAGTGATCTTAGATTTGATATAAGGTAGGCAATAAATTAATTGAATTGTCAACCACTTACTGAAACTTAGCTGAAATCATACTCATGTATAAATAGTTAATTTACAAAAATTAGACAATTTTAAACAATTAATTAATATTAATGTATTTGAAAATTCATTTCATAAACAGTTTTTAATTCCTAATTGAAAGTTTTAGTTTGTTTTTATTATATTACTATAAATATATTGTTATACTTTTTAATTAAGTTTTAAATTTTATCAGTTTATTTTGCTGGTAATCTTTTGTTTATTTTAAAATTTTTGTAAATAAAAAATACATTTTGTTTATATATTTTATAATTTTTTTTATTAATGATATAAGGCTTTATCTTATAATAAATAGCTTGGGAAGTACAAGATTTTTTAAGGTAGCTAGAGCTCAAAGTCAAGAAGGTTTACTTGTAGTGAAAGTATTTGCAATACATGATCCTACTTTGCCTTTGCTATCCTATAAAGATAAATTAGAAGATATAAGATCAAAACTAGCCTCTGCTGTAAATTGTTTACCATTTCAGCGAATGATTGTAAATATTTTTTTCTATTTAATTATGTTTTATGTTATTAGAATTATTTAAAAATTATGTTAAAATAGTTGACAGAAAAAGCTGGCTTTATTATGAGAGAGTACATGAAGTATTCTCTATATGATCGCATTAGTACTAGACCTTTTTTATCAATTATAGAAAAAAAGTGGATTGCATTTCAAGTATTATATGCTTTGCATCAAGCACATAAATTTGGTATCTGTCATGGAGATATTAAACTTGAAAATATTATGATAACTAGTTGGAATTGGGTTCTTTTAACAGATTTTGCGAGTTTTAAACCAACATATTTACCAGAAGATAATCCTGCTGATTTTTCTTATTTTTTTGATACATCTAGAAGAAGGTAAATATATAAAATATATTAAATTTTATTTACTTTGTTTTTTATAATTGAATTATTAAATTTCAATTATATATTCAATTATATATTAATATATGTTTGATTATACTTTCATAAAAATTAATAATAAATGTAGAATATTCTTTTTAATTTTTTATTAAATTTTCCCATAGAACTTGCTACATTGCACCTGAACGTTTTGTTAAAACATTAACTACAGAGTTTAATAATACTTTACTTTTTCCTGAACAAGAGCTTAAAACAGGTGATTTACATCCAATGATGGATATTTTCTCAGCAGGTTGTGCTTTAACAGAATTATATAATGAAGGACATCCTCCATTTGATTTTTCCCAACTTTTGGGTGAGTTATTAAATAAATTTAAGAAACTGTCAATATTAATTTTTTTATGTTATTTATTAATTTATCTAATAACATTTTAAATGTATGATAACAATACATGGTTATTTCTAATAATGTTTTTATTACATGAATATTTTGATTAAAACTAGTTTTATAAATACAATAAAAATTATTAGAATAAATATATATTTGTATTATTTTAATTTTACTTAAATAAGAAAAAAACAATATTACTAAGATGGAGATTGAAATATTTAAATATTATCCAAATTTATATATTGATTTTTAGCTTATAGAAATGGTGAATATTCTGCAAATAAACATCTTGATAATGTAGACGATTTAGGGATTAGAGAGTTGTTAACTTCGATGATAGAAAAGAATCCAGTGAATCGCAAAAGTGCTGAACTTTACTTATCTCAAGCACGTGGAAAAGTATTTCCAGAATATTTTTATGGATTTTTACAATCATATATGCAGATTTTCTCAGCTGCCCCCATTCTGTCACCTGATGAGAAAATTAACAGATTGAAAAAAGATATTAACAATATTACTAATATGTTTAAAAAACAAAATAAAATAAAGGAACAAGTCTTAGAAAATTTTAAGTTAAGAAATGATAGAAACATAAACTTTGAAAAAGTTATTTTTGATCATAGTAAAAAAAATATTATTACAAAGAATGATAGTGAAAAGAATTTAGCGAAAATTAAAATAGAGATAAAAGATATTCCGAAATTAAATGCATCAAATTCTTTAATAAATGATAACTGGGACAATAGTGTAAAAACAAAAAATTGTAAAAACAATTTAGAATCAATTAATACCGAGGAAGGTTTAGTTATTATAACTCAACTTGTCACCTCTTGTATACGAGGATTACATCATTCACAGTCTAAACTTCAAAGTCTTGAAATATTACTTGAGTTAGCTGATAATACATTTGAAGAAACAATTTTAGATAGAATTTTACCTTTCATTGTCAGTATATTGTTACGAATAATTAATTCTAATTAATTTTAATGTACCAAATAATACAATGTAAATAAGTATACAAATGCAATATATATTTTTAATACACTTTTACTTTAAATAATAATTAGCTATTATAATTTTTTTATTTAATAATTATATTTCTGTTTTAAATTTATATTTTTACCTCAGTTTCATTTAGTTCACGACCCATCACCAAGAGTCAGAGTATCAGCTATTCATACATTAACAAAATGTCTTTATCTTGTGAAAACGATTCCACCATCAGATATAAATATTTTCCCAGAATACATATTCCCTGGATTAGCTCACCTTACCCAAGATGAGGCAGTAATTGTCAGAGCTTCATATGCAGAAAACATTGCCCATTTAGCTCATATTGCCCTTCAATACTTGGAAAAATCTCACGTTTCAACAATAGAAAATAAAGAAATATTGAGATCAAGTTATGATATTGAACTTCAGACTTTGCATGAAATGGTAATGTACATTGATTGTGTGATAATTTATAAATTTGTAATTAATGGATAATTTAAAAAAATTAAATAACAGGTACAACAATCAGTGTCAATGCTATTAACAGACCAGCAAAATTTAGTAAAACAAACTTTGATGGAAAATGGTATAAATAAGTTATGTGTTTTCTTTGGTAAACAAAAAGCAAATGATGTTTTATTAAGTCATATTATTACATTTTTAAATGACAAAGATGATAAGCAATTAAGAGGATCTTTTTTTGAATGCATTATTGACGTAGCTGCTTATGTTGGGTGGCATTGCAGTCCAATATTGATGCCTTTACTTCAACAAGGATTGACAGATCCAGAAGAATTTGTAACAACTAAAGCTATTAATGCAATGGCTACATTAACAGAACTTGGACTTTTACACAAATCAGCTTTATATCAATTACTTCTGGAAACTGTAGTTTTTTTAGTAAGTTATTTTAATTTTTAGTATTAAATAATAAAAAAGAAAGACTATAAGAATAGAAAACTTATTAATATTTAAATTTTTAATGATATAATTTATTTACATTAGTAATAAAATTATTTAAAAAGTTGATAATTATTTATTTATCAAGAGACTTAGAACGTTATTGTATATTTTTAAAATGAAATCTTGTTTTTATAAATTAATTTGTGAACTTTTCACACCGTAAATAATATAATTAGAAATAATTTTTCTTATAAAAGCAACAAGGTTTTAATTTAATTTTATAGGTGCATCCTAATTTATGGATTAGACATGCAACTGTTGGATTTATATCAGCTGCAGCACGAACTCTCAATATAGTTGATGTACAATGTAAAGTTCAGCCAATGATACAGCCATATTTAAAGAATCATCTTATACAAATAGAAACAGAAGTTTTACTATTAGAAGCATTAATCAGTCCAATACCTCACATAGTTTTTGATTCTGTAATAAAATACCATGATATCGAAGAACTTTTTCATGTTTTTGAACAAAGACAAGCTGCCAGAGCTAAAGCTATCACTGGTATAGTTCCACAATACAATGATATGAGTACAGCCTTACGTAATGTAAGTACAAGTTAAAATATTAAATTATTATAAATATTATATAAATATATAAATAATAAATAATTAGATATGCATAAATTTTATATAATTGATTGGTATACGTTTCGTACACAACAAATTTTGTTAAATTTTTACAGGATTTATAATTTAGCTTAATTTTAATTTATGTCGTAGGAATGTTATTTTGAGGTTTTTATTTATTTAAATTATGTATACATAGTACTATTTAATTATTAGTAAAAATGTTCAATGTTAAATAAATTTGAAGTATTGTAATATATGTAAAGTAGTATTAAATTATGAAAGCTGCGAAGTAAAAATTTGAAAATTATTCATTTAATAAAGATAAATAAACAAAAAAGTACAAATATAAAATAACAGAAAGAAAGATGTATGTATTTGTCAATTATTTATAATATATAAAATTATAGCTGTTTAGGCGTCTAAATTCTGAACCCATGACTGAAACTGTTGAAGATCAATTAATAATGATGAAATCTCATTTGCTGAAAATTAATAAATACCGTAATTTAGTAGATGCTAAGTTTCAACTCTCACCTTCAGATGGCAAAATAGAGCTTGGATCAATGAAACATAAAATTAGTCACCATATTCTTATACTTTATCCTGATATCAAAGGAGACATAAGTCTTCCATCAATAAAAAAATTAGATCGCAAAACATCTGACAGTACTGCTACTTATGCAACAATGAATCAGGAATGGCGCACAATGTTTGCTGCTCATAATATGCAGGTAAACTTTTATTTAAATGGCTATTTAATTTATTATAATCTGAATGTGTAATTAAATTATTATTAATTTTTTAGAAAAAATTTACTTACATAAACATGTGGTATAGAAAGACCATTTTAGATATTAAACATTAATATATTTACTTTATATATCTTGAATTTTTAAAAAAGATATATATTTGTATTTGTACATCATAATTGTACAAAACTCAAGATATATAAAGTAAATATATTAATGTATAATATTTAAAATTGGTCTTTCTAAACCATTTATTTATGTAAGAATATTGAATTTATAAGATTTTATGTATTTTTTTGTCACATAAGTTATATGTGTAAAACTAATGAAATATATTTTTACAAATATAATTTTTAGTTTATTACATTTATCCTTATTTTGAATAAAAATAGTCAACAAATACTAGCACATATCTAAAATGTACGTATTAATTAAAAGTACATTTATTATTATTATAACTAACAATATTAATATTTTATTATTATTTATGAATAAAATATTTCGCTAAAATTAATATTTAATTAATTTATTTATTTTATAATGCAATAATTATGTTCGTTTAGCATTCTGTTGTAAAAATTTCTGATATGTCTACAAACAGTGGTAGCCCATGTCAAAGTATTCATAGTAGTGAAATTTATCTGTCTCCACAACATAGTTTAACAGAAACTATGACTAGTATCAATGATCACTCACTTCATGAACGTTCTTATATACAATGTAAGTAGGTCGTAATGACTTTAATTTGTAGTAGCATTTCTGTATAGGTATATATTTATAATGTTCAAATCTCTGTGTACTATATTCTTAAGTTTGCATGATAGAATTATAAACAATTCATAAGTTGTGTTAGTTATAACACTTTATGATCTTGTAGACAGATGTGCACCTTGCCGATTAGAACTTAGACAACTTATATACAGAAAGCAAGAACAACATGCGTCAGGCATAAGAGCTCAACATTGGGCTGACAATATTGCTTGGCAAGCGGGTATATACTTTTATAATACTTTTACATTTTTTACAAATTATTATAGTTATTTAAATCAAATAAAATGATATTTATAAGAAAAATAATTATAAAGATTGTTATAATATTTTGTTATTTTCATAAGTAAATAATGTATTTAATTGTGATCATAATTTTATGACAATACTCAGTTTTATTATTAGCCTTGATAATAATAGTATATTATTTTATATACAGAAATAAAATAAAATAATACAGGTAGCATACGCTAAATAGTTTAGACTATACATAAAACATTTATTTTATAAATAAATTTATATCTTAATTAAAAATTTAAATAAAATTAGTAAATGTTTATGGTTATTTTTGGAATAACTTTTTTTAGAAACTTTACTTATATTAATTTTTTTATTTATAAGCTTAATAAATTTTTAATATGATTTATATAATGTATCAAAATTAGTATTTTTTAAAATACATTAAATAAAATAGTAGATTTCACAAATTCTAAATGAAATCATATATATTTTTAAAGGTTGTAGGTTACTGCCTAGTGGTTGGCGGCCACGTGGAGCTCTTATAGCTTATCTTCACGAGCATAGAGCAGCTATAAACCGATTAATTTCAGTGCCAGATACTAGCCTCTTTGCAAGTAGTTCATCAGATGGTTGCATTAAAATTTGGGATGCTAGTAAAATGGAAGGACGAAACATAGCTAATCGTTCACGGTAGCTAATTATCATTAACTTTATTTAAAATTTGTGTTTGAGTTTTTATCATGAGAAAAAATATTTGTAAATCATTTAATAATTACAGATATACAAAACATATTTTTTTTAAATCAAAAGCTGATAATGGTTTATATAATTCAATTAAAATTATCTGTGCTCTTTTATTATTGTGTACATTAAATAAATTCTATTAATATAAATTGTAAATTAGAAATCTAATAAATCTTTAGTTAGGAATTTAAATTGAATTTTAATAAAATTAAAAAAAAGAACATGATTCTTCACAGGCAAACTTATGTGCACAGAAGTGGACCTTTGATCGGCCTTGTTGTTTGTGAACAGGGCCAATCAATAGCAAGTACTGCTAGCCAGTCAGGCACTATTTTCGTACTAAGAATTGAATCTAATTCTAGTAAAATGAATGTTACATACTCTAGACAACTTGATTTACAAGAAGAAGGCTGTGCTGTAGATCTTCAATATCTAGATTCAGGATCACAATCAGTATTAGTTTATGCAACTCTTTACGGTTCACTGATAGGTTGGGACTTGAGATGTCCTGGAACTGCTTGGAGATTGGAAAATGACTTGAAACATGGTGTTATTACTTCTTTCTGCATAAATAATTATCAGCAATGGTTGACACTGGGCACAAGTTCTGGAGTACATATTTGTTGGGATTTAAGATTTCAATTACCAATTAGTAATATTAAACATCCCACTGGTAAATAGATTATTTTTGGTAGATTATATTTATTTGATGTATACTCAATATTTAAAAATATATAATATATTGAAATATTTTGTATACATTGTCTATAAATTATAGGAGCACGAGTTAGAAGAGTCATAACCCATCCGATAGAACATTCCTGGATAATATCCGCAGTTCAAGGAAATAATGAAATATCTATGTGGAATTTAGAGACAGGTTTCCGTCAAATGGTTCTATGGGCATCAAGTGCACCTCCTTTGAGTCACTCACAAGGTGGACACAGCGTTTGTGCTATGCATTCTGCATGCATAGATCGTTCAGGATTTTTACTGGCTAGCGGTACCGATATGAGATTACGATTTTGGAATTTACAAACACCAAATGAATCCTACGTTGTTCTACCTGCAGCTAACGATTCCCTTGCGTCAAACTCTTTAGCATATGAGTAAGCATTACATTTTTATTACATTACACTATATATTGAAAAATTATCAATGTAATTGAAATATGACATTTATGTGTCCTAACTGTGATGACAACATACTTTTTATATATATAACATTTTATATTTTTAACTACCTCATTTTAATGTCGTTTTTGATAGTAATAATGTAAGACAGAAGAGTAAGTAAATTCTTTACAATAATCTGTATAAATCATGATAATCACAAGATAATTCTACAAATAGTATTAAATGATTATTCTGTTGAGTAACTGACTCAATTATATCAATTGAATAAAGTTGTAATAAATCTTTTCTCAGTTATTTATATGTAAGTTTTAATTAGTGGACTGAAATAGCATGAAAAATTATGACTGTTACTTTTTAATTTATTTTATTGTCTGATATGTAAATAATTTTTTTTGTTATCTTATAATATTCATTCTTAATAAGTATTCTTACAATATACAAAAATGCTCTGCTAATACATTCTAGAGCAATTATAATGCAAAAACAGATAACTAATATCTATGTGATAATGTAGATACAAAATTAGCTGTAATGAATTTGAAAATTTATTTATAGTAATTTTGACACTATGTACATATAACTTATCTTATCTATTTCATAGTTATTTTATCATATTTCTATTAAATATTTTCAAACGATGACAATAATTCCATACTGCTTTATAATAAAATGAATATTATTTTCAAATATATTTTATTTAATGATATTTTGGTTACATCATTTAATTATCTAATACTTTAGATGTTTTCATTTCTGTAATAAAATAAAAGGTATTTTGCTACTCATCTTGACAGAATTGATATTGTGTTATTTAAATTTTCAAAAATAAATATTTATATTAAAAACGTTTTTTGATTTTTTTTAATTTTAATTTAATTAGTTATATTCGTGAAAATCATAAATTATGTACCTTATTTATTTTCTTCTATTTTAGCAGTTGTAATTCATAATCACTAATTTCAGTATTTGAGTTTAAGTTTTATTTGATTATTTCTTTTTACACATATGTATATGTATAATTAATGATCTTAATTTATTTAGGAATTAAGAACTTAAAATTGGCTAAATTTAGTTTTTTGTAATAAAGTTAGTCATAATCATAAGCAACATAAACAGATGATACTATTATAATCTTAGTGAATTAGAGAGTCTGAATAATATCAATTAATAGTTTATACATCAGTTGGAATGTAAAATTGACTATTAAGGTATTACATCAATGTCTGTATCAAGAATATTTCTTATTAACACAATGAATCTTTATGAGAAAATATTTATTGTCACATGTTAAAAACAAAAAAATATTTGCACTAATTTCTATAACAATTTCTCACACTATTTTTTCATAAATAATGAAGACAATACTAATCTGCTGCACTTCAATTAATGTATAAGATTACATGTAACTTAAATCTTAACCTTTTGACAATATTATGTTTTTAAAGGTTGAGATATTTGATGAGATATTACTTTCTTATGGAAAGAATTAAATGAGTAACTATAATAAAATATAATTGTTTATGATTGAAAACATAGTTTGTTAGACTTAATCTCCCTATTTTCAAAAGTCCAGAAAAAAAATGAATAAGAGCACAAGTGAAGAGATTTTTTGAAATGTACATAAAGCATCTTTGCAGTGTTTACAAGTATCTTAAAAAAGTAAACCTATAAAAATGCACTTAGAAGAAATTTTTACTATTAATAATATGTATAGTAAAATTGTAATTGTCTTATTTATAATATTTATTTGCTTAAATAGTGAGATAGATTGATGTATCGAGATTAAATTGAATATTTCATCTAAATCAAACCCTAAAATTAGCTTCTTATTCTCAAATATTTTGTCAAACTTATTCCAAGCAATTGCAATTAGTTATTAGTACTTTGAAATAAGTTCTGTTGTGTTATGACTTAATAAATCCTTAATATATTCAAATGTTTTTAATCTGATCTGTTGACACTCTCAATCACAATTTACATAGACTTAACTCAGAATATAAAATGACTTTTTTTAATAACCCCTAGAGCCAACTAAGTGGATACTGTATGAAAAAACTAATAAAACTAGACTTGTAAATAGTTTAAATGGTGCCCAATACACATTATAATTTTATTTTTATCGACATTTAACTTATTTGGTTAAAATAATATTGACTTGAAACAGTATGACATTATTAATAATTACAAATTTGTAAAGCAGGTAGTAAAATTATCAATGTACTTTTTATTATTGTTAACAGGCAAAGGCTGATAGATGGAACAAATGTAGTACAAGAAGTGCTAGCAAGTGGAATAAATGGCCAAAATTCTAATAGTACTTCAGGTATTCGTAGTCGAAATATTGAAGAAGGCGGTCCTGGCCCAGAGACACTTCATCCTGGTCATCATGATACTATTTCAGCAATCACTATGTCAAATACATGTATACTTACCGGTAGTACAGATGGTCTGATACAAGTGTGGAAGTGATTTTAAGTAATAAAAAAAAATTATTTATATTCTGAGCAAAAATCATATAAGACTACAAAAAATATAGGTATATTGTATTTAGATATAATAAATATGTTATATAAATTGCTAATTTCATATAATTCAAATATAATTATATAAATGAAATCCATAAGCTTACTGATTTCAAGTACAAAATGTTTTAAAATTAATAAGTTAATAATAAATTTTTTGCATAATTTTTTTTGATAAAACATTTTTACTCTACAAATATGGACAGATTAGATATTTTTATTTTTATTTATAGTCTTAAGTCATTGGTTTTTATAAATTTTTAAAAAGTAAAATTTCAAATACTGATTATAATTCGTTTTTTTTAATAAATAATAATAAATTAATTTTTAATATTTGTTTTTTATAGTCTTTCCAATTAAATTTGTATAGAATATTAAAATTTATATTATTAAAATTGATAAAAATGAAAAATATAATTTATAAATATAATAATAAATAAAACAACAAATTATGCAATTGAATCAATTAAAGTTAATTTCAATATCTCGTGTTTATTACATAAAAAAGTATATAGGAAAATGTACTCATAAAAATTGGATTTAATCATAATATACTGAAAATTTTATGTCAAAATTTTATTTAATTTAATAATATATTTCATTATATACTATGTATACATATACTTTTTAAAAATGGTAAATATATTACAAGATTTTATGAAAATTTTAATTCTATTTTGTAAATGACTATATTACAGATGAAAGCAGTTTTTAAAATATAAATAATATTTAATATAATAGTTTTGATCAAATAATATAGTAATACTTTTTATTTATATATTGATTACGAATAAAAGCAAATAATTATGTGATATATTTATTCAAAGTGTTTTATATCAAACAAATTTTCAATTACTAACTTTAAACAGTATAAAAATCAAGATACTATCAAAACGAAAAAAGAAATTCTACACATTTTATAAATGAGCTTTGGTCAAATAAGTTATAAAATAAATTGGATTAAATTATGTGGTTTTTTACTTTCAAAGAGGTAAGAAAACTAAGTTTTAACATTTTAAATTTAAAAAATAATAAATTTAGTAATTTCAGTTAGTTAATCAACCATATTTTTCCAAATTTTTGATGAAAAAGATTGTTCATTAATTAATGTGAATAATCATAGCTGGAAATTAAGGGAATTTGTTTAGTATTTTCAATTTAATAGATAGAAGATGCAGAGTTTCACCCATAATTATACCTTTTACTATGATATAGTATTTTTAAGTTAACAATTTTATTTTAAATAGAATTAATAATCTAGTTTGTAAATGGAAAATTTTTTGTGATACTCATCATAAAAGTTAGACTATTGTATTATATTATTAGATTTAGTATATTCTGTAATATCATATGTTTAAATTTTCGTATCCATCAATATTGACATTTTACAAATATCTATGCATATTTATCAATGATTTTTATGGATTACGATATATTAAAAAAATTATTATCCCAATTACTTTTAATAAAATTCAGGCATTTTAATGAAAATGCATAAAATTCATTAGTATGATTAGTACATGCAAAATAAAAGCAATAAATAAATATTAAATTATTTTTAATATTTACCATAAATTAAGGCATTTTATAAAATAAATATACTATATAAGTCAGCGTTTATTCTTGAGAGAAAATTTTAAGCCAAGACTTTATTGATAAATGATGAGTTTCATGCATAAATTTTTTATAAGAAAATTGCTAAATAAACCGATTTTAGTGGAAGATTAGGAAATATCTGTTGTATTCTATTACTGCTTGAATTGTTTTCGTGTCTTGAAGTTCATAGATATTTTTTGTCTCTTGAAAATGATTAAAAAGTATAATTACAAATATTATATTTATTTTTTATATTTTAATTTAAAAATAAGCGTTAATTTTTATAATACAAAATAAATAAAATAAATATTGACAAGATACAAATGAAACACATTTGACTGAAAATAAAAAAAAGATATAAAATATTTTATAAAAAATAAATTATTGTAAAAAAATTGTATTTTATGATGCAATCTTTTATTTACAAATAATTAAAATATATTATAAATTTTGATACATAAAAAGTGAAGTAAAAATAACCATGAAATATTATTGACCATATAATACTGTCGGTATTAGTATATAATATTAAAAATATATGATATAGTCATTATCAATATATAATATTATCTATATGGTGATTGTATTAATGAAAATATTTTTATTTTGAAATAATTTCACATACATTACATAAAATTTGAATATTACACTCAGTAAAATTTAACTATTACCTGTGTACAAATCAAAAACCAAGGTGGAACAATTGGAAGAATGACTGCATAAGAAGATCTTTGTAATTTCAAATCATTTTTCTACAGTACAGAATACACCAATTAAATAAATTTTTGTTAATCCTTTAAATGTTAATAATATGTAATATACAATATAAAATTAATACACGACAAAAAAGTAGTAATTTCCAAAATTTGTTAAATCTTTACAAATTAAAAATTATAATATATAATTTTTCCATAGACATATAATTATTGTGAAAACTATTATGTTAATAAAAAAATAATAAATACTCATGGTAGCACAGTTATAACATTTTTATTCTTGTTGTTTATAATGTTATTATAATGCATTAAAAAGTTGGAATATAGAAGCAATGTAAAAAGTATTTAAAAATTCAATATCATTTATGTTATCAAAAAAACATTCATCTTATTAGACAATTTTTTGCGCTTTTATAATAATATTAATTTTAAAAATTGGTGAAAATCATACTATTAATATATTAATTAATTTTTCTATTCAAATTAATATATTAATTTGGAAAGAACCATATTTATTTTAAAAAATTGATAATTTAGATTTATTAAGGAAACTAATGTTAACTTCTATAAATCTAATAAATGTTTTGATATTTGTTAAATTTAACGTTGATTAAAAAAAAATCTGTTTATTTATGAATTTAAAAAATTAAGAAGTTTCATATATATTTTACTTATGTAATAAAATAATATATTTTAGCTTTCTAATATTAATCGATATATTTAGAAATATATTAAATAATATATTTTTAAAACACAATGAAAATTTTTTAAATATATATATTAAAATTAAAATTATAATAATAACACAATTTAAACATTATTCTAAGAATAAACATGTTAAAATAAAAAATTATTAAATAAAATGAAAGAAACATGTCTATAAATACATAAATTAAAAAATGTTATAATTAAATATTTGAAATACAAAAATGCACATATATATATGTTACAATAAATTATTTTAATATTGTAATTGTTTTCTAGTTTATAAAAAATGCCTGTAATTTTTTATAATAATATAAACAGCAAAAATTTACTTTCCAAAAGATTATATACTACAATATATCTATTTATTTATTTTAACAATTAAATATTATAATTTATATTGGATAACTAATGAACATAATTATAGAACCTTTTCTAATTTTTCTATTTTATTGAAATCTAATAATTTGGGTTGAATAAGATATTTACAAATGCATTTGTCAATAACCATATTTTTCCATAAATTCGAATTTATATACAACAAAAAGAAACATATTTTGCATGTAGAATTTAAAACAGAAAAAACAATTGATAGCCATTTAATTACTTTAATACCTGAGTCTTAAAAAAATAATGAGTAATAATATATAATAGAAAATTTCAAATAAAGTTGAAAAAAAGAAAAAAGACAATTAAAATAATAAAAAAATATTTAAAGAAAATCTTATAATAAATTATATAAAATAATTTATAAAAACAAGCAGTTAAATAATGAAATTTAAAATACAAATTAAAACTTACTCTAAAGAACTAATGTCTTAATAGATACATAACAAATAAATAAAATAATATTTAGAAAAAATAGAATAAAATGAATAGAAAGTAAGAAAACTTGTAAATTTATTTTAATTAAATGAAAAAAAAAACAAATAAAAATATATATAGAAAAAAATAGAAAATAAGGATATGAATAATAAGTATTCCTTATATTTATTTCATATAATTTTTTTTTTTTGCTTGATAAGATAATCAACAGTAATTTAGAATAGAGTATTAAAATTTGTAGTTTTATTTATTAGTATTTATATAAAATTAATTCATTTGATAAAAATTTCATGCTTAATATTTTTTTATGTACTATATATATTATGATATAAATATCATATTTAACTATATTGATAATTAATTTTGTTAATGTAAACAAATAAAATAATGTTTATAATGAGAACAATCAATAATAATATAAACATCTTTATCTCTTCAACAGCTAGTTTGTCTCTACTTAATGAGAGTATTTTCTTCTGATTAATAAAACATTTAAAATCTTATTAAAACTTAAATTTCTATTGCTTAATGTGCACTGTAAACCAATTAAGTAAAATACCAACATAATTGATATTAAATATAATTATTTTAAAGTCATTTGTATGAAATTTGTAATATTACATATTAGTTTTTTAATTATATGAATAAAATTGAATCATTTCAACAATTGTCATTTATATTCGCTAATTTTAAATAGGAAAATTTATAATAATTATAATAAAATGTATAACTATAAGTCAATTATATTTAATTGTATATAAAGGCTATTTATTCAGAATTAATTAAAAAAAAATATTACAAATTTTCCCTCAACTCCCTCTAATTTATTCTTATTTTCTTTTTAAAATTGAGAAATAAATTATACGATTTGGGAACCGATACTTAATATAAAAAAATTATATAGATATTAATGAATTCAAGTATATATTCAATTCTTATAAATTGGTCTTTTTGTGTTCCTTATTTTGAAATAAGATAAAGTTAATATTGCAGATAAACCTAAAACCAATAGTTACGAACATATTATAGACCACTTAATTTATTAATAGTAAACATTACATTTTTAAGATTTTATTGATAATTCTTACTTAATTTCCATTTACATTATTCATTAATTATCTTACTGTGAATATCTTTTATTAAAGAATTGATTATCAAATGTAATTGATTAATCCGTAACTGAAGTTATGTTACATATATTCCATATATCAAGATACAAAATTCCTTTTGTTTACCAACTTTTCTTACCGTACTACGTATAGATTATTGTCACCTTTATTAGACGAACACACACAAAGGCGTATATATATATATATATATATATACATACATAAATGTAAATAAATTTTTCTTAAATATAGCATTTTATAATTTTATTCTTTAATCTTCATATTTCTAAATGCTATAAGCACATCTCTTTTTGTGCATGTAAAGTTTATTTAATACTTTATTACAATTTATATTTTGTTAATACTACATGTATTGCCAATTTTTATTTTCTATCGTATAATAAAGTAATATATGATATTTTAGTATTATAAAATATATTCCAATATTCTTTTTTTTTTTACTTTCATTCTATGCAAATATATAACTACTAATTTGGTATTTACATTATGATAATTATTTTCTTATTCTGCTTTATACCTTATTTAATACTTTATAATATATTCAGTTTTTTTAATTTTGATATTGTTAAATATTGTTAAATTGCTGCTGTATCCTCTTTCTTTTTTTTTGAAATATTTTTTATATTTTTATAAAAATTGAATAATAAAATATAATTCTATTAAATATTAAAATTAAATTCTATAAAATAAATTCTATTTGAATTACATTATGAAACTTTACATATATATTTATTTTTCTATATTTATAATTTATATATGAAAAATACTGTTTTTTAATATTATTTATAACTAATATATATTGATAATTATACAATGAATATAAATAACTGCATAAGTTTTAAATTTACCCCTTTTTTCGTTCTAATGTTAATACAAATCAGAATAAACAATATTTGTATATATTCTTAGAATATAAATATGAACATTTACTAAACGTATGCATGCATTGTTGTTATAAAATTTGAAACTTTAAATAAAGAAAAATACATGTAGAACTTAAGCCAAATTTAACAGTACTTACTAAAAGTATTTACATTACTGTCTGAAAGTAGTTATTTTTTATGAAAAATTAAAAAAAAATATATTTAAGGCAGTAATGTGGATGCAATAACGAGCTTCGACTATGAATCAAAACAAAATATACAAATAGTGCTGAAAGATGTGTGAATAATTTAAATCGTGTATATATAAAACTTTCTTTTAATTGCCTTAAATAGTGATAAATTGATTTAATCCACAATAAATATACAATCTCACTCAAGGTTTTCTTATAAATGTTTGCTGATAAGTAAAATCATTTTTTATCTTTAACGCTAATACAATATTAAATTTAAAAGAGTGTTCTAGTAGTTTATAGACTTACAATAAAAAATAAGGAAAAACAAAATCTACCATTTAATTTGTAATTCGATTATTAAATATATTTTCAACGTTTCACATCACAGACAACAAATGCGATTATTGAATAGATTTTCGAATAATTACAATAAAATAGTTATACATTATAGTGAATTAAAATAATTATATTTAGTTTTATATTTAATAACATTATTATGTTAAATAAATTATAATATAATATCGCCGCTGTTCCCGCAGTAATGAGAATTTGGCGGGGACTACCAGGCAGTATCGGCGCCCTCTTTAGCGGTTTGATAAGAATCAAGTTGCAGGGGCCTAACCGATTATGTTGACGCGGGGCTGCAAGAAATTATGTGTAGTATTAATAAATTGTTGGAGATGCCAGTCTATGTCGTTGCCCTCAAAGCGGTCTGACTATCATCACGTTGAGGAGGACGCATCGATAGCTGGTCAGCAATATAGAATAATCTATATAAACAAATGAGTATACCTTGCACGGATTCCCTTAGACGAGTCCAACTTTCACTGGTATGACTGGCACTAATTTCACTTGAATTACTCAATAAGACTAATTTCCTTCATCGTTCGATGCTCCTTATATATGATTGCGTACATTTAGATGGAATGATACTTCCCCGTTGTCGTCAATCCACAGAATCCGTTGTAGGTTCCAGTAGTCCTTATGAACCTTGATTTGCCTGTACATCTTTGTAATGTCTGTTGAATATAAGTACTAGTGTGGGCGTTTCCAAATTAACACATCGGAGATTTCGGGATTTAAGTTGGGTCCAGTGTGCATAATGTCGTTGAGTGATACGCCTGAGCTGGTTTTACTGGATCCATTAAACATTACCCTTAATTTCGTTGTAGCCCTGTCTGGTTTGAGCACACCACGATGTGGCAAATAGTAGTGAACCTTGTTAGAATGGGACAAGGGCGGAGCTCGCTTCATATGATGGAGGTCCTTATATTCCGTCATGAACTGTTGGTACAATTGACGATGGTTATCATCTTTCGCCAAGCGCATCAGTAGGCTTCGTAGGCAGTGATTGGCTGTGCTGAGGGAATTTCCAAGGGCTTCAGTTGATTCCTTAAGTGTTATATGAAACGTATAGAGTCCCATGCGGTCCCTTGAATGACTTCAATTGTACTGGTCCTCACACCACTGCTCATCAGGTGTGTATAGATGATCTGGGTCCGTTGTTACCTCTTCCTGCACCCAAAATCGGGTCAATAGTTCAAACAATTGTTCGTCGATGTTGATGATCGCATGTAATGCCAGTGGTGTTCCGCTGGAGGTTGAATTCACCGGACCAACCACTGACCACCCGAATATGGACGGTTGTGCAATAGGCATTGACGGAGAGACAGAGATGATAGATGTCTGCTCCGAGCACAATGTCTACTGGTCTTGATATGAGATATTGTGGGTCGGCTAGTGCTAAGTCCCTAAGGTGTGGCCACTCTAGGCTGGTGACTACGTAATTTGAATGAATGGACTGCAGGTTGAAGGATACCACGCCCTTTGTTTTTGATGATGGAATGCCTCCAATTCCTTGCACGCTGATGACGGAATACTGTAGTCGTAGTCTTAACCTCTTGATTAACTCCTCAGTAACAAACGTGATTTCAGAGCTTGTGTCGATAAGAAGTCGAGCTTGAAGTGTGGTCGTTGTTAACGTTCTCCTAACCAACGCCGTGGCGAGCAGGGTTTTCGCAGCCTGTGGAGTGGTTGATTTGACGATTGCATTTTCTTGTCAACTTGGGAGCGCAGTAATGCTCGACGGTGCCCTTGTGCTTCGGTTCGGAATTGAGTGTAATAGTGTATGGTGTCACTCTTGATACTTACCGCATGTCCTTTTGGATCCGCATGAGTGAATTGGGTGATGCCCCAAGCATCTGTAGCATAGTTGATGTGTTCTTCTGACCTGGAGCTTGTTCTTAAGTGACAATTTCTGGATATCTGGACATGCAGTTATGATGTGTTGCTGCTGGCAGTATGAGCACTTGTCGTTTCGTGAAGAAAGATGTCGATTTTGTTTTGTGTGTACCGACTGATGAGTGAAACACTTGGACTGACTCTTTTCTCCTTAGTTTGGATGCTGAATGGGTTTCTCGTGGTGCTATACGACTCTAGTTTGTAAACGCTCTCACCTTTGTCATCATGAACGCATAAAGTTGTTCATTCTTGGGATAATTGGTAGATCTCCCTAATGATTCCCCCCATTGTTCTCTAATGTGTTGAGTGAATCTCTGCGTTGCTTGATGGACCATAATGCAATCCCACGTGTCTTCCTCTAGTTTTAGCTGCCGCAATCTTGTCAGTAAATCACTGAACGAAACCTCCATTGCATCGGCTTCATCTTGAACGCGTGACGTATTGGCCAGCAGTTGATTTAGATGTGATTCGATGTATAGTCTTCAATCCTCATACTTTTCTACTAGGCTGTTCCACGCTGTTGCAAAGGAGCCATTTGTTTTCTGGATCGTTTGATGCTCCTTATATATGATTGCGTACATTTAGCGTTATAATTCTTGGAAACGCTGGTGAATTCTCTGAAAGCAAGCTTTAGTACGTTCGAGAAGCTTTCTTTGTTGCTATGCGAACATAGCACGCGGCTTAAATGTCCAGCGAAATTTTCGTAACGTATAATTCAAATATTACGCCTTAATATAAATATAATGTATCGGAATCGTATTGTACCAAACGATAAATTATTTTTTTTGTTAGGTAGTTCAATCCTTAACATATACTAATAAGTTTAAATCTTCTTGAAAAATCTGTTATGCTGCTATTCAATATGCACAATAATTGTTGTTTTTTACTTAAAATTTTAAATAAGAAAGAATTGAAAAGAACCTATTGTTATTTTTTGTTTAATATTCAAATTTTTTTACAATATAAAAAGACATAATTTCAAAATATTTAATTAGAAATATGTATATATTAATAACTTTAATATTTATATATAAAAATAAATGAAATTAGTAAATATATATGCAAAACAATATCATTTTAATTTTACGTTAATGAAGTCACGCATGAAAAAATATATTTAGAAACTATTGATTAAAATATTAAATTTAAAACAATAAATATATAAGCAAGTTATGTCAAATTTGCTATTGTTGATAAATTGAAAAAACTTTATATTTTTTTTCAAGCAAAAAAATATTGATACTTAGTGTAATATTGAATAGGACACATTAAAAAGGCCGATAAGCTTGAGCCTCAACTATGCATATCTCAAACAATTGTATAACTCGGTAATTTCCTTTGTAGCTTCGTCAACGAACCAATAAAATCACATTACTGTGATATGACATTAATGTGATAACTTAATATGTATTTTTAAATATATACCATTAAAACATGTAATTATATCAATAATTTATATAAATTTTTTAAAATTGTATATTAAAATAATGATTTATAAAGACAAATCATTTGAACAAGTTTCTCAAGAAATTATCAAAAACCATCTTAAATTGACAGCTTTAATTCAGGTTAAATTAAGTAAATTATAAACATTAAATTTCCTTTTACTAAATATATTATAAATTTATAGGATATACAACAATGTACAGGCCCATTAGAATATTTAAATGAGCTTAATGCAATTGGTAGAGACAAAATTACAATTCTTAGGCATCACATCGAACAACTAACAAATCTAACTAAATTTGAACATGATAAAAAAAAAAAAGCTGAATTATTATCAGATATTGATAATCACAGAGGACAATTATCTACAGCAATAATTGCTTTTCGAAAAGCAAATATAAATACTGCTTGGGCAATAAATAAACTGTCACGAGAACATTTGTTATCAATGCCAGTTAAACAACAAATTTTAATGCGAAGAAAGAAAGATCAAACTAGTGTATCAAAAGTATCTAGGCAGACAACAGATCAGCTTTTAGACATTTCAAAATATTTATTACAAACAACACAAAAAAGTGGAGAAACTTTAGACACTTTAGGTCTATATTTATGTAAATTATTGTTATATTATTTATTATATTCTATATAATTTTAATAATATTTGTTTTAGTTGTTTCATCAGACAAGGTTTTTAGTACAAGAAAAGAACTAGAAGATCAACAACAAGTTATAGTACAATCAGGAAAATTATTAGGCAAATATGGTAGACGAGAAATTACAGACAAAGCACTAGTAATATTAGCCTTTATATTTTTTCTTGCTTGTGTATTTTATATTATACAAAAAAGATTATTTTAAGATAAAGTTTCTATTTTATTACAAATGATTAAAGATTTATTATTAAACTGTCGCTTAATTTTTATAATGCCTGATATTATTTAATGTGTAATAAGAAAATTAAATTTTTTATGAATTTTTACAAAGGACTATAATAAATAACTCATAATTTATTTATAGTTATTTTATGTATAGTTCATAAGTCTTTCTTTTATCAACAATTATAATTTTGCAATTTTAATAGAACATCAAATATTTTGATAATTTTATATTCATTTTATATACAATTTAAACATGATATAATATATATTAAATAATTTTTATCTGAAATATTTAAAAATAATGTTATCTTAAATTAATTATCAAGTAAAAAAATAGTATTGTAACTTAATAAAACCGATAATTAATTTTAAGATAAGTAAATTATTAAATATTACAATTATTTATTGTCAGAAATGCAAAATTTCTTTTACAAAAGTATATTCAAATGAAAATACATAAAATATCAAGTTAAAATACAGAAGGCAATGAAGTATAAAGTATTAATAGAATTATTTTATTAAACAATAAAATTTGTATATTTTTAAAGATATTGAATATTCTAAAATATCAATTTCATTAAGTTATTAATATCATTAAATTAATGAAATAAATATATGAAGCAAATAAAACATTTTCAATAACTCAATTGCATAAATTAAAAAAAAAATTAAATTTCTTGTTTAAAACAATATTTTATTTATCTTATACTTTTCACATCTTAGAAGAAATTATCAAATTAATAATTCTTAGATCACTCATTAAATTTAACAAACTCTAAAATCCAGTAAATAAACTTTTTAACCAAAAATGAATTTTATATATTTATACCCAAATACATTTTATTTCTTAATTTTAATTCTATATTTATTAATTAGACTTAATTATATATATATATAAAATATTAGAAGAAAAGTATTTTTGAAACCCCAAAGAATTGATCAATTATTAACATAAAACAAAAAGAAATTCAGTTATTTCAATTAAATACTTTTATATATATAGATATATACTTAAATTTGTTCGTGTATCTTTTAGCATAAACATGTATATTTTATGAATTTCTTAAATTTAAATGAATAAAAATTATTTAAAATATTTAATGGTTTCATTTATTTACTAATATATCTTTTATTCAAATATAATAAAATTTGTATTAATAATTTTTTATATTATTACTATGAACATATTATGTGAGCATAGACATCATAGATAAAAATTTTCTTTTGACCACAAAAATATAATATAGAAGTCTTTTAATCAATTTTTCGTTCTTTAAAATTTCTAGAGTTTTATTTTATATGTTGTAGATAAATGTTATCAGTATTTTATATTATTATATTTTCAGTAATTAAAAACAAATTTGTAGATAAAAAATATATCGCTTTGTCATTTCTTAAACACGAATAAATGAATAAATAATTTTCTTCAAATTATTAAGATTTTATTCTTCTATCTTTCAAATTCATAGTTCTAAAACTGGCATTGAATAGTTTTGCCAATGCTGTGAAAGCTATCAAATGTTTGATAATGGCGTCAATTCATTAATCTATAAATAAAGATTTCAAATTGTAAGTTTATCAAGTACTATTGATTCTCGAAAAAACTAATTATTTAAAATGAAACTTATTTAGAAAAAATTATTGGAAGACATTAGATTTATAAAAAACCAAATAATTAAATTATTTTGCTATTGAAAAAATATTAATTTCATTCTTTGCACTTTTGAATAAGACAGACGTGCATTATTTTTATTAATAAACTCTGATTATAAAGTTTCTAATTTGAATACAAATTATAAATATAAGTATAAAACATTATTAAAAAAAAAATAAAATATAGATAATATAATATAATTTGATAAAAATGGTATAGAATGCTCATGTAAATTTCATTGTAAAAATTCTTTTACTTAACCATATATTAGCTATTACCTAATGATGGTAAGTTTTCAATAAGAATTTCAACGCATGCGCGTCATGTAGTAAATGTGTGGTAAATCATTATAACTAATTTTAAAAATTCTAAGGAGAATAGAAATAGAAACAATTAAACTGTAATATTTAAAAAAATGTGTTCTACATTTCTAAAGATAAATTTAAAAATTGAAACAGTATGCATATTTGGATATAAAAGATAAAATAAATATGTATGCATGCATATGCGTATTTTATTATTCGAAAATTTATAGACAGCTATTAAAGTTGTAATATGAGTAACATTTTAGAGCTCTCATATTTAATACAAATTCATGTTATCTAACAAGGTATTTTCCATGTTTATTTTTCATTAGAATTAAATTAAATAAATTAAGAAAAGTCATATTTTTAATATTATCAGTAGTCTGTTTTTATTTTTACTGACAATAATAATTATAAATAACTGGTTATTAATACAGTTTGTAATATATATTAATTTTTTAATAGTGAACATAATGCTATGTTGATTATATAAAAGAATATTTGAATTTAAAGTTATAAATTTTGGCAGTTATACTAGTTTTTTTCCATTTACAGATTTATTTATATAAAATTATAAAGTTATGAGTGCAAGAACACATTTACATTCACGATGGAAAAAGAGACATAGCAAACAAAATAATACAAATTTAAATATGAAGAATTGCAGTATTTCTAATAATACATGTTTATCAGATATTGTTACAAATCCTTTCAAAACTCAAAGTAACGATAAACAAGAAGATGTATACATTGGTTGGGATTTATTTTTTTTTAATGAAAAATATAATTCTTCGATACTTCAAAAAGTTCAAGCAATGCAAATGTTTTTTAAATCTAACCCAGAGTTAATTGATCTAAAGAATTTAAAAAGTATTTTTAAAATTGACATAAATTTATTGTATAACAGTCCAATATTATTAAAAAATTGGTTTGACTTCAAATCTGAATTAAAAAATAAACCAGAATATTGTTTAAATTGTATAAAATTGGCAATATATAAGAATAAAGTTAATGAGCTTAGGACAATAACTAAAATTATTGATAATGAAATTAAAAATTCAAATGTTATAGTCAGAATTTTAAACTATGAACCAATAGTATCTTTAAAAAATATTAAAATAAATTACTATGGAAAATTAATAACAGTTAGAGGTTGTATTATAAGAGCTAATAGGTCTTATCATATGCCTTTATTAGTAATATTTAAATGTAATAAATGTAATTTTTCATATGCAATTAAACAAAAGAGTGGTATTTATGTACCAAAATATAAATGTGATTTCTGTGGAAATATGAAATTTGAAGCAGATTTAAGTTCATCTTATATAAAAACTATTCCAATTCAAATTATTCGTCTACAAGATCATTTTCATGAAGAAAGTGATCAAGGACAAATACCTAGAGTAATGGATATAGAACTTTGTGAAGATTTAATAGATACTTGTATGCCTGGAGATGATGTGACTATAACTGGTATTATTAAAATGCAAGGTATAGATAATGGTAAAACAAAGTTTAGTACAATATGTTCTCTTTATATAGAGGCAATTTCAGTTGTCAATAATAGTAGTAAAATGCAGATGAATGGATCTTTAAATATTGAACTAAATACTTATGACTATAAATTAATTAAAGATATTTACCAAAATACAGATGCATTAAATCTATTAGTCCATTCATTATGTCCAGATATATATGGACATGAAATGATTAAAATGGCATATCTTTTAAGTTTATTTGGTGGTAGTTCCAATCATGTCAAAATACGAAGTAATATACATATATTGGTTATTGGTGATCCTGGCTTAGGTAAATCTCAAATGTTACAAACTTGTGCTCATGTTGCTCCTAAAGGTATATATATATCTGGAAATTGCAGTACTTCATCAGGATTAACAGTTACTTTAATTAAAGAAAGTGGGCAAAATGATTTTGCTTTGGAGCCTGGTGCTTTAGTTCTAGCTGACGGAGGATGTTGTTGTATAGATGAATTTGATAAAATGTCAAGTCAGCATCAAGCTCTTCTTGAAGCTATGGAACAACAATGTGTAAGTGTTGCTAAATCAGGTGTTATGTGGTCTTTACCATCTAGGACTTCAATTCTCGCTGCTGCTAATCCTGTTGATGGATGTTATAATAAATCCAAAACATTAAGTAATAATTTAAATATGAGTCAATCCCTTTTGTCAAGATTTGATCTTATATTTCTTTTGTTAGATGAACCAAATAAGGAAATGGATAATTTTTTATCTGGACATATTATGCTAATGCACAATAATAATGAAGAAATAATAAATCAAAAATATAAAAGTAATAGTAAAGAACAACATAATCAAATGAATTCATTAAGAAATAGATTGATTACAAAATCACAATTTTCATCTCACACTGTGCCATCTTCTCTTTTACGTAAGTACATTTTATATGCACGACAGTATGTAAAACCTACATTATCAAGTGCATCTGCTACAGTGTTACAAAAGTTTTATCTAAATCTACGTAAGAATATAAATTTATCAAAAAGCATTACTTCGTGTAATAGACAGTTAGAAGCACTTATTAGATTAACTGAGGCTAGAGCAAAGCTAGATTTACGTGAAGAAACAACAGAACAAGATGCAATGGATGTTATTGAATTGATGCAGAATACTATACTTCCTTTAAATTATAAAAATCAAGATTATACATTTTTACAATTTACTAAAACTTGTAAAAGTCCTACAAAAACATTTTTTAAGCTTTTGGTTAACAATACTAATAAAAGAAATAATAGCTTATATTCTATAGATGAATTAAAGAATCTTGGAGTAAAAGAAGGACTAGTTGAAATTGATGTATCACTTGCAATTGAGAAATTAAATGATCAGGGATACCTAATTAAGAAAGCTAAGAATTTATATCATTTTTGTACTAATTAATATAAATATATTACCATTCATTATGTATATATATATATATATATATATTGTTTTTTTAATTTTTTTAATTTATTGTAAACGACAGATAAATTAATTAATATTTTAAATTATATTTTGCACACATTTTTATTAAAGAATTAAATCATTTGTAAAAAATTAAACAAATATTTATTTGTAAAGTAATATCAATATCTAATATGATTACAGTAAAAACAGAATTACATTAAATTCTTTAAAAAAAAGTTTTTAGTTAAATTAGTTTTTAAAATAAACATTTTAAAAACGTGATAGTTTTAATAATTTTAATATATGAATTAATATTTATTTCTATTATTCAACACTATAAATAGTTTTTAAGAATACTTTAAATTGAAAAATAATAAATTTCCATTCCAATTTATAAAATAATATATCGAAAGACATAAAAAGTAGTTATTGAGTATTAATTTTTATACTAATTCAATTTATACAACTAACAAACATTTATTCATTATTATTCATATAATCATTAATTTTATGACAATTTACCAGTTATTGTTAGTATAAATTCAAGTCTGTACATTTAAAATGTATTCAATGTTGTAATGATGCAATAAATAAGCAAAATTTTACTATCATTGAACTGATCTTGACAGTGCACTATAGAGTAAAATTTATTAAAAACTATTTTAAAAATAAGAATAATTAGTTAACGCAAATTATTAATCACAGCTGTTGTGAATTCAGTTGTTGAACTTTGCCCACCCAAATCCTTTGTGAGATATTTTCCATCATTAAGAACGCGATTTAATGCATCTTTTATTTGTTCTGCATAAGGTCTCAAATTAAGATGGCTCAAAAGTTTAACAGAACATAATATCATGGCAGTAGGATTGGCAACATTCTTGCCTACAGCCTCAGAATAAGTGTGTCTTGCACCCTGAAATAAATCAGTTTTAAAATTAAAAAATTTTATATATTTTTTGAAATTTATTATTAATACTTAATTTTTAATTTTATAAAAAGCATACAAATTAAAATATATAAGCATAAAATACGTAATGAACAAATACCTCACATTCTATCTTTATAAGCTGATACAATGTCTCGCATAATTCATGATAAATAAATAATTACTTAATTAATTAAAAAAAATTAACTGAAAATGTATTAAATTTGATTTTACCGGTTCAAATACGACACACTCAGCACTATAACTAGCTCCAGCAACAACACCAGCACCACCAACTAATCCTGATGCTAAATTGTCAACTATATTACCATATAAATTTGGTGTAACCATTACATCAAATTGATGTGGATTAGAAACCATTTGCATTGTACAATTATCAACGATCATAGTTTCAAATTGAATTCTAGTTTTAAAAAAAATATAAAATTACATACAATAATAATACAAATTTTAATAATGAATTAGAATTGTTATTAACATTTTACATACCTAGGATAAAGCTTAGCGATTTCTTGACATGATTTTAAAAACAAACCATCACCAAGTTTCATTATATTAGCTTTATGAACGCATGTGACTTTTTTACGCCCATTTTTGACTGCGTAATCAAAAGCAAATTTTGCAATTCTCTGACTTTTAGTGGCAGTAACAATTTTTAAGCATTCTACAACTCCAGGAACAGATTCATGCTCTAAAGCAGAATATTCACCTTCTGTCTGTTCTCGAATAATTACGCAGTCTACATTTTGGTGTCTTGACTTTATTCCTGGTAATGATTTAACATGGACTACATTAGAATAAAGATCAAGTTCTTTACGTAATTTCATATTCAAGGTTTGTAGTTCTCCACTATGAGAATGATCAGGACTAGCCAAGATTCCCTGGAAAATGCTCAATAATAATTAAACTTGTTTACTATTAATTACTACATATAAGTATAAATTTTAATTTATATATGATTATATTAATAAAAATTATAAAATATATTTAACAATTATTTTAATTACATTTTCTAATTAAATAAGAAAAATACTAACTTTTAAGCACACTCCATTTTTAGTAATACTGCTAGATACTTTTTCTAATGGTGCACTAAGCGTAGGATTTACTTCGGAGAGAAAATATGGTTCAAATTCAACTGGAACATTTGCAGCTTTAAATACATTTTGTATACATAAAACTAATTCAGGTCCTACACCATCGCCTGGAATTAGTGTACATTTTGTTTTATATTCTGGTTCAATAACCTGAGAATAAAAAAAATATAAGGATTTTTAATTCTAATTTGAATTTTGAATATCTTATATTAATTTTTATATTTTTCAAAATAATATTACAATATCTTACAGATTCTAGAAACTTTGCAGAACCAATTTGAATTGTCCTAACTGGATTTATTAAGGAAATCTATAAAAATTATATTACATTAATTTTGTTAAGTAATGTTGCTATTAACATGAATTTTACTGAATTAAAGTATTATATCTGATGTCTAATTATCTTAATAAAAATTGGTTAGTACATAATATACATAAATTCAGTATATATAGTAACTTATTAATATATTTATTTTATGACTCTTAGATACAAAAATGCATAAATCCACAAAATAATAAAATGTAATATTTACAATTGGAATTATTATAACCCCAAATTAAAATTAACCATACTTAATATCTTGAAAAGCCATGAAATATCTTATTGTTAAAATTTATAGTTATAATAAATTTCAAAGCCTTCAGGTAATGACAAGTACGCTTTATTTACCTGAGATAATATTTTAAAACTACTCTTTATTAACAAAGTCATTTTTTCCGGGAAATCTCAGATGAAATAGCAGAAATCTACCTATTCCTATTATTTATTTACGAAGTAAGCAATTCGTATTTCTACACTCGTAAAGTTTATGAAAAATTTTCGTTGTTGACAAAAATAAAAATATTCTTATTCTCTAAATGTACGGTAAAAAAAAAGGTCTTCAGTGTTGTACCAAATTAAAAATAGTATGTATTTTTATTTATAATTTTAATATTCATGGTTGCATTTGTTATTTTTCTCTTGTTATTAATGTAGTAAGAAAAATGAAGATCTCGAATGGAGGATACTTAATAAATTATATGATTAGTTTGTTGGCTTGGTTACGAGAGATTTTTATCATCACTAAATAGAAAAGTAGATGTTCAAATAAGAAGGATCTTCTTTAAAAGAAAAACAGCAACAAAAGGATTAAATTCGTATCTTACAAAATATATTTTGTGCAAAATATTAATAATATAATTTGAAAATTGAATATTTTTAAATTTTAAAGCCAAACAAATTTAATAAATAAATCAAATATCAAATATAAGATATTTGATAATAAGAAAGTAAATTTTATTTCAAAGCTTTAAAATGTCACAAGAAAGACAATGTGAGTATATATCTAAAAAATAATCTAATAAACGCTTGTTTAATATTATAATTTTCTTTAATATTTAATATGATTAAATATTATTTAATTTTTTCTTATGTTTATACTTTTTATTTTATTTTCAAACAAATTATATATAAATTTATAATGATAAATTACCAGAAAGTATCTTAAATATTATTTTTTATTAAGTTAATTAAATAATACATTACTGATACTATTTCATTTATTTTATAAAATATGAAACAGTAGACTTATTAATTAGTAATTATAAAAAATTTAGTATTGAATATGTAAATTAAAAAAAGTTTAAATGAAATAAATATTAAGTGTATCATACAAAAGAATTTTACTTTTTCAACTTTTATGAAATTGAGACAAAAATAAGATGAACCTGTTTATTTGGAAATAAATTTTTATTATAAAAAATGGTTATAAAATTGAAGATAGTCAAGATTTTTATAAAAGCCCATATATAATTTTAATGTTTTTGTTTAAAAAAATAATTGATGAAAATATAATTAATACAATTCTAATGCATTAGTTTTTTTATTTAGCTATATATTAGGTATAATTGTTTGGATTTATATAAATATATAGTACTTATGTGCATTGTAATAGTTTACGTTATTGTTTGCAAATTACTATTTATGGTTATTATATAATAAATGCTTTATATAACATTGCTATATCATTTAGATAACATTAAAACAAAACAAAGTTTAAGAGAAAAAATATGGATTCATATGGTAAAAGAAGATCTAACAATGTCGTCTCGTAATTTATGTAATAGAATCCCATATTTTAAAGGAGCTATGGAAGCTACTCAACGTCTTAGTGAATTAGATGCATTTAAGAAAGCAAAGTTACTAATGATTAGTCCAGGCAAATCTCAAGAATCTACGATAGTATTATCTTTACAGAAAGGAAAAGAAATATTGATTCCTAGACCAAGATTAATGGATGGCTTATTTCTTCTTGTTAAAAATGCTGATGTTACATCAGAGGAGACCCAAAATGTTGTTATTAGACGTAGTATGAAACAGATAGAAAGTCCTATTGGATTTGATAAATTAAATCTCAAGGCATGTAAATGATATTACATTATATATTAAATGAAAATGCTCTTTATTATTTAAAATTTATAGTTTTCATTAAGTTTTTTAATAAATTAAGGTGGATATGCTTGTTTTGGGATCAGTTTGTGTTAATAAAACTGGTTGCAGAATTGGAGATGGTGAAGGTTTTGCTGATTTAGAATATGCAATATTATCAAAAATGAAAGCCGTAAATGAGCATACTATTATTATAACAACAGTACATGATTGTCAAATACTTGATAATGTTCCAGATGATATTTTTAATCAATATGATGTACCTGTAGATATAATCATAACACCAACACAGACTATAGTTGTTAATCCTAAATTTAAGAAACCCACTGAAATTATTTGGTCTGCAATTAGTAAAAGAAGACTTGCAGCAATACCTATTCTTAATGAAATCAAGCAATTAGAAGAAATGTTAGTTCTGCTTTATACATTTTTATATTAAATATTTGTTGTACACAAATAATAATTTGATTCTAACTTGAATATTATTAAATATCATTTAAATTATAATTAACAATTTTTTATTATGTAATGTAAAACTTAACAAAATTTATTTGTATTTATGCTTTAGGGAACGAAAAACGTTGGATGTTAAGGAAATAAATTTAGATTTAGAAACTCATAAGCAAGAGAAACTTCATATTAAAAAAATAATTAATAAAATACAACCAAGACTAAGCCATAGAAAATTAATTTCTGATTCTATAATTAAAGAAAATCAAAATGACAAGGATATTAGAAAAAAATCTTTTCTGAGAAAAAGGAAGTTACAAAAATCTAAAGATAATGATAATGATGATTTTGGAAACAAAGTAAGCTGTTTTAAGATTTATTAATATGTATTCTTGTATTTATTTTTCAACGGTATTTTCCGATTGAATATTTTAATTACTTACATGAAATTTTTATTTTAGTGTATTTTCAAATATATCAATATTATTAGTTCATTATACCAATTTTACAATAAGTAATAATTTTAAATTTATAGTAAATAACTATTTTTTTACACAAGTGAGAAAAAAGTTATTTGATAATACATAACATTAATTTTGCTTTCAAAATACTTAAAATAAATTCTTTATATTTTATAATCATTTCAAATAATAGTTCTATTCCATATAAAACGTTAATTATTGGTTCGTATGTTTTGATAATTTATAGCTTTATACATGACTGGATGTTACAGAAATGAAAAACTAAATTAGTAATTAAATAAATTATAGGTATAGACAATTTATCCTATGATTTCTGTCCGAGTATTTATACAATTCTTTTAGACAGTAAAAAAGCAATCAGGATCGAAATCAAAGGTACGTCATCGATCTGGAGGGGATCGAAATCAATCAAACTTTTCGTTACGCCTGTCGAATATTGCATCCACAGTGCGGGTACGCGATCTGAAATGTGCTCTGCAAGAACGTGGCGTTAAGCCTAATAATATAGCGTGGTACGGACAACGTGGCTTTTGCTACTTGCAGTTCGGCAAGTTACGCAAAAATACAAGTATTGACGATCAATCTGTTCAAGTCGATTCAATCATTGCGAGCCTCCAGCAACTCAAAGTCAGTGAGAACGCCTTCATTCTTGTTGAGCCAGCAAAACCTGTTACACGAATCGAAGTCACGAACGTTAGTACTATTTAGTTTATTTTCAAACCTTTTTTATTTGCCAATCTTTGTATCTGAATATTATGTATATCTTTGAATTATAATATAATCATTCGTTTTTACACCGTAAATTTTCTGTAATAAAACTGATTGTGTCAGCTCTGAAAAATAACTTTAATTTTTCAAAATAATTTAATTTTATTAACTATTAAATTAAATTAAATTAAATTAATTTATAATGTATTATATACTTGCAATGCTTGCTACGTAATTGTCAGATTTAGTTATAAGTTTAGTTATAGTTATATATATTTATAATTATTTAAGTTGTATATTTCCTGAAGAATAATTTATTATTAAATAAATGGAGTAATCGTTGTAGTTATTGTTATTACATTTATTTTATAAATGTATTATTTCTCATTAATTTATTTTTTTTTATCATCAGTTTGATGTGTTGATTAATAATAAATATCGTAATAATAAATATTTTTTCTGTTTGTGAATGCAACTTCTCATGATATTAAAAGTTTCCAATTTACCTTAACAATAAAATATATTTTCATATTTATATATATCATTAGTAACTTCAACTTCATTCTTTTCTACTCTGTTTCACAAAATTAATTTTTTTTGTTTTTAACAAATAAACTAATTTAGATTTTTGCTTTAATATATTCTTTATATACTGATATTATTTTATTGAACATTGCAACAAAATTTTGTAAATTATAAAATTAATTAACCCTTTCACGTTTTTATATTCTCAGATCTGTCATTGAACTACTTGTAATAGTTAGTCGATCAGTCGCTTAACTATGGTATAATTATATTGATTTCACTATACGCAATATTTGAAACCTGAAAGGGATAAATGTCGAATAAAAAATGAAAAAAGATTAACTAAAAAAATGCTATTTCTTAATGTCTCGATGTATAGTTGTAAACAAAATGACAATAAAATTTATATATACAGACACTTGTTACTGATTTTGATTTGATCATGACATTCAAGTAGAAGCCTGCAGATATATATATATATATGTATACACTTTTTTTAAAATAATTACTATATAAACGACTTTGAAATTATTAATATACTTTTTGTATGAATGGAAATGCACTTCGACTTATAAAAGCTCTGAAAAAACCTCTTATTATAATGTATAAACTACAGTCAATCCACTCTTCGGAAAATAATTGAATAACTACTTTAATACCAATGTGAGTTTTATTTTATTCTCTTCTCATACCCTATCCATTTATAGAAATTATTAATATTTTATCATTTTTATTATACATGAAGACAAAATCAAGTTTTCCTAAGATATTTCAATTAAATTTAGTACTCTAAGTATTTAGAACATTTTTTTAAATAATTGAAATAAATGCATATTAGCAAAATATTTTTATATACCAAATATTAATTTGCATTTAACGAGTTGAATTATTTTAAAAAATTATAATTTTCAAATTATTTTTTACCATTTTATTATTTTTTTTCATGTGTTATTTAAAATATAATGAATTAAAAATAAATAAATATTAAATTTAAATTCATCGAGAATAATAAGTTACGCATATACAATATGATATAGTATTATTTATTTTATCTGAGAAATCTAATATTTTCGGTTATATATTATATATATATGTATTCTTTAATATATAATAAAAAACTTGTAAGTACTCCTAATTATAAATGTTTTATTTATTAATTTTGAATTTATTTATATAGACAAATATTTTTAATCTAGGCAATAATAATTTTAAAGATTTCATTATTACAATATCATATATTTATGTATTAACTATATAAATTAAAAGATTTATAAATTTTTTAATGTTTATAAGAAATAAAAAAAATAATGAAGAATATTGTATATGTAAAAATAATTAACTATAAGGCATCTAATATAAAAGAAATTCAATACTTCTTAAAATACTTCGAAATGGATTTGACTATTTAGACTTTATATATAATACTGTATCACTACATTCTTATTAAGTGAATGATATAATTTATCATTTTCATTTAAAAAAAATTTGTTTAATATATATTATTTATTTTTCATTATACAGTTTTATAAAACTAGAGTAGCTCATCAACGATTTTATAGAAATAAGTTATCTAAATAAAACAAGTTAAAATAATTATATAAAATAAATTAAATTTATAAATAGCATAAAAATATTTAAAAACTGAAAGGTTAATGTTTGAAAATTGTTCGGGATTGGATCAATTTCGAAGAAAAAAACGAGCTCTTGGACTCATGTTTGTAAACATTGATTCTGCGAATTTTCGTATAGTCTACGCCTTATTTTCTAGTGTCCAACAATATTTCCGTATAGCAGCGTAGATTGAAAATTCCCGAACTTTCCAACTTTCCCTTCTGGACGTCTCGAATATTCTTGAGCTTCGTTCTGACATCATCAAGACTTTCGGCTAGCAATAACATGTATAAGCACTGTTGTCAGCGTTTTAAGCTGCCACGCGAATATTTAAGGGCAGCCACGACTCACCGAGGCTCACTGTATTTTTAACGATCATTCACTCGTCAGTTATTTCTCATAGTATATCTCAATCAATCAGTCATCAATTAATACAAACAGCCACTAAACTCCGCCGCACAAGAGTCAATCAATTTACAATATATACGCACATAATTCTGTCAGACCCTGCAATAATAAGCCAGTAACCCAACAGTGAAGCCATAATAATTTATAACCATTTAAATGCGCCATAGTTGAGCAGTCAAGAGCGCTGATTGCATTTCATTAGTGCATATTAAACTAGAAGCCCACCACCTACAAACTCATCACATAATTAGGTAAGACATGAATTTCTGTGAATTTAATTAAAAGGGCAAATAGTCGATCACAAAGCTCGTGCGAACGGCTGAAGGTGTACGGTAAATTTTTGAATACGTTACCATCACGTGGCACTACACGAAGAAGTACCAGAGATGTATGACCTCTTACTTTCAGTGTAACCATTTAGTACCAAACACAATATAGAATCAGGAGATTTACACCTATCGCGTCATGTAGTGCATACCAACGCCATGTGACAACTACCATCAAGATCTCATAGATTCTCAGTACCATCTTAGAATCATATTTATGTGTAGTCTGCAAATAAATAAAGAAAAAAACGCCACGATATGCTATGTGCTAATATTATATAAATACGCCTTCCTCTTCCACTTGCCAGCAATCCTCCTACCGAACATCACTGGGAGGTTTTAGTCTAATCCTAGACAAAAATAGTTTAATAAAGGACATACTGAAATATATTAGCACAAAAAATATTACAAATTTTAACAGTATTTACAAGTGTTTTACTGATACGCAATTATGCAAATTTGTAAAGGAATTTGATAATAAATGAACATATCTTCATATATTAGTGAAATAAAAGTTCTTTCCATTCATTTTTCATACTAACAGTGAACTGAATTACTTTTATATAGAAAAACTTTCATTTTACTAAATAAATTATGCTAATTAATTGGGATATTATATTCTACAAATGTTGATATCGTATATTTCCTAATATAATTTAAAAATAGTAATATTTAAAATTTCAAAAAAAATTATAAAAAAGTATATTTGGGTATATAATAATTGGTTTATTATATATTTTTGTCTTTTTTGATCGTGAAATTGAATATTGCTGATTGGTTAAAAAATATAAAGGAACGTTCGAAATGCGAGGACAGTTATTTGTGTTATTTTTATTATTTATTTATTTGTTATTTCCTAAAAAAATGTTTGCATACGCGTATGCGTAGTACTTTCTTCCCCCCAAATATATATATATATATATATATATATATATATATATATATATAGAAGTACGCTCTTGACCTAAGTTTGATCTGCTTTTCTAATATTACAAAATAACCACGTTAATGGGAATGACTAATAATGACTGAGATTTTATTTAATACATTCCATTTTTTTTTCTCATCTTTTTTTTATAAAATTATTAATCGTGCGTTTTTAGTTAAACTCTTAATGTCAATAAAGGATAGGAATAGGATAGAAAATTTTTATATAATGCAGGAGAAATTACTATAAGAAAAAGGGAATACGTTGAATATAGAAGGAAACAATATAAATGTTTGATCCAATGATGATCCACTGGTCGAAATTCCTTTTGTATGTGAAAGGCTGTTAGAAAAAGGCAGGTGTCGGATTTGGTTTTGATTGAAAACAAGAAGACGATCAAATCTAAGTAAGATTTTCAAGTTATCTTCTTTTTTTATGCTGCACGTACAATAAAAGCTGCTTTTACACAAGTTGTAACAAGTTTACACAAATATTTTAATAATAATATAATTTGTGTATGTTGGTGCATTAATAAATTAGAACATAATGTTTTTTTGTGCAGAAGAATTACTATATTAGAAATATAATTATTAACTAATTTATAAAATATAATTTATATAATATAAAATATAATTTATAAAATATAAAATATAATTATACACAATGAATATTCTTAGTTCAACGATTTCAATCATTTTATAAATGATTATAAAGTTTTTCAATAATAAATTTTCAACTATATAAATGAATATCAATATTAGAATATTTTCCATTGTTCATGAATAATATTTTTTGATGTCTTATTGCTTGAAACTTTTGTAAACAAATGAAATATAAGATTTCCCTATGATAATGACATTCTGTATTTGCATAAGCCATGACTTATCGTCTTACGGGAATAGTACGTTATTCTGTTTTATGTAGCAATATGAAATTTATAGATTTTATAACAACAAATTTTTATTAACAATTCTTAAGTTCCAAACCTGGGAAATAGTGTTTCTAATTAAAACTGTAGAAACCAATATTATTATGGGACCAAAGTGTATAATTATAAAGATCAAGGATTTTTAATATTTTAAGTAATTAATTTCAAATGAAAATTATTTCTTTTCTGTTTACATATTTTTGTATATTAAATGTATTGATGCCAGCATTATAATTTAAAAATATTTAATTACGCTAATGAAGAAAATATAAATATTGCAAATATTGTATATAAATTCTAACTATGAATTATTTATTTCTAATAAAATTTTTCTATACAATTTTATTTAAAAAAATATATAAATTGTATATTTTTATAGTACTTTTTATCATCTAAAATAGAAATTCAAAATGTGTTTGTTGGATAGTTTTTATAATAATAAAATTATTTTTATATTAGAATATTTATTGTTGTATTCCTCAATTGTATTCTACAATTTATTTATATATACTACTTCGCCTAATATCAATTAATTTTATTTGTTTTAAATTTAAATTGGTAAACCAACATTTACATTTATTTTGCAATATTTCTCCACTTTAATAAAAAGATGTGTTAATAATATGTCCATTACATATTCTAATTTCCTTTATATCTTTTGTATTACTATATATTTCTGAATAATATTAAAAGTTTTTATGGTCCTTTATAAATTTTTTCATTTTTGTCAAAAGTATAATTTCAGAATTTCGAGTAAATAGTGCTTTATTATTAATAATGGCGCCCTTTAAAAAGAAATTTAAATGTATATTTATAAATCAGTTACTAGAATTCTATTGTTAAGACAATTTTATAACTTTAACTTTTTTGTTATTGTTAATCTACTTATCTTGATAACTATGATATGATTAATTAGTTTTTTTTTACAGTGCAATACTTTATTTATTAATTGTGTATTTGTCAGTAATAATTTACAATAAATATATCGATTACATACCTTTTTCTGTAGTAAATACCGCCATAGTTTTGTATCATTATTTTTAAAAACAATGTTATCTTATTATATTTGTTATATTTATTGCACTGAATTAGGTAAGATTATTACATACTGAAGATATTCTTGACAAAATTCACCAAATTGAAATGTTAACTTTCAATGTATAATAGTTAATAAATTAAAACATTAAGAAATTTTTAAGATTCAAATTTACTAGTATAAATTATAGATAAATCAAAGATTTTTCATTGTTTAGGTTTATTTAATAATTATAAAAATATCTAATTTAGAAATTAAACACTATTTTGGAAACTTTTGGTTTTATACTTGTGTATAAATGTACGTACAATAAAAATAAAATTCATCTTACAGAAACAAACTTTTCAACAAAATATAGTTTTTATATTTTATCTAATATAATATTAAATTTTTTAATTAATTTCATATTTAATCTGAATAATTTAATATGTATAAATTCGTATTTTTTAGAATGCCTAATGTAGATAATGCCGCATTAGGTAAACGAACGTTTAATATGCGTCCAGACATAAAACTAGCGACCGCGGATGTAACATCAACCATAACAGCGCCATCAATCAGCAATCGAAATGATGATATGTTGATAACAAAAAAACCGTGCTGCCGACGAAGGACTGTCCACTTTACCGTTTTCCTAGCCGTTTTTTCTACGATACTCAGTCTTCTATGGATATATACGTTGACAGCCGAGCTTAGGTGAGTTAATAGCAGTACATTTGTATCGCTTGCATCTTATTGATTATAATAAATAAACTATTTTTTGTTATTTCCGGAACACAAATATCTTAATTTGTTTTAAAAAAATATTTTTTGGACAGTAAAGTAGGAGTACAAATATGCGTTTTTCTTTAAAAAGGTGTATGGTAGGGTATAAATCAAAGAATCAACATCTTGTATAGAGTAATCTTATTTAAATTGATTAAAGTATTATTGCATTCTCTAATAAAATTTTATTCTTATACTTTGATTTTAATTAGCTTTAAAAATTTATGAAAATCTATGAAGTGTCTTAAAACAGAAATACAGAGGGATAGCCACATAATATGGATAAAACCATTCATGGATTATAAGGATTGTAATATATCATCATGAATTTATCAAACAAAAATATTAGAATTTTTGTTTAATAAAAAACATCTCTCTTTCATGCATAAGAATGTAATACATAATCTATGTAATAAATATCTAAGTAAAAAAAAAAAGGGTTAATGCATATAAGGTAACTACAGTGCAAATCAAGTTAACATTGAATGATTTATTTTGAAAACAGAACTATATATAAAAAAAATGCTTGAAACAACATTATAAATGTTAAAACTTTTAAAATTGATAATAATAATACATCATCTTTTGCTATTATTTTAAATTTCATTTTCATATCTGGCAAAATATACATTAATTAGAAAAAATAATCGTAAAAAAAAAATCTTTTCTATAAAAGGAATGTAAATATATTGTCATAAATTATTTAAAAAAAAATTTAATTTATGAAAGATAAATAATTTCATTTTATAAACTTTATTTCCTTTATTTGCATGAGTACAACTATAGTATAAAATTACATTTTATACTAAAAAAGATATTGAAAATTAATATTTTTCTATATAATAAATATATTATTTTATTTATTGCAGCATTTTTATTTATTTATGATACATATACAGTAAATTTTGTACCTATGTCAAAAATTGTTCGTGGGAAGGTATATTCCGATACCAGAAGAGAAACGTTGCGTGTACACTTTTATCAATTCGTGTGGATTATCAATGACTATTGTAAATTATATATTGAAGTATCGTTACTAAGCAAAACCTCATCGTTTAAATCCTTACGCTAGATTTGCAATAAGAAGACAAGGAAGGAAGGTATCTTGCCTTGTACCAGCTATAATTGCAAATGATAATTAATGTTAAAATTGAATAGATTAATAATATAATAAGATTCACTTGAATATTGCAAAGCATTATTTCCATAAAATAAAACAATGAAATTTGATTTCACATTGATTAATATATACGTTACTATAAATTATATGTAATTTAAAATTATAAATAAAATCTAAAAATAGACAAAATATGAAATATTTTTTTAACTATAAATCATACTATTTTATAATTATCTTAATCCATTAAATTTTATTATAATATCGCATAAATGTAAAATAGTAATAAATTAACACAATAAGGAGAAAGAAAATGATTTTTATATTTACGAAAATGTTATAATAAAAATTGAAAGATTTCTTTGTATTTAAATTGATTATTTTATTTAAGTATTGAAGCAAGATTTATTAGATGAATATTTTATCATTAGGATGATATGTTCTATTATTTCTATACATATTTTACATAAACTTAGAAATGATTGAAGTTTAAGTATTACATAAATCTTTTTAATAAAAATATAATTTACATATAAGTGTATGCTAAAAAATCTTATTTAACCAAAGCTTGTATAATTTATTAATAAATATAAGTAATACATGTTTAATAATAAAAATTAATAATATTTAATCATTATATATTCTTATTCTAAAATATTTATAAGTTATTTTATATATACATTGTAATAATTATATATTATTTAATTTAAATTAAAGAATCTTTCTTTTTGTAATACTGTTATAGCTTAATGGATCATGGCCAAATTAGTGCTTTTATCTAAAAGAAACGAATTTTATGAAAAAAATTACATAGCTATGACAATTAGAATAGCAATATTTAGCTATTAAAAAACTTGACACTGCTTGAACCACCAAAAGTAAAGTAGTTACATCTAAATATTTAGTTTTAACAGTGTTCTCAAGTATTCTGAGGAATGTAGTACAGTAATTTTGTAATATGAAATAATATATTCTTTCTTAATTTCTAATTTTCCATTATATTCTCTCTCTTCATTTTTACATTCTTTTACAATTATATATATATATATATATATATATATATATAACGTTACTAAATAGGAAATCGATAATTAAGATTTAAATAAAAAAACTAATAATAATTTTTTTTTTTAATATCGTTTTTTATATATTAATTGTATTAAAACTGCCAAAAACTACATTTAATTTAAAACATAATAACATTTAAATGTATATTGAGGAAAAATAAAAATATTTTATTTATTAATAGTTAACAGAATATTTCATTACCTATACACTTAGAGGCTATTGTTTTCAAATTAATTATAATATTTAATTATAAAATGCTTTTTCAAAATATAAAAGTATTAGTAAACTGAAACAAAGTTTGTTTTATTTTTTGTAGAAGAAAGGCATTCGACGTGAATATGACGAAAGATTATGTGCTTTATAATATCTCTATAGACAACCCAGATTTAGTAGCATACATAAGGAACATTCGATTAAAGACATCTCATCAAGACTTGTTAAACGCTACTCGAACGCCAGAAGAGCAGTTTGTCGTCAGTCAACTACAGGACAAACGTGAGGGAGTTTACTTTGAGTACCTAAGCAGGGTAAATGCGCGCGCGCACGCACACACACACACACACACACACATATATATATAATATTTTTGTTAAGAATTTCTATTAACTATTGTTTAAAAAGTTTTGCAAGAGTTGATATAAAATTGATAGGAATACAAAAAATAATTCTATATTACAAATTATAAAATATAAAATATTGCTTTTTCCTTTATATTCATAAAGGCTGGTGCCATTTCAACAACAGCATGGCTTGAATGGAATTTAAATTGGCGAGGAGTTATTGTCTTTACTGATCCACGAAATAGAAGTAGAAGAAATCCAAAAACAATTGTGTTTCATGCTTGCCTTAGCACTGATAAATACATCAAAGAGGTATGAGTTAATATTATAATATAATAATTTTCTTCCATTTACTCTATTTTTAGTTTGTCACCCCTCCTCTATATATATATATATATATATATATATTTACTTATATATTAATCTATTAATCTAATCTATTTAATCTTCAAAACAATTTTATTAAATATTAAATAAATTATCTTCTATAATCTTAATATAAAGTTTAAGATAATTATTAAATTTACTGTAGATATATTTAATAAATTACATTAAAAATTTGTTCAATACAAAAGCTTATTAAACATATGTTTTACTATATAAGCAGTTCCATTATTTTTATTGGAAATATAATGTGGAATTTCTATTTTGTAATTATACATGAGTTATGTACGAAAATGAACAATACTTGTAGGAATAATTTAATTTTTAAAATATATTATATTTAAGTAATCAAGTTGTAAGTGGTTATTAAATTGTGAAGAGATAAGATACAGAGAACCTGCTTATATTTACTACAATAAATTAACGTGATTTGTGCAAGATTTGTAATATTCCGTACAGGCTTGTGTATAGTTATCCATTATTTAATTTGAAATGTAATTAAACATTAATATTTTATATCATTTAGTCTATTTAAAATATACCAGAATTATTTTATTCAATTTTATTTTATATGTTCCACTAATAGTGAAAGTAATATTACAGAATTGTACCTCTATCTATCTTATTTTATAATAAAGAAATTTATATATTATATATTTTGCATTAAAGATAAACTTACTGAGTATCATTCATTTTAATTTGAATTCAAAAATTCGTCTATTTGTGCAATAACATAAAAAATGTGTTTGTAATATATATTAAGTAGTTTTTATCTGCTAGGAAAGAATTCTGTTATTTAAAATTGCTTAATAATATAAAACCATACTGTACCATTAATCATAGCTTATGATAGGTACATACTGTTTAAGTTAATAATATTTCTAAATGCAGATAACATATCATCAAGAAGCTGATGTACAGGTCATGAAGTTGGGAGAGGGTCATAATAGCCTTGTTCTTTCTAAAGAGAGTCTACCAGCAACAAGATTAATGTGCTTTCCATTATACTCCATTTTATTAGCTTATAATACAACCAACCTCGATTATTTGAGTTTGGACAGCACTGAAGTTCAGGATGGATTGGTAAATTTTTTAATGAAAATTCCTTTTCATTTCATTATTTTGAGTTGATTTTAGGTTCAGTTTTTGTTTTTATCCTCTCTCAAAGTACGCATCAGAAGGTTAAAGATTATAAATCTTAATAATCATATAAAATTAAGTTTCTAACTTACAGATTTTAATAAAAACAAAATTTATTAGTCCATTAAATTAAAAGTTTTATTTTAAATTTGATATAAATATATATTTTAGAAAGAAAAAGTCAATTGTAAATGTTTAGATAGCTTCATTTTATATAATTAATTTATAGTTGTTATAACATTTTCTAATATTTATTTAATATTTCAATTAATAAATTGATGTACATTATATTCCTTTTTATTATTTTTCATTCACTGAATATTATACATAACTGTAAGTTAGAATTCAGTTTTATTTATTACAAATACATTATAATAAATGAAAATATATTAATAAAAAAAAATTAATAAAAAAACTGGAATTATTTTTTTAAATATTATATATATGTACAAAAAATTGATTTGCAAACTTGTCTGTTTTAAAATTAATATATTTAATGCTATATTTTAGAATTTCAAATTGAAAAAGATATTTCTTGTAATTCATTTTTGTTTCATAAATTTTTATGTAAAATCTAAAATTATCTTTTTTAATGTAGTAAAACCTTTATATACCTCATTATATATACATATATTAAATATAATTTAAGAAACATAATCTATAATATATAATTCAGTTGATTATATTTATCAATATTTGCAAATATAAAATCCAGTTAAAATGTTAGAACAAATATTTTTACAATAATTTTATATTCCTGAATAATTAATTGAAAATTACTGCTAATTATCAGAAAATATGCATGTGCATACTGTATATTTTATTTTTGTTATTGATGCCTTAACTTTATGTTATTTTAAAATTAAGAAATTTATGATGAGCTTCATCTTATTCTTTATTGATCTGTAGGTATTGGATACAGTTCCGTGGGATCTCATAAAGATATCAGTGTTATCAATTCATTGGGGTGCTCACCATACTGATACTGAGACAAAAAGCATCATTAACAAGCTTGGTAGTCATAATTACAAACATGTTAAAAGCCTTGTAACGGGTAAACTTCTTTTCGTTTACAATCGTCAACTTAAAATATGAAAGCAACTGAAGTCTGTACTCTCTTTATTGCTATACTTTGAAAAAGCAATCATAACAGCAATAGAAATTATAAGTAATCCTGAGACTGAATAGTGTGCTATCTAATTTTGATCAATTTAATTTGAATTGGATTATTAACATCTCAACGATTCGATTATTTTTAAATTGCAAAAAGTAAAATAACAAAAATATGCAAAGAAATTAAAAAATATACTTATGATACTGACATACATGCATATTTTTTTAAAGTAGCAATACGAAATATAACTGATTTAAAATTTTAAATCAATAATTTAGTATTAACATTTATGAATATTTATATAATTTTAGTATGAATATATAAAAGCCGATCAACTTTATATAAAAAGGAAATATTAATATAATTTAATTTAGAAAAATAACAAGTTTATCGGTTTATTTCAATTTCTTATAAATTGTAAAAAACTGACTTATAGAAAGAGAATAAAAATTTGGATTTTAATTTTAATTTTACATATGTAAAAAACACATTATATATAAAAATTAATCTAATAATCAATAATTTTTCTGATTAAAATAATTAATTGTGATAGCTGTATAATTCTTAAGAATTTTGCACATTGTTTATTCTATTTGAATTATAAAAATCATGTTTTGTGTAGTAATTTGAAGAAAGCTTATTTTCTATAATTTATTCAAAAATGAAATTTTTTATAACAAGGCTGCATAAAAATGAAATTTATTAACTTATTTTTATATTCTTTAAATATTTCTTATGAATTCAGACCGTGCGTTACCGCAAAAATTATTTATAACACTTCAAATATTCAGTATTTTCTTAATCAAATAGTATCACATGTAAGTAACGAATTATAATTAAAAAATAACATATTTGTATTGATTTGCAATAAGATTCTAAATTTTACATGAAATAATTAATGATATTGTTAAAATCTATTTTGTGTAAAAAGTAAAGTCTTATGTAATTATTGCTTATATATTTGAAATTGTAAATGTATCCATGGTTATTCGATACTTATCTACATCAAAGTAATGATTACTGATACATTAATAAAAATATATCAATAAAAGCGTTACCAAATAAAAAAGATTATTATAATATGTTAAATAAATAGAAAATTCTGTAACATCCATATTGATCATAAAAAGTACATAATGCATTTAAATTAATTGTACAAAAAATACAATTTTCAATACAAGGTATGAAATTGAAATTTGAGAATAGTAATAATTTTCATTGATTTTTATTTAAGGTACATAATAAACTTAAATAATCTCGATTGTATTAAAATTGAAGCTATCTGCAAAATAAGTTAAACTAGTACTTATTTATTGATGCTTGCAAGATGGCTAATAATTTCTTTAACTCAAATGATGTGTTAAGTTGATAGTGCCCTCAAAATACTGTAATGTTTAATTTTTTATTATTTAGTAGTTTGGTTTTATTAATATTTAGTGAAATTCATTAAATTATATTAAATATTAACAAATTTAATTTAATCCACCAAATTGATATAGTATTTCTGCTATAATAACAATAGGATATGCTTCTTATTGGCTTTACAATGCAATTCTTTTAAATCCGTCAGATGTGGTTTTTATTGTCATTTGTTGATTTATCTTTCACTTTCCGAAATATATTGTAAGAAGAGTTGTATCTAATTTAATCATGTATTTATCAAGTTATAAAAATGTTTAAATTGTAAATCTTATTTACTTTTGATTTTATTTTTGTTATATATGTATATATATATATATATTTTTTTTTTTGATACTTAAACAAGGTATAGCAAAGGAAAATGGGTTAGCACTTTCATTTATTATACTATTATACCACTACAGCATACTATGGATTTCATATTTATTAAAGACATACATCAAGAATATAACAAGTGGCCTGTAACCCATAAAATAAACAACTAAACAAATTTTGTGTATTACTATATTTAATTGATTCAGTTTTCAATATTATCTTGGTTGTAGCATTGATATTATTGTCTTGATTTTCAACTTACTAAGATTTATTAGCTTTTATTTTCTTCTAAATTCATTCTTTTCTCATCTTTTTTACGCTGTAATTTAACTTTTGATAACATCTTTACTAATCATTTGTATTATTTATATTTATATAATTAATACTAATAATACATAACATCATTACTAATTTTACCAAATGTAAATTTGTTTATCTTTTATTATTTCTGACACTAATCATTTCTATAAATTTATCAATATTAATTTTTATTATTGTTAAGTATATATTTCCAATATTGCTGCTATTTATTTTATAATTCATCTCTGCAGGTTTTAACTCATTGGTATTTGTTATTCATTATAATTTTTCTTATATTAACTAAACCATCTATTTTTACATTACAGTAATCAAGTTTCATCAAGTTACCATGTGGAATAAATTATTATTGGTATTATAACTTAATCATCACTATAGCATAGTTCCATTATAACTTTACTTATGTAATTAAGAACAGAACTTGAATATATGTAAAAATACATCTGGTATTAATCTTACATTACAAATGTTTGTATATATAGATTATTCATTTTACAGATTTTCTAACGCATACATTTTTTCATTGCAAAATTTTATGTAATACCAATGAGATAAATATGATTAATCACTACTCTATGATTCACCTATAACTCTGATCTGATCAATGTGTTAAGCTATATTTAAAATTTTTTTCCTCACTATAGCTTATAGCACCCAAACGTTTATTTTATTTCATAGTGATTTTTTTAATATCCAATTTTTAGTCACATTCTTTACTAACTCAAGGATTCAATAATTTACTTAAATATAATATATTTATTATGCTAGTTAATTATTTATTTACAAGTCAACCATAATTGCAATTTTATCATCTAATCTTGTAACTATTTTAAGTACTAGAATTTCTTTTAACAAATTCATAATATTAAAGTATCTCCTATCATTATTAGTAATTGTTGTTCATGCAGCTGTAACTCATCCCTCGAATATTTCTCTTGATTAGTTTATTAAGTAAGTTTTTAATTTAAGACTTCTATTAAAGTTATATTCTCAATTTCCTTTGTATTTTCATTTTATTATTCTACATTCAAGTTGATCGTTTTATCATGCCTTAGATATAACACATACATCCTCAAATTTATCCAATTGGATTATATACTGTAGTTTGATAGCAAATTCCGAAAGATACATTTATAAATGTTTTTTCTTTTATTAGACTATTTCTGTTTCAGCTCTACATAAGTATCTTTAGTGAGACTCACATATGTGTTCGGAATTGAGACAGTTTTAATTCAAATTTTAAAATTGGGAGCGATTCCAGGAATTCTTGTCACTCCATAGTGTCTAATATGCGACAATATTTTCGCATAGCAACATCGCAACGGATTTCGGCATAGCAACAGGCTATGGCGCTTTTGTCGGCGTCGCAACTATGCCGCAAATATTTAAGAGCAATGCACCACTGCTCACGGTGTTTTTTACTATCAATTCGTTAGGGTTCATTGAAAATCTACCTCGCGTTCACTCAACTGTTATTATCACTCAGTATTTTAATATACTGTGACGACGACACGTGGCTGCAAATTCGGCAATCAATTTAAAAACACACCTGGATTATCAAAAGGAAATCAGCAAGATTATGAGTGACTTTACAGTGAGGCCTGTTGGAATCGTAATCAAAGGGGGCACGCCAGTTACGCAGAAAATCAACATGCCTTGTCGGTAACTTACAAGGTATCAGCTACTTATCAGCTAATCGCACACGAGCAAATTGAGTTTCATAAAACTCGTCTTCAAGAAGTCGACAGGTGATAGGGTACGCTCTCTCGAATTAATACTTCGTCATCGTGCAGTCCCTTAAACAATCGACCAATTGACGCAACACGTTAATTTCATTGTTAATTACAGACAATTCATAGAAGAATCGACTAAATGCATCTTCAAGCCTTCAATGCTCGAATGCTTGTAATCATGACTCGTGCGTGTAACTAACCTTTCTACTGCTCCCATAAATAACTAAAGACATAATTGATTATGTACCAACCTCCATCAAGATTTTACAATTAGTATTGTCATTATTTCATCAAATATACTTTATTTTAAACACCATCTTCTCATGCTACCTCATGAGCATGATCGACTACACATGATGCTGATATTTACAACATCAGCATAACCTCAACTTTCAAGAAAGAGTAATATCCATAGAATCTACGATAATCAAGAACACAAGGAAACACCCTCATCACTACAATCTCTCTCAACAACAGTGCAATTGTACAAAATGTATTCGCCGTTCCAACTTGTTTTACCAAGGCCGGTTCGAAGGATACAAATTGATGCCGTTGACAAATCAGAGACCATGGGTGTTGTGTGGTAGCGATGAAAGGTCACAAGTGGAAGGGATAATATAATAATACAATATAAATATGGCTGATGTATATGCTGTTTATTCCGTTATTTATTGATGACAAGGTTGACTAGTATTACTATTATTAATTATGGAAATAATTCTTATGGTGGATTAATGTACTCTCATCTATGAAGCGTGATGATTGAATTTGACCGCAGAATGGCGCGAAGTTTAATTCGTCGACACTCGCGCTGTTTGTTGCTTAAGTCCATAAGCGTCCAAACTTGAACTAAGGTGAGAGTTGCCGACAAGACACCCTTTAGCGGGCGCGAACTTGGCGACGCTTACTGGAATCTATTCCGCACTGTTGCTCTGGGGAGAGCCTCTTCGTCCTTACTTGCTTTTCGATGTCATAATCTCTGAATCTCAGAGTATGCAATTATTGTAGTAATAATATTACTTAGGAAGACTGCTCGTACATTTGAAATTGGGACCTCCTTGGTCTTTCTTCAAGGGAGCTTGTCACTAGATCCTTGTCGTTGGAATGCGTCGCCCGCCAATAGGACTTGTAAGTATAATTGTATTGAACTACGTTAATAGGAAACTTCCAGTGTATTCGGACTTCGATAAGGTAATGCGTCTCCCGCCAATAGGACTTGTAACGATAGCTGTGGTGAATTACATTTATAGAAGACTACCAGCGTCTTAGGACTCCGATAAGGGAATGTGTCTCCCTCCAATCGGACTTGTAACTATAGTTGTCTTGAACTACGCTAATAGAAGACTTTCCACTTATTAACTGAACAGTACTGTATTGAGAGTGAGAATATTGAAAAGTGCGCCCCTTAAATACATTCGCTAACCATGAATTTAACTTGAACCCCTTCCCTCATTTTCCGTCCAATCAGGGACTTCTCCCTTCTCCCGGGCAGCGCCTCTTGTGGCTTCATGGTTAATTAAGGGTCTAGTCGTCTCTTGGTCTTCATGGCAAGAAGAGCTCCCGTTGTCGCTGACGCATCTGGCACAGCATGACAACTTGTGTGCAGCGGGAAGGGGGGTGGTCCGCTATTACATACTGCTTGAAGTAGTTACCGAGCGGAGCAAATTCGTACATATGCCTAACTGAGTGGGTTTTCCCGTGTTTATTGTATTGTTTTTCTAGATGTTTTATGACACTATTGCTTGATAGTTGCGAGCAATAAAGTTTTAAAATCTAAACACAAATTTTACGATGTTATGTTGCCAGATGTTATATTGCATTGAAAAAAGGTCTCGCATTCTCGAACAGCAATATTATTACAATATTTAACAAATAATAAACATTGTTTTACTAAAATACATAACATTTTTCAGCCCTTCCACTTATTTCCTTTTAAGCTATCCTGACGAGAGACTAATCCACTTAAATATTGAATTGGCAGTTCAGGCCATAAAATAAATCCTTAAATTCGAACAATATGTTTGCTTTTCTTAAATCCACAAGACAATTGCAGCGTGTACATTTAATAATTGATACATCTATTATTTTCTTATGTTCATGGAAAATTTATGTTGTTTTTGCAGACATTTTTCTTAATCATTATGTGTATATAAAATACGTAGTCTAATTTCAAGCTAGTCCTTTATTTATTTTAAATTTTACTTGTTCTATAAAAACCAACTGGATTCTAACATTTTACTAACTATAAACTTTTAACTTACAAATTAATACTTATATAAAAAAAGGTTCGTTTCATATGAGAGGTATTTAAATCTAAAAAAGAAATTCTAATAAAATTAAACGTTGAACAAAGAAAATCATTCAAATGAAATGTTTATAATATTTAAATAAATTTATTTAATTTATAAAAATCAAATAATTTAAAATTAAATTTAAAACAAAATAATTAATTTTTTTAATAATATTTAACAAAATTTTATTTTATTAAATTTGCATATAACTATTATTAATTTCTATCATTCACGGCAGTTAGTTTAGAAATTTACATCGTGAATTTTTCGATTTACTGAAGATACATAGTTGTTTAACCAATAATAAAACATATTTTGAATCATTATTGTTATTGTACTTTGATAAATATTATATTTGGATTTTTGTATTTAAAGGTAAGTTAATATGAACAAATTATAAAATAAATTATTTTTAATAATTACATATATTAAAATAGCAAAATTATTCAAATTCAATCAAAAATATAAAATGCGAAAATATTACATGCGAGTCACTTGTGTTGAAATTTTACATATGTTGTATTAAAAAAAAATTGTAAGTTAGGAAAAGTCATCTTGGAACAACTACAATAGAGAAAATGTAATATACGAAACAGTTTATTATGCATTGACAATAATAAGAATGAAAATTATTATTCGCAGTTATATTTTCTTAATTATTATTATAACTAATATAAAAAGTATAAAATGCGAATTTGTAACATAGGCAGTAAATACGTCAAAATACCTATTTTTTAAACGTTTTATTACTTATTTTATATACTTTAGTATTATACACTAACAATTGATTTTGTAATTCTTAAACTTCTAAGAAATAATTAATATAAAATACAAAAGTATTACTCTTTATATTATAAAAAAATTTTAATTAAGTTAAAATTTATTTCTATAAACTAGAAGAAGGTCAATAAATTATTCGATATATTAATTTTATAACGTCTTTAATAAAAAAAAAGTTTAATTATAACCACTAAAATGAAACAATGTTAATCCTGAAAAACTTATATAATTAAGCAGACATAATAAAATTATCAGTTAAAATATATATTTAATTAATATTTTATTTATGAGTTCAAAAATATGCGATATACTAAAAATAAGTTCCCTTTAATTTTGATATTTAAAAATTCATACTTTCTGGGGTTTATACAATTTATTACATATTGTATACCTACTATGAAAATATATATTAGTTTTGTTCAAAATTAGTTAATTTATATAATAATTGTTGATTACATGTATATAATTAAATTAACTAAAGTACTAAATTATATATAAATTCAAAAATATATATATCAATAATTAAAATTCTTGTAGAAAAAAACAAAATTCAAAGTATAAAATACTATAAATATTGAAATAGAAAATACATTATTTTTAAATTATAGACAAAACATTATACAACTAAAAATAAAAATTTAAATAATAAATCTAATATAAATAGTATATTTTAATTAATTTATGCTGATATCATTTGTGATTACGTTTGTTTCATTTTATGTATTACTACGGCATAAAATAGATTCTCTTCCGTTATAAAGAAAAAAAGAAGGAATTCTGTATAAATAGAGTGGGAGAAAAACAAGAATAAATTGAGACAAAAATATCAATTCAGAAAAAAGTTGGAGGATTTAATTTTTCAGAGATTATTAATGTTTCTATTAGAATGTTTTAACCGAAATATAATATATTCTATAATTATATTATATTATATAATATATATTTGTCATTCACAGGTCAACTACGTTAGTCATTGTGAATGAATAAGAGTAAATCGATCGGTCATCATAAAAAAATATAGATTACTAAATTTTACTTTATTATTAATAAATTTTAGATTATATTTAACAACCACTTTATGTCGATACGAAATGTTTCAGTTTACTGCTTTAATAAGGTAAAGCTAAAGCTCTTTCATTTAATAAAGGATTAATTTTACAGTAAACATGAAATTGATAAAATATTGTTTTAAAAAAATTTTTATTATTATAATTGTTTTGATAGTAAACGTAAATTTATGTTTTCTTTTAGCCTGATAGATATTTATTATAATTGTTCTGAAGTTTGTTTGTAATAAATCCAAGCTCTAATAAAAAAAAGTATTGAAGGAAATAGTTTTTAACTAATTTCCTTATTTTTTTATTTTATTAAATTCGAAAAAAAATTAAAATATGTCTTGAAATCATTGATGATGAAATTTATTATAAGATTATTTAGATGAGAATAATTATTTAAGATTGTTTGTATCCTGTAGTTCTGATGATTATCCATTTATTATTCTAATGCAGTACAATGTTCAATGTGAACTAAATATTATTTTCTAAGTTTTAATAATTATTTTATCTATGAAAAAGGGTCTAATTTTCTTATTAATCGTCGTTATGTTAAAAGATTAATCTGAATATAAATATCTGTCTGGGATCAGACTAAAAACCTCCTTTTGATGGTGGGTGGAGGTGTTGCTGGCAAGTGGAAGGGGCAATGCAATTGATTCAATACTACTTGTAATGTTTCTTGTCTTTCCTTTTATTAAATATAACAAGAACATGAAGGTATGAGTGAATAAATAGGGTGAGTTCCTTCAATTGGTTTACGTGATCGTGAGAGTGTGTATACTCTCAGTGGAGTGATGTGAGTTTCCTTCCTTTTACGAGACGAGTCGCTGTAGTGGCAGTGAGGAACGTCCGTGTTGCGTCACTACTTACGTGGGCGTTGGGTTCGCCGGTATAGTTGTGGTTGTACGGAACGGTCATGTGTGTTGTTTACGTGGACGTTGGGTCCGTCGCAGTCGTAGTTTGCGTCAGAGCCACCGCTATTGTACCGAAGTCGTCTAAGCGAAAGTGGGTCGTTACTGCTTTAGTGTCGGTGCGTAAAATCTGATTCTATCGTATCGAAGTTTTCTAAAGGGGACCGGTTTTCTGCTGCCTTAGTCGTCGGTATGTACGTGAGATCCGCCGCAGTCGTAGTATGCGTCAGAGCCGCCGCTGTTATACCGAAGTCGTCTAAGCGAAAGTGGGTTGCTCCTGCTTTAGTGTAAATGCTTTCTTCTTAAAGGTTTTCTTCTCCCTTAGTCGTCGGTGTGATCCGTTAATATCTGTAGTATGATTTCGATATTTTCACTCTTAATTTATGTTAGCACTAGCGCATTATTAATTTAAGTTTAGTTAACGGATTTTGATAATGTGGCGTTACTATTGGCTTGTTAGATTGGTTATTAGTTGAGCATTACGTATGTGTACTACTGCAGTGAGTGATGACTGTAGAGAACAGCTTGAAGATTGAATAGTGCACCCGTTATAATGACTGCGTAATTGTTACTATACTAGACTGAGACAAAGACTGACTGCTGCACGACTATGCCGATTATTATCGTGACGTCACTAGGATATAGCCTTGGAGAGTTCATCGGCATTGCTAGTTGAAATTATAATATAATATTTGAGCATTCTGCGTACTGAGATCTTCCGAATTCGCTGACGTGTTTACAACGTAATGTATATATGTTGATACCTCTCCCACTTTTGTATTCCGCTTTTCAACTTATCAATTCGTAACAATATCAAATATGAATTTTAATAAGGATTGTTAATACGTTTAAAATTTCTTGAATAGTTTTGTATAAAAGCATTTGTTAATAATTGTTCATAAAAATTCTTCACTATCATCTCCATTGATTCTCGCACCACAGCCACAGATTCTCGCAGCCATTGTTTCTAGCGCCATGGTCGGCTCCTTTATTGTCAGCTTACAAAGCTGACGCGTGGATATTTAAGACAAGTGCATCACGAAGCGCATTAGTAGACTTTCAGTCATTGACGGAGCAGTTATACTATTCATCTATGAAGACTAGTCGTCCAGCGAGATAATCACGAATGTTGCAGATAAAAAGTGCTGGCGCTAACTCAATCATATCAAGAAAACACTAGACGATACAAGACATACTCCTTAATCCAGGAGCGTGCATAATAATTGCTGATCCTTGCAAAATCAGCAATAAATCAACATCATAAACAAAGAGCATTCGTATTAGTGAACTACTCATTACAGGATCAGATCAAGGTTACTGCATCACTGTGCGTAAACAAAGTCTGTGCACATAATTGCTAATCCTTACAAGATTAGCAAGGCTAATATTACATAGCGTAAAACATACTCCCTAACATGGAGTGTGCACTCTCGGTTGTCGATCCTTACAAAATCAACATCATCATCAAGGAGCATCTCGTGTAGAAAAACTATTCACCACAGGAGCAGTTCCAAGCTAATGCATCTACGCGATTGAATATAGGATGCACCTTTCCATCGCACAAATCCAACACATCAATAATGTAATTGTAAATAAGCCATAATAAGCCATGTTAATAGAAGAAGCACTGTTACGGATTGAAGCAGTTAAAGGCGGAATACAAAAGTGGGAGAGGTATCAACATATATACATTACGTTGTAAACACGTCAGCGAATTCGGAAGATCTCAGTACGCAGAATGCTCAAATATTATATTATAATTTCAACTAGCAATGCCGATGAACTCTCCAAGGCTATATCCTAGTGACGTCACGATAATAATCGGCATAGTAACAGACACCGGTGCGCTACCAGTGTCGCAAGCTCGTATGAGAATATTTAAGAGCAGCGCTTGATGCGCATCTTCATTGTGCTAGTACTAACCACTCTATCTTCAAGCGTCACCACTACACTATCGTTCTCCATAACTACTCACGTACGTAAGCATCAAACAGTCCAAAGAACTAATAGTGAAGCCATATCTATAAAGGCGACCCAACGGCCACGTAAGCAATGCACACGACCGTTCCTTACAACCACAATTATAAAGATGACCCAACGCCCACGTAAGTAACGCACACTACCGGTACTTACACTACACCTATACGAGCGAACATCCCGCTCACGTAAGCAGTGACGCAACACGAACATCCTGCCCACCACACAAACAGCAGCGGCACGCACGCTACACCGGCAGCTAAGGCAGTATCGGCTCACTCGCCCCTCCAGTGCCTGTCTACTACTACAGCGAGTCGTCTTGTCAGGGGAAGCAATCGCGCCTCACTCTACCGAGAGTACACACACTCTCATCATCACGTACAATTGAAGAAACTTCATCACATAATACACTCACGCTATCCATTCATACTCCTATGACCATTAATTAATTGTTATATTTATTACATTTAATAAAGGGAAAGACATTAAACTCTACAAGTAGTATTGAATAATTGCACTGACTCTTCCACTTGCCAGTAACACGTCCACCCACCATCAAAGGGAGGTTTTTTAGTCTGATCCCAAACAAACACACACTGTATTTCTATAGCCCTTCCACTTGATTCCTTCCCAAGCATCTGCTAGGGCGGATGGCAATTATTATAAAGCTATCGAAACATTGGCAGTTCGAGCCAGGAAATCAAACTGTTTCGAACACATAAGTTTTCAGTTCTTACCAGTGTAAGAATTCAGCACATGTAATTAGAATGTAGGTAGTCTAAAATCGTGTAATCCCAGTAAAAAAACTTCAGTATTGATAAAACCCATACAAAAAAAAAATAAATTAGTGAATAATGATTAATACAAACCATTTATAAATTCTATAAAGGATTCTATTATATTAATAAAGTGATCTGCTTAAGTAAAATTATATTTCCAAAATATATTAATAAATAAAGATATGACAAATTAAATCATGGCTGCAAGCAATATACTATAAGCAGATTCATTATAATTATTTATAAAAAGACAAAAGAAGACTGACTGTAAGTTATAAAAATTGATCTTTGAGGAGGAAAAAAATTAGAAAATATACTTTATTATGTTGTCTTTTTATTACAATGTGACTAGCAGAAGCAATATGCTTTATGCAATAAGTAGCTCTGATAATAGCAAAAATGAATATACAATTCATGATATAATTGTGCAGGCATATGATATATTTTTTTACTTGAATGCCCATCTCTTTTTATTATTTTTTGTATATATAATTTAAAATGCGAAAATATTTTTTCTTTTAATAAACAATATAATTATTTTAATTGATATTAATGCAAAATATAAAGGATATTTTTAAACAATGATATTTCCGCAATATTAATTTTCGGCTTTAATATTTTACATAAAAATCATATAATTAAATATAAATAACATTATTCTTTTAAATAATGTTTTCTCATAAGTAAATGTGATTCATATAGTATAATTTATTTCCCAATATACTGGAACGCAGTACAACAGACACACGGGCGCACACGCACAGAGACCAAGCGTACGCCCGCATATTATATATAAGTGACAAGAATAAACTAATACCGAAATAAAACTATTATATTTAATATAATAATTCATAAGGGTAATCGACTTTACTTTTAATTGGCTTTTAGATAGTTTTATTGTAATTAATGCACTTTTACATTTTTAATATTTTAATACATTTTATTTAACTCTTTCTTTTCTCTCCCTAGCCTATTAACAATTTTTTATATACAGTAAATTACTGACAAATAACGTGAATAGTGTGTATTCGTTTATATTTTTTATTTTTACAGTTTCAAACTTCCTTACTTACAAAAGCATGATAAAAAAAACAATAAAATCAATGTTGTATTGATTAAAAAACAATGTTTACATGCACGTTTAACTCTATCTTCTACTCACTTTTGGTGATCTTAGTCGCTTTAATTTTTATACTCTTACATAATATTTTTAAACTTTCTATGAAATAATAATCATATCATAACGATATATGTTCAAGGGGTTTTTTTTAATTGATTGATTTAATTTAATTTAATTGATGTCGGGAGTAGATACATAATAGTGCGAAGTAGCACAGTCGTAAGATATAATAAAAACCAAATAAAAAGTAAACAACGATGACAATAATTTACACGGAAGATAACGATAACGGCGACATATTTTTTCTTTCTTTTAGAAAGATTTTTTCAATTATTTTTTTATTTAGAATAATCGAGCACGTCTCTTTATATCGTTACGACGCCATTGAGGAAGTCTGTAAAAATCGGTTCGTGTGCAGTGAAGAACAGCTTCAAATTCTGTGTCAGATAAATGGCGCTGAAACAAGAAGTAATGATAGATAAATTATGTTGTATTTTAATAAGGTAATAATTAGGTTTTATTCTAATGATTACTTACTTAAATAATTATCGAAAGTATGATAAGTATAAGAATTATATTTTATATGAGTGATGAATGTATTAATTCAAAGTATTATTCAATATTTCAATAAGAACTGGTAATCGAAATAGAATTTACCACAACTTGCAAAACTTTAGAAAATTAAAATTATAATTAAATAACTTCATTAAGGTTTCTGCACATTTTCTCGTCTTACCTCGAGATTGCAGCGATCGACATCAGCTGGCAATCTATAGTTCGTAATAATGAGCAAGTGATAGGGATAAAGTTTCGGTGGTTCAGTTGGAGCTGCGCCCATGTCTGGTAGTGAACGCCTCACATGTTGTCCATGCCCAACAATCGCTGACTCCAGACCGCCAGTATACGTCGTTGAAGATGGCAATATTCCACCATCATTCTAAATTCATAATAACAAACTTTAAAATTAAAACATGAATAAAGTAAATATAATAATAACTAACGTATTTTAATATTTATTAATTATGTAGAATGTGTAATGGTTTATAAAATATTTAAATAAAAGAATTGAAAAGAAAACATTAAAAATGCATTATTTCAGATTTTATTGTAAGAGACAAAGAAGTGGTACTATAAAATAAAAAATATTAAATATTAACAATCTAAAAATTTTTCTTAGGTTAGGTTTTACCTATATATTTTTATTTATCTAATGCAAATTAAAATTAACAAACAAATATTAATTTAATGATTTATAAAGATGTTCTGATGAACAATAACAGAAAATCTTTATTTCCAAATAAAAGTTTTTAAAATTAGGATATAAGTATTTTTCTAGAACAGTTTAATTGATAATTATTGGAAATTATCTAATACAATAAAAATATAAAATATTCTTACAATCTAGGCACATTTTATTGTAATATGCAATGTATTATATTTCAAGAAAATATGTGGTAATATTTTGTAAATGTATCATAATAATTTTGGATTCGATAAAAATTAATTAGAATAAAACATTTTTAATAATAATTTAATGAAATATTTAAATAATAAATAACAAGAAAGATAAAAATTAATAATTCAAATATTACGATTTATTACAAGTTTTTCACTTACAAATTTTGTATAATTACAAAAGATTAAATTAAGAAATTAAATATTAACAACTATCGTATTTCATAGTTTCAATTTACTTCTACTTATGAAAGTTGATTTTTAATCAATCAAAGAATATTTTTCTTAATTAAATTTTATTTTTTTAAATGTAAAAAAAATATAAAACACGAATTTAAGTGAACTTAATTCAATTCTGTATAATTAAAAGTATAAAATATGTAATAAAAATTTATCATGGTGTACTTCATTAATATAGAGTTAGTAAAATAAAACTATTGAGCGATAAATAATAATAAATAAAATATTAAAATTATTTAAAATTGCGCGTATCCATTATTACAAATACGTGTACTTACATACATGCATTTAATCCAGCAAACTAAATATTATTAATTGAAATATTTTCAATACTATTAATGAAAGATAATTCTGATTGTAATAAATATTTTGCTTTTGATTGTTACTGCAATTAATACTGCTAAAGCTAAGTAATAACAAAAAATTGGATTTATATATATTTAATATTTGGATTATCATTCTGATATAAAATTTTTAATTTAAAATTAATTGTAGTGAGTATTTCAAAGCTTACACAATAATCATTGTTATTTAAAAAAAATATTCATAATGAATTACTCAACTTTTAAATTTACAATTTTAACATTGGTATTTAGTATTTATACATTATTTTACATTATTATCTGAATTCCTGATAATTAAATACAAGAGACAATGTTTTCTTGTTTAAGTATATAAGACATTGACTATATTATTACTGTAATAAATAGATTTATTTGAAAGAGATTGACTAAGAATTATTTTTACACTTAAATTTTATTCTTATCATAGTATTTTAATTTCAAATATTAAGTTATGATTATAAACTTATTGATTGTCAATCAATTTTATTTAAAAGCAGTAATCAAAACAATATCATGATTTTTTAATACACTAAATATTTTTACAAAAAAGTTTATGAAAAATCGTTTGATAAATTAATGCAATTAAAAATGACAGCAATATAATTTATAAAGTCATTTTACAAGAACAAATATTGAAATGAGAATTTATATTTGTGTATAGTAAAATTTCAAGTTTATATTAATATGTTAAAGCAATGCCTTTATTATCAGTCCAAAATTAACGAAATTACTTTATGTATAAAAATTTAATAAAAATAAATATTGTATTATAGGTATTGCTTCATTTGTACATATGAAGTCATGTAAACCTAAACTTTTCTAAATAGAATATGTAATTATTTGTAAAAATTTAATTCTTATAGATTTAATAATGGAAATATATTTTTAAGCAAAACGTCAGAAATATTTGCATTCAACACTTCATTTTTTGGTTTAAAATTGAAAAAAATGAATGTTATTAATAAATTTTATTATTTTTTACAAATATTTTTAATAATAAGTTTCTACATTTTTTAAACTAAATATAAAGAAATATAATGAAATTATTACATTAATAATTAAATAACAATAAAATAGATTATTAGTATTAAAAGAATTTTAAACTTATATTTTAAATTAATTTTAGAATTTGAAGAACTAGAAATATTTTATACATTACCATACATGTTGATTTTAAAATATTACAACACTAATCATTTTTTAAATAAAAATTAGGCAATGTAAAAAAATAACTCTACATATTTTTGTTTTAAAAAGAATTTTTGAAATTAGTATTAAAAGTTGCATGATTATATAGTTCGAAATGAATATTCTACACTATATAAAGGTAAGTGATTTTTTCTTGTAAAAATGTAGAAGCAAATGAAAATGCATTCTACATTTGAATAGTAAATCAAGGAAACATTTTAAAGATGCAAAAAGTGCATTCTACGAACCATGCTAAACCGCTGGGAGTAGTAGGAGGCAGTTGTACATACCAGTGCCCGTCGATCTACATCCGTTATGCTGCCTGTTGATACTGGATAAAAAAAAAGAATTTTTTTTATTATATCAAATACCATACTTTGAATTAAACACAAGAAAAATATTATTTAGTCATTTATCGTTTTATTCATTTCCGTAAAACAATTCGATCAGATGTATATGATATGTGAATATTAGTTTTTAGTATATACAAATTAGAAACATATTGTTTTATTATTTTCAACATATTTTCAATATAATTATATTTTCAAAAATTAACTATATTAGTTATAAAATGATATATATATATATAAGTTATAAATATCTGTATTTTTTTATGCTTTTATAATAAATAATAATTTTATATTGATTTGAAAGAATTAAATTAAATTATACGTTCATTGTAAAAATTATTTTAAATTATTTCTTAAAACTAATAAAATGTTCATTAATATTTTTTTAAATAAAAAATCACTTTTCACTATCTGTATACAATATAAACTTCGATTTTTTCTGCCAGTTCAGTTTGCTTACTCAATTTAAAAAAAAAAATTTTAATTTTACTATTTATAACGATGATTATTATTTGTAATCTTTGATGATTTCAATTAAGTGTATAAGTAATTAAAATAACTTCATTACTGTAATCAGAGAATGACAACCTCGAAACTAGAAATTGGTAGATATATTTCAACGGATATGAAATTTACCACGATTTTTTTTTCAGTTGCGAGTATATAAATACATGGTGTATGTTTAATTGTATAACAGTTTATCCCGACTTAAATTCTTAAAATTTAACAATTATATATTTTATTTTTGTATTTTTTTTATAAACTACGTGATATATTTTGATCTTATCAATTTTAAATTGAAATCACTAAAATAATTTAATGAAATTTATGTTGTTTACAATTATTGTAATAAATTATTATTTAACTTTAACAATGCAACAGAATGAAAATTCTCTAATTAAAATATCAATTTACATATTCTTTATTTGAAATTTAGCTAATAATTTAGATGTATTAAATATTGATTTTTACTTTTATTAAATTTATATAATTATATATACAATTAATATAACTATAAATTATTTAATATTAATATGATTAAATTATGCTTATTTACTTAAAATTTTGAATATAAATAAAGCTATTAAGAAATATTATAATTTGTGTATATGCTTAGATCTAATAAATAATCCAATAATAAATTAATACTTTTTTAGTATACGACCTTATATATGTAAAGATTCATGTAATTTTTAATCATTGCAATTCTATATAGGACATTTAATTACTTACTATCTGATTTTCCTGATGAAAAGTCGGTACTGTGTGTTTTGTCACCCATTCCACTAAATGAGTAGTCTCCCTATTTAACAAAAAAAAAATGTATAAATTAAATGTTTATAACTTTAAACATTATAAAGAATTATTCTATTTATGCAACTTTGACAAAATATGAAAAAGCAAAAATATAAATAAATGTATCGAAATGGCTTTTCAACGCGAATTATACTTTTATCGAGCAAAATTGATCTAAATTTTTTTTTAATAAATTATTTATAAAAGTTGAAAAATATTTTTTAAATTATCTTAAATTTATAACATATTTTGTCTTTCAAACAATTCCAAATAAATATTTGTATTTCCAATAATTAAAATGAATTTTTTTTTTAAATGCATTGTTTTTATTTTTTCATTTGTATCTTGTTTATTTTTAATTATACTATAAATATATTTTGTAAGATTAAACAACACTTAAATTTATCATTGATGAATAATGTGTACTACGGATACAAATTATGTTAAAAATATTTAGAGTATATAAAAATAAAAAGAAGTTAACTACTATGAAATAGTAATCTGTGGGTTAATTGTTCTTAAACTTACAGGCAGGGCAGAAATAGAACCACCCGTTGAAGAGAAAGTATGACTTCGGGGTGCAAGACCGTATCCCGGCTTTGGGATGTATCGTAGTGAGCTCACAACTGTGTGATTCGTAAGGTCAATTGAACAATTTTATTTTTATTAGTTATTCTTTTCTATATTTAGTTTTTACTTTGTTAACAACATACGAATTCAGCTCATACGAGTGTCCAAGGTTCGCAATATTTTATGAGACACATTGATTTATTCTTTATGTTATCATTTCACGCATATACTAATTACAAAAACATGTTAATCGTGAAATAATATTGTGTAATAAATAAAAATGAAATAAGCTGACTATTTGTGTTATTAATTAATTAGTATTTAACATCAAATTGTTTCTTTTACTGCACATTACATTGGTTTTATTTAAATAATTAATTTTAAAATTATGCTCATCTCAGTCTTTAATATAAGAAAATATAATTTGGCATTTATTTCTTATAAAATTGAACTGTTGTTTTACTATAATGAAACGAAACCTGTAGTATTTTTCATAGTTTAAAACCTTCAGTTGTTTTACATACCTAATAGTGTCAATAATAGCTTGCTTTATTTTTTAACGTAAAAAATATTTAGTTAAAAATAATATTTACAACCAAACTCAATTAAAACATCAACAAAATTATATTTTTCAAATCTGTATGTATCAATTAACAATTGCGTTTAATCATTTTTAGCTGTAATTAAATATTTATGTGAAAGCCTCTACTTTGTTTTAAAGCAAACTTATGAGTATATAAAAATATAAATAACCAATGATTGATAAATGAAACTTTAATATTGTAACTCAATTTTCAAAATGTTATAATTTTAATACTGCTCAAAATACATTCAATTATAGAAATCTATAAAATATTAGAAAAAATACGATGCTTTATAATTTAAATATAGAATAAGAAATCAGCTGATATATACGAGTGAAATATTTTTGTAGAAAAATTTTAATTTTAAGTCATCACAATTAAAATATTTTTATCATAGTACGGAGGTTTACATAAATTAAGAAATAAATTATTAAAATCATATTATTAGGGATACAATTAATTTTTAAACACTATAAACATGGCTTAAAAATACTATGATATGATATTATAAATTAAAAAATACTAAAAAATGTTATACTTAATTGATATATAGATTATACCTAAATTCTTATTATATATATATATATATCTCATAAACCCTTACTATATTTAGTATCAAAATTAAATTAATGAGAAATTCCGGCACACCTAATATAGTTGTATTTTTACAATCTAAAAAATTATCTTTCGTAATGATGATGTAAGTCTTTTAAATATTATATGTATTCAATGAATTAATAGAAACCTATAAGTAAAATATATATGCTGATTTGATTAATTTGTCTAAAATAAAATAAAATCACAACAATGAAATAAAATATATTTGAATATTTTATATTCAATATATATAAAATAATACTTATAAAATTCACAGCATGTATTTATAATATATTTATTATAAATAATTAATGAATAGTGTATAAAAAATTCTAACTGAAATTATTATTTTTAAAATATATGTAAATTTTTTAATTTCTAAAATAAAATATTTAATTAAATATATTGAGCTTACAATAGGTTTTTAAATTATTCATCATGTAAAATAATTATATGGAATTAAAGATTTATGACTTATTAAATAATAGTGTGTAATGGAGTTTGGAAGAGTACAGGCACCTTAAAAGCCTAGAGGCGGATCATCTTTCAATACCAGAAAACAAATCGATGACCTGCCTCCGACTATGTATGTAGTATTACGAAAGGTTACACAAATTGAGGTAAATATATCGAAATAAATATACAGAAGCTGGTATAGTAAGGATCTTTAGAAAATACATACGATTATCAAAATAATTATAAATATGTATATTTCTCTGCTTAAAAAAATATTTTTATTGGTAATATATAATAAGTCGGTCGTGAATATTAAATCGGGAAACATAAAAATATTGCATAAAAATTTATAAATGAAGTACTTTAAATTCACATACTGACCAGGTAATTTATGATTGGATTTTGCTGAATATTTCTGTTTATAATAAAACTGAATGTTTAATCAATTTTTAAATAAAGCTAGACTTAATGTTAAAATTAATAAATACTGATGAGGAAAATTGATCACGTATTATCAAAAGTTTATTATATATAGCATTAAGTATTAATCTAATAATAACTTCATCTAATATGCTAAAAACCAGTGAATTTAACACAGAAGTTAGATAATTCAATCAATCGTATTATTCTTGAAATTATATTTAATAAAATATTTACTTGCTTATTTATATTATTTTATAATAATACATTTGACTGAAATATTACTTTAGTAATCCATAAATACATTATAAGCATAATATAAGATATTTAAAAAATAAGAAGTTCGTTATACTTTATACTAAATATCCAAGAAATATATTTGAAATAAAAACAGTATGTACAAGATAATATTTTTCTGATATCTATATAGAACTGTTTTCATCTAACACTTCAAGTTTTCCTTAAATATTTATTTTTTAAGAGCTTTATAACTTTCAAGAACAATACATTACTTTGCATTTAATTATTACTATTTGTTTCATTAAAATTGATAATCATTTAGACATTTTATAAAATTTTTCATTATGAACCAAGTATTATTTCTTATTATAATTGCTTTTTATAAATTTCTAACTACAGAAAATATAACTAGTATAGAAGCATTTTTAATAATTTGTGGAATATAAGTGTCATGTGCGAACATGTAGACATGTATGAGATAAATAGCGTTCATAAATCATAATTTAATTAAACATGATAAACTTACCGTTATAGCTCGGTCCTACGCTTGATTTGTAACTTATTCCATCTTCTTCTTCCCAAGGCCTTGCGTGGTCAATATTTCTCGATGGCGCTGTAAAATTTAATTTATGCATTTCTCTATTAATTTTATTTTATATTTATTTTATACTTATTTTATATGATTTTAAGAATATGTAATCAATTATTTTTCCACACAGCTGTAGTGTTAGTAAAATTTTAATTTTTTTGGTTAATGAATTTTACCAACTGCAGTAGCCCCTGAACATCATAATTGTTTTATTTTTGTTCCCAATTGTGTATTCAGGTATCTTTTAGTCAATTGTTTATTCATGTATGTATATGGACTTTCTTAACTTATTTTGTATATTAAATTGTGACAATTTTCATCTGTGATGGCAATAGTAAAAACAAAATCAGAAAATTGCTTTTAAATGTAATTTTTAAAAAGTAGCATTTTTGCGTAGAAATCTATGAATTAATTTTGGCTAAAAAGCAGCTTAAATTAATTATTTTTTAAATTTTCGAGACATTAAAAATGCTTAAATAAAATTTCTTTGAAATCCTTTATATACAATATTTTTTATTATATAACGAGGAATATATTTATTTTCTACCAATAGACTTTTCCCAGAATGATATCAAATATTGATAAATAACTATTATAATACATATCAGAACACAAAATTATTAACATAATTGAAAAATTTAAAATATTAATAAATTACATACAGGCACCAATAGGACTTTCATAACGTAGCCTGTAAGCTGGTTCACGATTAGCAGATGGAGTTCTAGAAGCATTTCTAGGATCAACAATGGCTGCTCTATGTCTGAGATTTTCCCGATCTTTTTCACGATCTTGAAGAAACACTTTTGCAATACCTGTATCTATTTTACTTAATTCGTCTTGCTCTTTCTGCAATTTTTCTTCCACTTCTTTGATAGATTTTTTATTAACCTCATTTTCATCATCTGAATCTGGCATACCCTAATGAAATAAAAAATATAAAATGTTTTCGCATTAAAGCAATGTGACTAAGATCATAATATTTTTAACATTTATGAAAGTATATGGAAATAATATGGATGGTAGAAAAATAAATAAAGGAGTTTTTAAAAGGTGTCTTTTAAATTAAAAAAAATGTGTACCTTATAGGTATCGGACCATCGCCTACGTCTTTCGGGATCTGTATATGGATAAGGTGGAGCGGGAAAATCGTCTCTTTCGATCGGTAACTGCATTCCTGGCGGAGGCTTCATTGCATCTGGATAATGTGCAAGTTCGATTGGCTCTTCGTTATCGATCTGACAATCAGCCGCAGGTGATTTTGGCCTCATTTCAGTAAGTGCATCGACCAAAGCTCGCATGCCTGAACGACTGCTACGTCCGCCGCTGCTTCTTATCGAACGTGATGCTAGATGAAACAATTAAATTTTTTTTTTAAATATATTAATATATTATCTATATATTATTTATAATGTTTACTTGATTAATAATAAATGTTTTGAACACAGAATTATAAAAAAAAAAAAAAACAATGACATAGACATGCACAATTTTATCAGGAAAGAAAACTTATTTTTAAAATAAATGCATTGTAAAGATATTTTACCTAATTTACACAGATATATATCATTTTATGTCAATTCATTTTATTTCAAATCAAAATTTATGAAATTATACACAAATAAATAATTTAAAACGAAGGAAATTTTTTTTTTAATTTATACACGTTAGATATTTCTTCAAAACTTCTACATACAAATTATTTTTAATACTTTTGTAGATTTTTAATTCACGCGATCCCTAAATTTTCTTTAATAAATAATAACTTGTATTTAAAATTATTTAAGGACACTGAAAATATTAAAATAATTTAAATTATTCGTAACTTACAACTTGGTCTATGAAAATGTGGACTAGTGGGTGGCTTATCGTACGGTTGAATCGGTCGCTTTAAGTATCCCTGACTCGGTGTTTCAGTTAAATATGAATACGTGTAAATTCTTGAAACATTTTCATGTCCCCCGCGAATATACTCTCTCAAAATTAGTCCTGGACTTCCGGTTCTTACTGGATAATACTAAATGTCAAAGAAATAAAAATCAAAATATTAGTCGAATAAAATCATATTATTGAATAGAAATTTACAAAATTATACTGTTTTATATTTACGTGATTGAATGGTAGTTGAGGTAATAAAGTAAAAAAAACGTAGCGTACCTTGCGATTTAAACTGCTATAAGGGCTGCATAAGGATCCATTCAAACTTGGAGTACGAGACCGCAATGAAAACTACACCAATAATCGTGCAAAAATAATATAAAATATAATTAATAAAAGCAAAAATTAAATTTGTATGAATAAGGAAAGAACATGATCTGTATTTGAGTACAAAATTGCTAGTATTAAAATACGATAATAATATAACAAAATAGGGCACTAATATAATATAAATACTACTTAATCAATGAAAAAATATAAACTCTACCGAGCAAAAATTTTATAAATAAATTTTATTAAAATTACTAATTTTATCAAATATTAATTATTACCATGCGGAGACTATTATCATATATCATAATAAAACAAAATTGTGCTCGTGTGCGTGTGCGTCTGTGTGTGTATAATTCAATATTCTACAATATGTACTTAATATTAGCACTCATAATAATCTGTAGAGCATCAATTGAAAAATAAGCAGATATTTATAATTCCTCTAAATTCATTATCAAATTAAGCAACATCAAATACTTGCTTTCTCGATATGATAAATTCAACAACAAAATGCATTCGATCAACTTTATGTAAAAAAAACTGAAAAAATATTATAAATATAAATTTTTGATATTTAATTTCACGTAATTTGTCAATTTATATTAAGGTGATTTGAATAATTTCATTTTTTTATAAAACCGATCAATTTTAAAAATTACTCATTATGTAATATATGTTAATACTTTTTTAATACTAAATGATTTGGTATTTATAAAATGATGATAGTTTACTAACTAATGGAAATATTAATTTTCGTTTGAAGTGAACAGATACTTAGCCATCAAATGAATTTTATAAGAGCCTAATAAGTAATGATTGAAAAATACCAATCTAGTGTTTTTATAATTAATAAAATTTTAACTTTTGTTTTCGATCATAAATAGATTGTAAAACATCACCATGAAAAATTATTCAAACGCCTAATACTACACTACAACTTAATAAAATATTTAATTTGTTTAATTTATTATAGTAAAATATAATGAAATTAAAATAAAATTAATTATAAACTAAATTATCTAATAGAACTTGTAAAAGAACCAATACTTTAAAACTTTATAATTTAAAAAGTATTTTATTACAAATATCGACATTCAATCTTTTTCGGTTATTAGCTAATTTTGCATTCATTTACAATTAATATTATTTTGAACAATTCGTTCTTTATCGTCAATATGATATTGTTCGAGAGTGAAAAGAAAATCTCTCGAATTATATTCATTAGGAAAGTTTCAAAGGCTATTATAAAAAAGAATTATCGAACAGACATAAAATCTAAAAAAGTCTCGCCAAGGTTGCTGGAGACTAGAAAAGGTTTGTACATCTGGAATACGCGTAAATAGTCACTTTATTGCTCGTCGTACTACAGACGTAATAACTGTTTTGAATGCAATAAACGACCCTTGCGACTTAACATCAAAACCCGACTAGACTGTTTATACGAGTATATTGAGGATTAAAATATTTGAAAATAATTGAGTGAAAAACATTTTTTGAATTTCATTGCAACCCGAAACTCGGCATGTACGACGCCCGACAATCTACGTCGCACGTGTGCCTACAATCTTACTAGAATATCATGCTTTGTTGTCAAGTACGCCAAATGTTGCCGCTTGCATTAACTAGGCGAAGACGCTTGATCAAGAATCAACCTCCACCACGCTGGGGCCCGGAAAGGGCCAATTTTCGATAATATCCGCTGCCGCCAGAGATACTCTTTCTATATTCTCATTGTCTAAGCCTAATTTCTTCTGAAGGGGGAAAAAGGCGTGCACATTCATCATGCCGCCGAAAAACGGCGCGCCCTGATTTGAAAACTAAGACCAGAAGCTCCTTGAGTGGGGACTCATGGCAAGAGGCCTGAAAGGTGGGGACAAGACAGTAGAGATTGCTGTCCGCAGGAAGAATTCGAAAAAAGGCTCGCGTGGGCAGCCAAGGGCTATCTCATTCATAATATTAAAGTATCTCCTATCATTATTAGTAATTGTTGTTCATGCAGCTGTAACTCATCCCTCGAATATTTCTCTTGATTAGTTTATTAAGTAAGTTTTTAATTTAAGACTTCTATTAAAGTTATATTCTCAATTTCCTTTGTATTTTCATTTTATTATTCTACATTCAAGTTGATCGTTTTATCATGCCTTAGATATAACACATACATCCTCAAATTTATCCAATTGGATTATATACTGTAGTTTGATAGCAAATTCCGAAAGATACATTTATAAATGTTTTTTCTTTTATTAGACTATTTCTGTTTCAGCTCTACATAAGTATCTTTAGTGAGACTCACATATGTGTTCGGAATTGAGACAGTTTTAATTCAAATTTTAAAATTGGGAGCGATTCCAGGAATTCTTGTCACTCCATAGTGTCTAATATGCGACAATATTTTCGCATAGCAACATCGCAACGGATTTCGGCATAGCAACAGGCTATGGCGCTTTTGTCGGCGTCGCAACTATGCCGCAAATATTTAAGAGCAATGCACCACTGCTCACGGTGTTTTTTACTATCAATTCGTTAGGGTTCATTGAAAATCTACCTCGCGTTCACTCAACTGTTATTATCACTCAGTATTTTAATATACTGTGACGACGACACGTGGCTGCAAATTCGGCAATCAATTTAAAAACACACCTGGATTATCAAAAGGAAATCAGCAAGATTATGAGTGACTTTACAGTGAGGCCTGTTGGAATCGTAATCAAAGGGGGCACGCCAGTTACGCAGAAAATCAACATGCCTTGTCGGTAACTTACAAGGTATCAGCTACTTATCAGCTAATCGCACACGAGCAAATTGAGTTTCATAAAACTCGTCTTCAAGAAGTCGACAGGTGATAGGGTACGCTCTCTCGAATTAATACTTCGTCATCGTGCAGTCCCTTAAACAATCGACCAATTGACGCAACACGTTAATTTCATTGTTAATTACAGACAATTCATAGAAGAATCGACTAAATGCATCTTCAAGCCTTCAATGCTCGAATGCTTGTAATCATGACTCGTGCGTGTAACTAACCTTTCTACTGCTCCCATAAATAACTAAAGACATAATTGATTATGTACCAACCTCCATCAAGATTTTACAATTAGTATTGTCATTATTTCATCAAATATACTTTATTTTAAACACCATCTTCTCATGCTACCTCATGAGCATGATCGACTACACATGATGCTGATATTTACAACATCAGCATAACCTCAACTTTCAAGAAAGAGTAATATCCATAGAATCTACGATAATCAAGAACACAAGGAAACACCCTCATCACTACAATCTCTCTCAACAACAGTGCAATTGTACAAAATGTATTCGCCGTTCCAACTTGTTTTACCAAGGCCGGTTCGAAGGATACAAATTGATGCCGTTGACAAATCAGAGACCATGGGTGTTGTGTGGTAGCGATGAAAGGTCACAAGTGGAAGGGATAATATAATAATACAATATAAATATGGCTGATGTATATGCTGTTTATTCCGTTATTTATTGATGACAAGGTTGACTAGTATTACTATTATTAATTATGGAAATAATTCTTATGGTGGATTAATGTACTCTCATCTATGAAGCGTGATGATTGAATTTGACCGCAGAATGGCGCGAAGTTTAATTCGTCGACACTCGCGCTGTTTGTTGCTTAAGTCCATAAGCGTCCAAACTTGAACTAAGGTGAGAGTTGCCGACAAGACACCCTTTAGCGGGCGCGAACTTGGCGACGCTTACTGGAATCTATTCCGCACTGTTGCTCTGGGGAGAGCCTCTTCGTCCTTACTTGCTTTTCGATGTCATAATCTCTGAATCTCAGAGTATGCAATTATTGTAGTAATAATATTACTTAGGAAGACTGCTCGTACATTTGAAATTGGGACCTCCTTGGTCTTTCTTCAAGGGAGCTTGTCACTAGATCCTTGTCGTTGGAATGCGTCGCCCGCCAATAGGACTTGTAAGTATAATTGTATTGAACTACGTTAATAGGAAACTTCCAGTGTATTCGGACTTCGATAAGGTAATGCGTCTCCCGCCAATAGGACTTGTAACGATAGCTGTGGTGAATTACATTTATAGAAGACTACCAGCGTCTTAGGACTCCGATAAGGGAATGTGTCTCCCTCCAATCGGACTTGTAACTATAGTTGTCTTGAACTACGCTAATAGAAGACTTTCCACTTATTAACTGAACAGTACTGTATTGAGAGTGAGAATATTGAAAAGTGCGCCCCTTAAATACATTCGCTAACCATGAATTTAACTTGAACCCCTTCCCTCATTTTCCGTCCAATCAGGGACTTCTCCCTTCTCCCGGGCAGCGCCTCTTGTGGCTTCATGGTTAATTAAGGGTCTAGTCGTCTCTTGGTCTTCATGGCAAGAAGAGCTCCCGTTGTCGCTGACGCATCTGGCACAGCATGACAACTTGTGTGCAGCGGGAAGGGGGGTGGTCCGCTATTACATACTGCTTGAAGTAGTTACCGAGCGGAGCAAATTCGTACATATGCCTAACTGAGTGGGTTTTCCCGTGTTTATTGTATTGTTTTTCTAGATGTTTTATGACACTATTGCTTGATAGTTGCGAGCAATAAAGTTTTAAAATCTAAACACAAATTTTACGATGTTATGTTGCCAGATGTTATATTGCATTGAAAAAAGGTCTCGCATTCTCGAACAGCAATATTATTACAATATTTAACAAATAATAAACATTGTTTTACTAAAATACATAACATTTTTCAGCCCTTCCACTTATTTCCTTTTAAGCTATCCTGACGAGAGACTAATCCACTTAAATATTGAATTGGCAGTTCAGGCCATAAAATAAATCCTTAAATTCGAACAATATGTTTGCTTTTCTTAAATCCACAAGACAATTGCAGCGTGTACATTTAATAATTGATACATCTATTATTTTCTTATGTTCATGGAAAATTTATGTTGTTTTTGCAGACATTTTTCTTAATCATTATGTGTATATAAAATACGTAGTCTAATTTCAAGCTAGTCCTTTATTTATTTTAAATTTTACTTGTTCTATAAAAACCAACTGGATTCTAACATTTTACTAACTATAAACTTTTAACTTACAAATTAATACTTATATAAAAAAAGGTTCGTTTCATATGAGAGGTATTTAAATCTAAAAAAGAAATTCTAATAAAATTAAACGTTGAACAAAGAAAATCATTCAAATGAAATGTTTATAATATTTAAATAAATTTATTTAATTTATAAAAATCAAATAATTTAAAATTAAATTTAAAACAAAATAATTAATTTTTTTAATAATATTTAACAAAATTTTATTTTATTAAATTTGCATATAACTATTATTAATTTCTATCATTCACGGCAGTTAGTTTAGAAATTTACATCGTGAATTTTTCGATTTACTGAAGATACATAGTTGTTTAACCAATAATAAAACATATTTTGAATCATTATTGTTATTGTACTTTGATAAATATTATATTTGGATTTTTGTATTTAAAGGTAAGTTAATATGAACAAATTATAAAATAAATTATTTTTAATAATTACATATATTAAAATAGCAAAATTATTCAAATTCAATCAAAAATATAAAATGCGAAAATATTACATGCGAGTCACTTGTGTTGAAATTTTACATATGTTGTATTAAAAAAAAATTGTAAGTTAGGAAAAGTCATCTTGGAACAACTACAATAGAGAAAATGTAATATACGAAACAGTTTATTATGCATTGACAATAATAAGAATGAAAATTATTATTCGCAGTTATATTTTCTTAATTATTATTATAACTAATATAAAAAGTATAAAATGCGAATTTGTAACATAGGCAGTAAATACGTCAAAATACCTATTTTTTAAACGTTTTATTACTTATTTTATATACTTTAGTATTATACACTAACAATTGATTTTGTAATTCTTAAACTTCTAAGAAATAATTAATATAAAATACAAAAGTATTACTCTTTATATTATAAAAAAATTTTAATTAAGTTAAAATTTATTTCTATAAACTAGAAGAAGGTCAATAAATTATTCGATATATTAATTTTATAACGTCTTTAATAAAAAAAAAGTCTGAATATGATTGAATAAATTGAATTTAAGTAAATTCATAGAAAAAAGGTGGTGTGAAACGGATTTATATCATAACCCTAAAGTTTTCAATATTAGGGTTGAATTGGAAATTGTGAAATCGGAATGAATATATATATATATATATTTAAAATATGAATTTTCTAAATTTTCATAATTTTATGAATTTTTTAAAGGTTATATTACATTACAATTCGTAAAGGATCGTATTATACATACTAATTCTAATGGTATGCAATTTTAATATTATAATCCTGATTTAAAAACATAAAAATGAAAATAAAATTATATTTTAAGAAATATATGAAAATTTTCCAAAATATGTTTCAAAAATGTATATTATATTATAATTTATCAACATTTAAGGAAGAACAAATCTTTTTACGCACTTACAACCATAATAAATTTTACAATTTTGATAAAACTTTTTAATTTATATAAACCCACTTTTTACTGCTTTATATTGCTAATAATAATTATGAATATATTATTAAAAAGACTCCAGTATCTAATTTTTGCATTTTATATTATCTACGATACAGATCAGACAATCAAATACTCGTATTAAATTGTCTATTTTGCTTTAATTTTTGTCATTTTATATGTTATTTTGTATGAAAATGTATATGTAATTATCTATATTTTATAATTCATTGTTTGTCCCTGACTCGCAATTATTGCTGACTCCGCCCTCCTGATTTTTCTACTTTATCCCTTATCCTTTTTTTCAATGAATCAAGTATTCTGTAGTTATAATTTTATAACTTATAATATTGTTAAAATGATTTTTTTTACAATAATTGATTGGAAAAGATAATAACTTCATTAGATTTGAAAGGAATGTTTTTATAACTAAATTAATTAAACTAATTTTTTATTTCATTGCTAAATTGACAAAATAACGATTTCGCTAAAATTAACGCTAAACATGTAATATTCATTATTACATTTAATATTATTAAAACTCTGAAGAAAAACAAACTATACACAATTGATTCTTTCACTCTCATAGTTCTTACCTGCATTTCTGATGCACTGCTGGATATATGTTCGGATTCACCTCCACCGACGCCACGATGTTGAGGAGTATGATTTTCGGAATGTCCATTAACCATACCATTCACTCCTACAGGTCCAGGCCCGCAACGTGGGTGCCATATCGCTGCTCCTTGTAAAAACATCTCCTCTCCATCTCCGAATGGATCACCACACTTCGTACAACGAGCACACGTTGGGTGAAAATGATGGTTTTCACCAGCTTGCAGTACCTTGCCACTTATGTAACGATTACAGTAGGCACACTTAACACCAAATTGTTTTTGATAATCTTTCTCACAATAGGGCACCCCATTTCTAAAAAGTTACAAATTATCATTTATATATTTGTTGATTTTGTTATTATTTGAATAATTTTTTCTCTTATTATTATTAATATATTTCTATCAAATGCTCTAGTTAATATGTCATTTAGTGAATATAAAATTAACTGGAAGATAAATAAGTTTGTATGACATGTGATATTGAAAATGAATTTTCAAGAATTAAAATTTATGATATATTTAGTCCAAAGATCATTTAGAATATACTGTATGTAGTAATTATATAATATACATTTAATTAATACATATTAATTAAAAGAATATTCTAGTATCTATGAATCGTTAAGAAATTAAACAAATATTTTTAATACTAATGTAAAATTTTTACTAAAATTAATTTTTTATTCTAATTATTTAATTTATAAAAATTTATTTAAAACTTAATATATATTATATTATACATTATCATTCATTAACAAATAAAATTAATAGAACACTCTGCTTAAAATAACAAAATATTTATCTATTTAATTAGCGAATTTAAATATATTTAAGTTAATCATTTCTTAAATTTCTAATATACGTCAATTTAAAATACATTCATATACAAAATATTATAGCAATCGCTTATTAAATTTTGCATGTAATTTGTCTTTATAATTAGTGAAAGCAATATTTTCTAAAAATAAAAAAATAAATAATGCTTAATTAAAATAAAGGTGTGTCAAGGTTTATTTTTATGGAAAGTTAAGCAATATTTAAAAAACTGTTAGTTTATTATACATATTCCTTCAATTAATGATATAAAGCATTCAAGTCGATGACTCAAAGTATGTTACATGACTTCTGAAAATATATTTTAGATTTAATTTTTGTTATCAATTTTTAATTTATAACTTTTATAACAAAAACTATTTTTATACAATATTTAAATTTTTAATAATTTTTCAATATGCCGATTTTATCGGTTCATTACTTTTTGAAATATCATTCCAATAAGTGATAATAATGATTTTGAACATTTAATATTGTTCGAGAATGTAAGAAAACTCCCAGCTCATTAAACATCTGGAAATTTCGAGATAAGAGTTCCGGAAAAAGCAAACTCTCGACTACTCGAGAAATAACATTCAAACGCGCCTCGGATTAACTAAATCTAAACAATTCAGCAAAACTTCGAATATCTAAAGAAAATACAATTCATAAACACATCTGGCGAGAACAAGGGTCCAAGTGTCCAGCAAAACAAGTCATAAAACTAATGCTACGAGACATTTGACACGGCCTCGCCATAAAGCATCTATCGAAGACAAGTCATAAAACATCTGGCGTACACAAGTCATAAAAATGAGTCTGAAAAACACAAGCCAGATGATACACTCAAAACAATGCTAAACCTAGCCTTCACAACACTAAACGATTTCAACGCGCATGATTACAAGAAATGCATGCGACAATGCTAGGATGGAGAGGGAAAAGCGCGGCATCAAGACGCCCCCATCGTGGAAGGGAGTTGAGCAAGACCCGCTCTCATTGGAGCCTCCATCTTGGAAAGACTCACTGGTGGGAGACCCCACCACTCAAAAAGGCGCCGTGATTAGAATTACCATAAACTAAAGAAGAATTCTGATTGGACACACTAATACGGCTAAATCTCATTGGCGACGCCATGATCAACAAGACAGCTCTGATTGGCGACACCAAAAGAGAGGGAATTCTCACCGACCACCACGTGGTCGAGAGAAGGCTTTAAAAAAGGTAACACCGGCACGGCACAATCACTTATCTTATCTTATCTAACAGAAAAAAAATAAGTCAATTAAACGCAAAAGTCCAAGATTAATCTATTCAACACAAGTGCTAGATAATAAAATCATACACTCGCAGCAGTGCAATAAAGTAAAAAGGGGAATCTAGAATTACGAATATCAGTTCGCACAGTATACACAATCAAACTGCAAGGAGCCACACGAGGCAACTCAAAGAACAAGACAAAACATACACAGCTATACACAACGTGCAGAACTACGAGGTAACGTTCCATTCCTAATTAATACATAACTATATCAAGCTATACGCGCCAATCTGCAGATACGTAAAGCTATCTGCAAAACATAATACAAGCAATTCGAGCGACGCCACGTGCTCATATACAAGGAAGCGCGGGGGTTTACGACCTCGCTCTTCTGTGTGTATTATTCCATCTACACGTGTGTTACATATAGAGGACCAGCAAGGCATCAACTTCTTCCTGTGTATGCAACGTACATGATAGCTCAGTAACAATAAACATACAAATCAAGAAAAGCTAAACTCAATTATAAAAATAAAACTAATTATAATTCAATTAGTGCAATAAAACAAAAATAAAAAAAACTAAATAACTAAACTACTCTTTATTGAATACATGCACTATCTTGTCCACTAGCCTACAATCCTCCTATTAAAATCGGGAGCTCACACCTAATCTTAGTTACTTGGCCCTCCTCGCCCGGTACTCTATTTTTAGACAAATATTTTCAACAACTTTTAATGTTTTCATTGTGTTTAATAAACAATTATACTTACAATTTTGATATATCGAACCTGTACTAAGTACTTTTTGATTCTATTCAATAGTTTCACTATATAACAAATCATCTTTTCTGATCGAATTCAGTTGGTGAATTTATATTAACAGATGTTTTTTGCATTATGAATAGTCTCATTATCGATTTTTATTGCTTGCTCTAACTCAGAGATTTCTTATTGTACACATTAGAAATATCACAAATTTGCTGTTTTATTTACTTGCTTAACCTGTTATATTAAAATACTACCTTAATTCCTAACCATAAAAGTTAAATTTATTAATCAAAACTTAATTATTTAAATAAAAAATAACCATACTGCAAAGACGAAAATATTAGTACTGAATGATTGGAAAGATGATAAAATATATTTATATTCTGTATTCATAACAAGCTAAGAATTTATTTTTAAGTTAATCGAAAGATATTGTTGAATATTGAGTGAAATAAATTTTGTTTTTTTTTACCAATAAATTTAGAAAAATTAGTTACTTTATAAATTTATTATTTATTAAAAATAATATAATTTTTTTTATAATTTTTTTAAAAACATGATTAATACACTATCAACAGCATAGTAAATACTTACTTTCCCATGTACTCGCCATGAAGAACAATATCACAGCTGTGGCACTTAAAGCACCAAACGTGCCATTGTCTGTCAAGTGCTACCAGAGCTTGGCCTTCGCGTAGCTGTTGCCTACAACCTGCACATTCGGCAGGATCTTGACTTCCCGAGCCATCAACTGAATCACTAACACCTTCATTGGTACTACAGCAATCTATAGGCATTGTGGCTTCTCTTACAGGTATGCTCACACACCGGTAACATAATGCTTGACCTATTTATAAAAGACAAAAGAAATTAAATTAATTTTCAGTTTATAATAAATTGAACTGGCTCTCAGATTCTTATTAAATTTTTCTTAGATTTCAAATGATATCTTATGTCTGGCAGTCTCAGCATAAAAAAAATTGGATATTTGTTAATTTATTTTGTTATAACACGATTAATTTAATTACAATCTTTCTTAATCTTAATAGTTACGCTATTACTTTATTTGAATAAATAAAATTGTTTAACTATTTCCATTTAATAAATTACAAATAATAAAAGTATTAAGTTTAGCTTCAGTTTTCTATGAAGTTCATATACTTATGAAATTTTTACATTAAGTTATATATTATTAAAAATGTGAAAATATTTATTCAAAGCTACATATAAAAAAAAGTAATAGATATTACTTTGAACTAAAGTCACTTTAGTTCCTTGTCCAAGCAGGGGCTGTCTACATCTTTGACAATGAAAACAATTTGGATGAAATGCATGTTTATCGCCGGCAGTAACGACATCACCCTCAACGTACTGTCTACATCCAGCACATTTGGTTCCCCATCTTTGTCGATAATCCTACATAATGAAATAATTATTCAAATATTCTTTTGATTATTATTCTGAGTATTCAAAATATAGAAAAAATTATTTATATATTTTTTACTTTTTCTACATTTTCTTATTACATTAGAAATAACTGTACAAGTATAACACAAAAACTAATTTCAAATTATTTATTAATATATTTTCTATATTTCTTTTATCAACTACACTAAATTATTTTAATTATATAAAATAATTATTAAGCAAGAAAAGTTTTATCTGGAATATTACAATTAAATAAATATGAATTTCTAGAATAAAAATTTATTCATTACATGTTCTTAGATTTTATATAGAATACGAATATAATAAAAGTTTAATACGCAGTACTTGTATGTTTTGTAAATATCAACTTAAGCTTAAAATACCAAACGATACTTTTTCAAAGTTTATAAAGATTATATAAAATCCTGAATATTCAAAAGATATTTAATTAGATTCAACTATTTGAAAAAGAAAAATACTTCCTCACAGATAAATATACTTAAACATATTTAAATAATACAATCAACTGTTTAAATTAATATGAAAACTAAATAATATATAAGTATTGCCTTAAAAACATAATATTTTCATTAAATACAATCTTTTATTGCTGCTGATCTAAAAAATTTAAATATTAAAATTAGAATTCACATATAATTATTGGGTTTAACGAAAAAATAATAATATTGAGACAAAAATGTGGTTTTCTTTCCATAAAAAAGTTCTAACATTTTTATCAATTATTTATCTTAAAAAATCTATATATGGAATTTCATAAATCCATTTTAATGGTAGTTGGAAATAAAATATAGCTTAAACTTGTAAGTCTGATGATTTGAGAAAAATGAACATAAAATTTTAAGAAAATACTTTTAAAGGTTTTAGTAAAAAATTAATTACTGATAATTTATAGCAAGCTTAGACAACTTTTTTCATAATTCACAATATAATCTAATCTAAATTACTTGAAAAATTTAGATTCCTCCATTTTTTCGAAAATACAATTAAAATAAATGTTTCATGCAACATTTATTCTAAAAATTGTCTTTTATGCTAATCTATTCGAATGCTTTATTAAAAAATGTATGTATATGTTAAAAAAAGTTTGTGTATTTGATCCAATTCAAAGGATCAAATTTACTTAGTTGTCTGGCTCGAACTGCCAAGTTGAACGGTTCAGTTTATTTGTCGACCCCCTTAGCGATGTTTAGGAAAGGACATAAAAAAAGGGATGTAAATATATACAATGTGAGTAAACTTCGTTAGGACATCGTTTATTTGGTTTCATTGCCAACTACGCTATTGTTGTTCTGTATTCTCTTCTCATGACAGAGAGTGAATTATGTTCTACCACAATGATGTAGTTGCTCCTTGGTGATGATGACCATGTTGTCGACGACGTTATGGGGGTCGGGAATGGATTTTGTATATTCCTTGTAGGGGAATATGGCTTGAAGTGAGGTCTATTTTAACGTTGTCAAGATTAGCGAGAAGAGTCGACCATAATCACGAAGGGGAGTATGGGATTATTTACGCAGTAGTTATTCTCTACAATACCATACAATACCATGCTTTGTGTTGTTAACTATTTTTCAAAACTGCAATCATCCCTTGACTGGTTGTTAACCATTGTGCATTGGAGAATTAAACGTGTATTCCTTACAATCGCTGCACTGAGACAGCGTGTGTTGCGTGACTTTCTCTCTGCTGTAGACTCCGTTTAATGGCGTGGTTAGGGCGCAGATAACTGACTCAGAAGAATAACTGGCACTGTCTACCGAGTGACTGCTGTGTGATAACTACGAGGAGTCTTGGTGCGCGCTTCCTTAAGTATCAGCGCGGCAGCTGCAATGCGGAGAATAGCCGCCTTGCGGAAGGTTCGAGAATCTCAGTTTTGAGCTATTCGAGAATTCGGCGAAAGCAAAATCTTGGAAGATTTGAGTATTCAATCGACGTTGCTATGTGAAGATGAAGCAGCCTTGCAGAACATTCCAGGGCTAGCCGGCTTGGTGAATTTCCGAGAACCGAAAGCCTCGAAAAAATACTCCAATTCCGGTCAGTATATAACAAAAACATAAAAATGATGAAAATATATTTTCTAATTTCCGATTGTTTAAGATGAGAATACACAAGAAAAGATTACTTAAAATTTGAACTATGTATCATTAATACTAAATCTAAATGCGCAATGAATAGTTTTTGTTTTGAAGTAATGTCAAGTTTTTGTTTGAACATAGTATACAACACATGTTCTAACTAAGCATAAGAAATGCTTTTAGTCCTTCTATTAGATTTTCTTCCATCTTATATAAGCCATTGTTAATTGTCGCTTTTCATTTTTTGAATGTGGTTATATCAATCTTCTAGACTTTTATTTTTCTACGCGAGCGCAAATTACATACTGTATCATTTACAATTATGGAGCTTTATTATTGGTTTTAGATTTACAATGCAGTGGAGTAAATATATTGTATAAATGTAAAAAAATAGAAGCAATTTTTATAGTAAAATAACTGTGAATAATAATTTGTACAAAAAACAATATTTATATAATCATAAATTTAATAATTTAATCATACTCGTAATAGTGAATTGGTGCTTTACAAAATGCTTATGATATTCAACTATATTTGTCATAGCTCTGGTAATATCAACCATATTACGTGTTAAAAAATTCCATATACCCAGTTTTATATCTGAAAAGATATACGAAACAAGCTTCAAAACTTTGAAAAATAATTAAATTTTATATTCATTTTTAAATTATTACATGGTTGATTATTTTTACTAAAAAAATTAATGTTAATATATTAATTTATAAATTTAAAGATATATAAGAATACAATTTGTAATAAAAAATTATATTTCAGATATTTAATACTTTTTGTTTTCCCTGTAGAACAAAGTAAGACATATTTTACAAATATTTTTCTTTCATTTTATAGCCACATATTTGCCCTAAATGTTTAATATAATATTAAAATACAGCTGAAATATCTTATTTTTATTTTATGTTTTAAGATTAAAATTTAAATTAAATTTCAACTTTTAGAAGAAATTGATTTTTCAATTTTTTGAAATCGACGTACCTTTGTGCAGTAATATGCACCTTCACGAGGAAAAAAGCCTCCTTGTGCTAAACTGATATTACATTGGGCACATTTGAAACATCCGATATGAAAGTATTTGTCCTGCACTCGTAATACCTCACCGCTACATTTTTTTTTGCAAGCCTGACAAAAAGTCTTCACTGAAATGTAAAAATAAAACAATAATAATTAAGCTTGCATATATTAAAGCAGTTACTGTTTTATATTGGTAATTGTCTAAAATATGTTGGTAATTTAATAACATAAAAATGATTTAAATTCACGTAAAATGCTTATAGTTAATCAGGATAAGTAAAGAACCCCTTTTTAATTATAACATGTAATTTTAAAAAATTGTAAAAATGAAATTATTTCATTGTAAATATAATTAATTTACTAATGAAAAATATTATTTTAATGCTTCATTTATAATTAATTAGTTATTAAAATAAGTCTTTTGGTTAACGGTTTTTAATGAAATTTACATACCATAAATTTCATAAACATTAATCATATTGACATAAATCTCTTAAAAGTATTCAACACAGTTTAAGCTATAGTAAGCCTAAATTAAAATAAATAAATAATAAAAAATCAAGCGAAAAATTTAAATTAAAAATTAAATTTCAGAATACTTATTTGTCGTTATACTCTGAAAATTACTCATCAATAATTTAGTAATTGTCTGGAATCAGACTTTAAATCTTCTTATGATGGTGGGGGAGGCTTGCTGGCAGGTGGAAGGGGCAATGCAATTGACTTTATTAAATGCAATAAGTAATGAGTAGTTAATAATCTATTAATATTTGAATGAGTGTGTGTTCGAGATCTTGAATTTCAAACAAAAGAAAGGTAATACGCGCTGTCCGGCGTACCGTATGTGCGCCTAGACTGACCGCATGTGCGCCTAGACTGGCCCGCACGTGCGCCTAGACTGGCCCGCATGTGCGGACCGGGACGAGTACTCGAGCGAATATTTACAAACAAAACTCGGCAAGTCCGAACAAGTTTACGACCCGAAATATAATATACTGTAAGATCACCCAAGGGTATTAGTCCTACTTTTCTCCGCGTCGAACATTCTCGAAGGTTCTAGAATTTTCCATCGACGCCTCGTGTAAGAATTAGTGCAACAACGACAATGCCTTGTTGCCAGCTAAGTGAGCCGCCGCGTGCCTATATAAGGGATGCACGCGGCGCGTCTCGTCCTCTTGCTGAAAGTACTTCTCTTGCTGGAGATACCTCTCGCTGAAAATCATCTCTTGTACCACCCTCGCTCAACTGCGCTTGCGGCTAACATCTTGCCGTGACCGACCATAGTGAACCGATTCAATCACCTACCAGTAGAAGCCATGGCACACGGGTCTCGATCTGCCCTCAGCAGGACCGCCATGGAACGGTCGGTATTTTCAGCAGAGCCGCCACGGAACGATCAAGCCTTCGGTTTGTGCGCGTATTGAAAAGGTTCATATGCTCATTTGTAATATCACTTCGCGCTCACTCAAGCGTAACTGCCGCTCAGTGTATAGTGTACTGTGAAGACGACACGTGGCCATATAATCGGTATCATAGTTAAAATTACGCGCGTGCATACGAAATAAAAAATCAGCAGATTAGATCATAGTTAAGAATACTCTTTCGAAGAAAACTTTGGAGCCACTCAGGCCTTTGGCAGATACAGGGCAAACTTACGCTCTTTCGAAGAACACTTCGGAACCGTACAGGCCATCAACAGCTGACGCAGGAGTCGCTATGCCTTCAAGCACATTGTCACACAAGGACAACAGATCGAATAATAAACTATAAATACAGATTATTAAATACTTCACGAGTTAGAAATCTCACCATTAATTACTCTTACCTTTGACTAAATTCTTCTACTGTCCCCTTACATAATTAAAGATACAATTGATTACTTAATATATTCCATTAAACATCTTACACCATATCAAGTATAGTTACTCATACTTCAAACATACTTGATTCAACTACCATCTTCTCATACTACCTCAAAAGCATGATTGACTGACATCAGCTGATATTTACAACATCAGCATTACTTCAACTTCAAGATACTTAGTCATATCCATAGCATCTACAATAATTCAAAAATACAAGAATACACCCTCACTACTTCAATAGAATTATTTCTCTCTACATCAAAGTGCAATATTGTTATAATTATTTACATTAATATACATTGTTTTACTAAATACACGATATTTTTCAGCCTTGTCTGTTATTGTTTCCTTTGAAGTTATTCTGCCGAGAGACTAATCCACTGAACTATTGAATTGGCAGTTCGAGCCATAAACTAACCCTTTAAAATCGAACATGTATTATAAAAATTTTAAATATTTTTTCTTAGTCTTACTAGATTTTCATAATTAAAAGATATAATGTATAAAATAAATATATAAAATTATTTAAAAAGTAAACAATAATCAAAATAATAGATATAGTTTACATTGAAATATACGTGTATATTCATATAATCAATTTATTGACAATATTGGCATTAGAACGTATATATGTCGATATTTATACTGCCCAATATATGTATTTTTTGTCAGTATAAATTTCGAACAGGCTCGTACGTTTTTCGGATATTAATCGATTTTACAACATTTTGTTTTATACGTTTAATAAAAAGTTAAAAAATTTTAATATATATCCAAATGCCTAAATATGAATAGAAACATACGATCTGCAATTGTAATAGTTGTATGCAGCACTATATCAATCGTGCTAATCGATGATACACGTTTAAATTTTTAATATAAAGATAGATATGTACTATTTTTATTATTTCGCAATTGATTCTGCATTCTTTGTTAATATTAGAGAAATAATATAATATGATTTATAGTTTAAATACGTGATAATGTATGCATGCATATTCATTTCTACGAAAGATTCATTATGTCATATTTACGTTATCATTATGTTTTATTTTAAGAACAATTCTAATAGATAAATATAAATAAATTTTAATATTTTCTTAAATGTTCTCTATTATTATTTTAATTAAATTTCATATTTAAATAATTTTTACAAATAATAATGATTTTATTGATAATTTAATAGGTTGATTTCTAAATTGAATATTAATGAATATATATTGAAAGTTTGTAAATTAAGAATTCATTTAAAAATTAAGATAGAAAATTAAAATGTTTACATCGCCTCATATAAATAAATTATGAAATTTATGTAACATTCATTCGTTATGAATAAAATTTATAAGATATGTTTATGTTATATGTTTATAACATTTGTTTATGTTAGTTTCTGCGCATTGACAGCATTTATATACTTTGTGTTAAAATATTGGCCTCCACTAAAAGCTACTTTCTACAGTGCGTAAATATAAATTATATATTCTTTCTCCTTCTTTCTTTATGATTACTCATCTCTGTCGCTCTTTCCTAAGGTACACATTTTTCTACTTAGATTACAACGCTTTTATGAGCATCTATAAAATAAGCTGATTATTTTGTTAGACTTTTAAGTATATACATAAATATTTTCAGTTTCTCTGAGAGGATCTGGAAATACGTTTTTTTTGGTTACCCAGACAACTTCCTAGCTACCATCCTGAAGTCGTATTTTTCTCTTGAGACTCTGAAATTGTACTTTTAACCGTATAATTTTAATATCTACTGTTCGTAGGTTGATCTTTGCTACGATATTCCTTTGGAACTTTGTTGTGTCTCTGTCTAGGCATTAGTTTAACTATGTATTCAGTTACAAATCATGTATTCATCATAAGTGTCTAAATTTTTAATAAAAATAAATATTTACTTATTTATAATAAACAAAAACAATTCTCAATATTCTTCGATTACTTTATATGAGATATTTTATATATACATTGTAGAATAAATTGATTAGCTTTTAAATTCTTATTATAAATAGAGAATTTAAAAATAAATATTTAATTAACTCCATATGGTCACTTCATGTTTGTTCTATAACTCAGCATTAAACCTTATAACAAAATCAAATAAAAAATTTAAATTACGCAATAGAGAGTTAATGACAATTTTTTCCTTTTTTCTTCTCCAAGAAGAATTCAAATGACTGATTATATGCAACAAACAATTACTAGATTCAGATTTTATTATTAGGTTAATCATTATATTAGAAATTTATCGTATGTTACTATGATAATGAATTTATATCTAAAATAGGTATGAAATTGATGTTTGAAAATCAGCAGTGCTACATAACAATTTTATAAATCATATTAGGATCGTGTAAAAATTACATATTTAATTATCATAAGGATTGATACATAAAAATATTCATGTAAATAACAAAAATAGATTAGATATTAAATAGAAAAATAGGAATTTTATATGAAATTAATATGTTTGTTTGTTTGGTTGTGTGTGTGTGTGTGTGTGTTGGAATATCCGATAAATCATAAGTTAAACAGTACATAATAATGTGTTATATTAGAATTATAAAAATAATCTACACAATCAATAATTTCGGTCAAACAATAAATGACAGGCGAATATCATGTACGTTATAAACAAATTATAATAGATAGTTTTTTTAGACATTTTGGATGCTGTCTAAATTTTTGAATTCTTTAGAGAATAGATGTAGAAAAGTTACAGAATAAAGAATTTCTAAATTATAAACTGAAGAACATGATTCTACTATGTAATAAAATCATATAATTTTTTTTAACATACGATTCAATTAAATTAAAGTAACCCGAGAAGAAATGAATTTCACTCATAACATTAAACTTGCACGCAAATACTAATATTATAGATTAAATTTATTCCACATTAAAATTTCTGAATACAAATAAGAAAATCAATATTGTCACTGTTATTCTATTACAAAATACAGATAAAATATTCAATTAAATTCGATACGACAATAAAGTTTCTATAATAATTTCAATATTGTATGGCTTTTGTGACTATTTTTCAACGAAAAAGATGTGTGTGATTAAAATAAACATAAAATTAATTTGTGATGTTCTGTTATATTATAAGTAATATTAACTATTATATGTGTTTGGAGTAGGCCGCACCACGGATGCGTTTAATGATGGAAGGGGGGATGTTCGATACAGGCATCGGCGTTGCTGTCGGCGTCGCAAGCTGCTACGTGAATATTCAAGAGCAGCTCATCACGCGCCGCGTACTGTACTATTAACATCTACTCAGTCACCACGACGGGTTCACTGTATTCCTTTTCTAACATTCAACCTACAGTTATCACTCACTGTAGCTATACCACGTACTTTATCATCAATTAACAATCAATCTAATAAACCAACAGTCACGCCACAACAATCATAATCCGTTAAGTGTTATATTCAAGGAGCACTAGTTTCAGCGTAATTAAAGAGTGAAATTGACGAAGTTATAATATCAACATATATTAACGTATCTCAACATAGATACACAAGGGACAGCTCATCACGTACACGTAAAATTAGCAACGGCTACTCAAGCGACGGCTCATCACATGCATCTGAACAGTTACGGTTTCCCACAGCTACATCTAAACAATAACAGCTGTTACGCACATTCCTTACGACCAAAACATGACACTGCTCAAAGAAGTAGAGACTCACGCCTCATGCTACTGAGAGTACACAATCTCATCAGCACGTAAATTTACTCAAGAAACTTCATAAACTTAAAACACTTATAACTACCATCCATATATATCTATAACCATTAATAATAATTATAATATTATTGTTTTTAATAAAAGGAAAACAAATACACACTGTGTGTTGCATTGAATAATTGCATCTTCCTCCTCCACTTGTCAGCAAAACATCCCCATCTAACATCACCAGGAGGTTTTGAAGTCTAATCCCAGACAGGGGGGATGAGTGAGAGGTTAATGCATCAATTCAGTATAAGCACAATTAGTTTTAGTGCCTTTTATTTACGGTTATGTTACAGTAATTCTTGTCTGCATCGGTAGTGTAAGAATTGTTGAGCTTGTCGTGATCCTGACAGTTGGCAGAGAACTGCAGGGCGTCGTTTGGATGTGCAAGGCAAGACTGGTCTTTTTGTACTGTAAGCGCTTTATTGTACCAGCGAAACGTAACAGTAATTCTGGGAGTTAAATTCACGAGAGACGCGTAGCCAATAAGGCGCTCTCATTAGCCATCTAATTACTAATTCCTGTAGACGTTTTATCGTAGCAGCGATAATCTACAGTAATTCAAGGAGTTTAGTTCACGAGAATTGCGTGGCCAATAGGCCACTTCAGCGGTCTGATAATAAACAAGTTGCAGAGATTACCGATAATGTCGACGCTGTGCCGCAATAAATTATATAAATAATTTGCTAGAGATACTAGACTATCCCAGCGCCCTCAATGCGGAGGGCGCACCGCTAGTTGGCCAGCAATAAATAATGTAAACAAATGAGTATACCTTGCAAGGATTCCCGTAGACAGACGTGTAGAACTGTACTAGGTGTATCTTGCACTATTTCACTTTGACTCACTAAACAAGACTGATTTTCTTCGACGTGCACTGTTCTTTATATATGGTTGCGTAGATTTAGAGTCTGGCACTAATACCTTTGGTATTACTATGCCGAAGCTTTCTCGCATGTTAAAATATTAGTTTTAAGAGTACGATATAATTTACAAATTTATACTCAAGCAGGCTTCATTGCGTAGCAATATCAATTCATTTTATTAGATAGGTAGATAAATGTTTCAAAGATTATTTTCAAACGAGTAATTTTTTTAGTATTTTTTTTCTGATTATAAAGATGACATTGTAATCGATTCTATAAAGTGAAAATTAGTGAAATTGTAAATCAATAGTTTCGAAGAAGAGTTTTAATACAGAATTATAATATGGGCGTTTGGGATATTTTAATAAAGTATTAAAGAGAAACCGAAATATTACTTTTAGAGAATAAATTAGGAGTTTTCAGTTTCCATCAATCAAATGCAACTTTCAAATATATGTCTAGCTAAACATTTTGAATATTTAGAATACGAAGCCAAGAAAATGAAAACCAGGTAATTTAAACTTAATTTTTAAAAAATATTACATTCTGTTCGGAAAATAATTCTACAATCTGACTCGTCAGCCAGACGTGCAAAAATCAACTTAGAACAAAAAACCCACTAGATGTTGTGTGGGGTTGCCGGGCAAGTAAAGGATTAATGCATCGATTCAATAATTAACACAGGTCTTTATTATTGCTGTTTAATTCATTTATTTTACTTCATTTCCAATGGGAATTATTAACCTTGGTGAAATTACAAATGATCTTTATATTTCTTAATAATCTTGTGGTGTTGATATATCTGATTATTGGAGAATTAGAGGATAATCAATTTCTTATTCTCTACATGTCACTGGTGAGATTATGATTTACTGTAACCAGAAGTAGGTTATAATCTATTGAATATTATCACTTAGAAATTATGGTCATTCTAGTGCTCGGATCTAACATTACAATATCATTGTGTTTTATCTCAACACGTGTGCAGTTGCCTCTAAATATCGGTCGTAAGAGAGCCTAAATAGAGATTATGCGAAGCTGTGCGCCATTGTGGCGTGTGTAGCTGGTCTTGTTCTAGAGTATGTCCGGGAAGCTTCCGTATTTGGACCTTAATCCGTCCGTCTTCTACTTAAGCCGAGAAATCAAGAATCTGTACTAGCTGTAAGGACTTACTTGCAGAGTATCGTGATTTTCCAGTCTCTCTTCGGTGGCTTGTTATGACGTTCCCTTGCAATGTTGCAACTCTTTAGTTCTTCCTTATCTCCAAGTGAGATTACAAGTGGTCAGATCCTATGCAATCCAGTCTTGATGAGATCAATTCAACTGTACACTAATTCACAATCGTAGAAAGAACTTCTTATTAAAACTCCACTCCGTGAGAGTAGGTCGTGACTTATCCTTCAATTGAAAGAAGTATTTGGAAAGAGTAAGTGAAGGTACATTACGTTGTCCCTTCTTAAATGGTTCACTGGTTCACTCCACTTGGGATCCCTTCTTCCTTTATTAATTAACCAATCAGCGGTTGATCTTGGGCCGCACAATAGATTATGCACGCCTTCATTTCCACTTCCTTCCGGGCTCAGTTCCGAATTTGCTAATCGGGAAAGTGTCGGAAGGTGGCGAACCTTTTCCATTGGTTACCTCATCCCTCTCTGGAACTTGGCTAGAAGAAGGGTTCGCTTGATCGTGGTCAATTTTTCAATGCGATCGATCAGATATGGCATAGCCAAGAACAATGCAAGCATTGTCTTAAAGGCCGAGTGCGCACGTATGGTCATTGCATGTTGTCGCACGTGCGGGTTTTGGGTTGCAGTGAATTAAGTAAATGTTTTGTACTCAATGCTTTACGCATATCTGATATTCGTTCTGAATCTACTTTGGGGTTCTCCCGGCAATAAACCCATTAAGTTCTACTGCACTGGGAGTATGAGCACGTTTCACTAGAGTTTTCCAGATGTTTTATGATACAATTTTTAAAAATTTAAATTCGTGCTCTAGAAAATGTAGCTATGTAGAGTAAAATTACAAAAAGGAAGAGTACAGTCTAATTCCTAACCAGTTTTCTGAAAAACAGGCACAGTCTAACCCTACTATGAAAATAATTCTTCTATCCCTTAAAAATTTATTCTTAATTTATAGCTATGACAAATATTTAAATATTAAAAATTATGTAAATTAGAACCAGCAAACAAATTAGCTATTAAAATTCCACTGCTTATACAACGCAGAGAAATAAATATAATTAATACATATAAAAGTTTACTACAATATTAGCAAGAATTTGAATTTATAACCTGATATATAATGATCATTGTTCTATTTTTTAGAAAGACCTTAAATTATAATTTTAAACTTTTTATATACTTAAAGTATAAAAAAAGAGTAAAATAAGTATTAAGGAAAGTTTGAATTCATAGCAGACTACATAACGATTTATTGAACCGTCATTTATGTATATCTTAAACATACATGCTAAATTTGAAATTACTACAAAAGTCAACCTCTCAATTATTTTTAATATATTATAAATGTATGTACTTTTTCACTTGATGGCACACTACATAAAAATTTACCAGACCCGATATCCACCGAGTTTAACGTATATACAAGACAATTTTTAATTTTCTAATATTATTTTCTTATATTATTTTAATATTATTTATTCAAAAAATATTTGCTTTGTGGCGAGGCCGTGTCAAATGTCTCGTAGCATTAGTTTTATGACTTGTTTTGCTGGACACTTGTTTTGATGTTATTTCTTGAGTAGTTGAGAGTTTGCCTTTTTCGGAACTCTTATCTCGAATTTTCCAGATGTTTAATGAGCAGGAAGTTTTCTTACATTCTCGAACATTTATATATATGTCTGTCGATTTCATTTTAACTCAATCACATTGCGACTTTCATCTGAATTTAAATCATTTCAGAATAAATGGAAAATAGTGTTTTGTATTAGATCTCATAACACATATATATATAAGATTTTAATTGTTTTTCGCTTATATATATTTCAAACAATATCTCATTATCATTATTTAACAATTAATTTTTATGTTTAATTTCCAAATTTAAATACATATAAATTATTAGATATAAGTGAAACAAAGTTTCTAAAGATAAAATGATTACTTATAAAATACATAACTACACTTTTAAAAATTTAAATATTAAAAAATTCGATATAGATAATCAAGTTATAGTTATTTATTGGTTACAAAAATACTGATTTAATTAGATAGAAATATTTGTCAATTACATATTTTTAAAGCGTACAAGTACACCTATATTTATTGTGATGATGAATTCAATATCAGATCAAATATATTTATATTTTCGAAAGTGACAGGAGTGACGGCATCAAGTATACATAACTTCCTGCATCTTCAAATATAAAATATATTAATAAAAAATATGTTAATATAATATTCATTATAATTATAATTAATTGTATATCGCCTGTGAAGAATTAGTAACGTGTTTGAATATGTATCTATAGATATTATTAATAGACCTTATTTACAAGATTATAGATATTAAATCGCATGTAATAACTGTTTTTATTTAAAAATAAATAGTTAATTAGACTACCATCTTTTTGAAATACATTGAAATACAATGGAAAAATATTAAATAGAATTTAAAAAGATTTCAAAGAAGCATCAGAAATGAATTCAAGTGAGATCATCTATGAGATACAATGTGAATAATTTAAATCATTTAAATAATCTAAATAATTAAAATGAAAAGCTTATACCGAATTTTGAGATTTATTTATATTAATGCATATAGTACTACTTGAGAAATTGATAATTAAAAAATAAATCTACATATATACTTTATTGAAAATAATTGCATATTTAGACTCATATATAATTTGGTATGATTTACTACTTGCAATGAAAATTTTAATAAGACAATATTTTTGTGTTCTTTTTGGTGGTGCTTAAAAATTACATCATTATTCAATACAATTATTTGATGCTCAAGAATAATAATCAAATAAAAAATAAATATTTATCTATAATAAAATTATAAATTATTGAAATCTATATATGTTAGATATATGTTAGATTTTTTTATTTTAATTAACAAGATAAATTTTCAAAGATCTGTTGAAATTATAATATTGTCTTTATAATGAATGTATATATATTTACTTTATATACTTTTTTTAGGGTGATTAAAATCTTCTGTATATATTTTATTATTTTACTATTATTTTACTATTATTATTATATATTAATCTTCAATATAAAAAGGTTTAAAATTTAAAAAAATAATGTTTTTTAGCACTTATTTCATTAAAACATTTCATGTATTGCTGAGAAATTACATCTACAAAAATATAATCTGTTATAATGGATAATATTTTTTCTATGGTCAAAATATATGTCAACATTATTTGAATCTAAATCTAAACCTATTAATATTGCCAATTAAAAAATATAAGTATATTCTTTATTACGTAATGCAATCATTATATTATAATTAAAACTTCATCAGATAATATGAATAAAATTAGATTTATAAAATGTAACAAAAATATTAAACAAATAAAAATATATTAATTTTTGCACCTATTTATACATTTTGTAAATAGAATATTTATTCAAATATTATTATAGTAATCACACATTTTCATTATGTACTAGAAAAATTATATTTTTAATTTTGTAAAAACAAAAAATAATTAAATCAATAATAATTAAATAATTAAATATCAAGTAATATAAGAATGTACAACATTTTTTAAACATATATAGCTTTTTTTAGTATATAAACATCTGATAAAATAAATATGTATCATGATAAATAAGAATATAAAAGAATGCATTATAAATGATCAGATTTCCCCAAATAATAAATTATAATATTTACATATATATAATAAAGGAAATCTAGGTTTAATAAAGAATCTTCAACTCGATTCATAAAATAAAAATGCAGTGTCGTTTAGAAATTATAAAAGGACTGAATTAATGAAGTTTGTCTAATTATAGACGAGAGATAAAACCATACATGAAGACGTGGAATAGCATTATTACGCCATTGTAAAAACATCGACTCACCGGTGTTCGTAGATTATCTTGCGTACTCTTTTGCTACACGTAAAATACACATTTTCAAATAAAAAAACTTCAAGATACACATAAACTAACATAATAAAAAATAAGTATATAATTAAATTAAATTTAAAAGTCACAAAAATGGCGGTAAAAGCGACTATATAACATTCGTTAAATATTTTAAAAACTTGAACGTTCCGATTTAAAAAGGGCGTTGTTCTTCAACTCTTCTCCAATTCTCAATTTTTTTACTTGCTTAATAAGTCTTTTACAGTGGAATTAAATAGTTATATCCTAGTTTTATAAATTTCTCTCTTACACCCACTTTTTATGTATTTTTAAAACAAATGTAAAACAAAATAAAGTAATAAAGTCAAAGTAGAGTTATTACCTACAATCAAACAATCATTTAGCACGAGTATAGACTTACCCATTTTTCTGCCTGTAAGGATAACGAATAAAGAAAACTCACAAGATGGACCAATCCTAGAAGCGTTTGTTCGTTCCGTTTATTTTGTTGCAATAGAGATAAACTGCACTAACACTTACAGACGTATGGAAGGATAATTTTAGAAAACAAATCTATTTTAATTAGCCATCATTCATTGAAATTAATTTTTTATTCGTAAAAGAAATAAAGTTGATTAAAAATCCGTTTTTTAACTTGCACTATATGTCTTTCTTTATAGCTTTATATTTTTCCTATGGCATGCGTATTTACTATTTAGTGTAGTTTTTGTGTAAATGTATTACTAATATTAATGGGTAATGAATATGATGTAAAAAATGCATCGATAGTACACACAATTATCTTTACACTAGAACTTGTTCGATTACTAGTTACGACTGAACAAGATACGAGGAAGTGAGGAACTAGTTTTAAAAGCGGCTTGAGTAAGCGATCAAGAGAAAGAGAGAGAGAGAGAATATGACAAAAATTAGAGAAGCGTGTATAGTATGCTGTTCTTTCTATAGTACATTCTATATCTCTAAGGTTAGCAGACGATCGACGATAATATTTATAAAATTGTGTATATGAGTTTGTATAAACTAAAAATGTTTGATACAATAATACAAAATCGTAGAAAATGTTTAATTTTACATTATTATTAGTCAAATTGAGAAAAATTAAATGCAAGATACTTGAAAATAAGTATATGTAATTTATAACAATTATTGGTATATTTTAATTAAAAATTTAGTGTATTTCATTCTACACCAGTGCGTGATATAAAAATGAAGTCTACCTATTTAAATACGTAAAACGATAGAATTACAAATTCAAAATTATGCAACAATATATATGTGCTATGTTAAGATATTACAAAATAAAAACATATAAGATAGTTTTTGTTTGACAGTGATTGTACTTTATAAAAATTAAAAACTACTAATTACCGACATAATTTTAATTAATGGGAATTTAAAGGTTATTGTGTGGTCTTTAATTTAAATACTTCTAATTAATGGAAAAAGTTAAATTTCAAAGTTTATTAAGGTTAACGCGAAAATATATACGTATTAATTTCTTATTTTATTTTATATTAAAGATTTATCATTGATTAAAATTTACAATTGAACTAATTTAAAACAAATATTAATGTTAATAAAATTCCATATTCATATGGAAAATAATAGTTAGACTTGTGATTTTCTTTTTTTAACTTTAAATTAGTTAAATAGACAAAAACTTTTTGCCTTTTTCATTTATGTATAAAATATAATGTATTAAATAATGAATAACAATGAAATTTTTTATTTTATTTTTAATTAAAAAATAATTACGATAATATTTAACCTATTTCACTGTGAGAAATGTACAGTGATTTAGTTAATATATTACATGATAACTGTAAAATTAAAATTCATTTATTTTAAGCATATAAATATTGAAATTTTAAAGAAAATATATATATCATCTGATATTTAGTAATTAATTGTTAGTTGTAAAGATTAATTAAAAAATATAGAATTACTAATTTTAAAGAGTATATTATTTATATAAAAATGTTACCATACATTAAAATTGTTTATAATTATTTAAAACAACATCATTGAAGTTCTGTAAACTATCTGAAATACCTTATTTATTTTGGATTAAAATTTATAATTTTATAAAAAAAATTTATAATGTTAATTTAATATTAATCGTATTCATAATTATTAATTAATATACATTGTTTTTATTAATATATTTGATTTGAAATTATATATCTTATTTGTAAACGAACTATCACTTATAATTTAATACATTGTTGAATTACGTTAATAGTTATCAAACAAATATAAATTATTCTCTTTACCAATAGAGAGAGTCTTTCAATATTCTTTCAATATTCTTTCAATAGTCTTTCAAAATAACTTACTTTCTTTGTATATTCTTATAATCACTGATTTTTTATTTTTGTAAATACCATCATGTTTGATTTCAAATTGAATGACTTATTTAATAACAAGTAAGATTACCAATATATATTTATAAGTCATCAAGTTATTCATTAATTATAAATGTACTAAATTTAAAAATTTGTGTTTAATATAAATAAATTTTATTTTTAATTTAAATTTAAAGAAATTTAAAGTAAACAACAAATAATAATATAAATTATGGAAATCAATAATATATGAAAATGATTAAAATTAATGTAAAAGATACTATAAATGTTTGATTCTCTATATTGGGTTAGATATAATATTTAATATAAAACGTCATTCTTAGATTTGTAATGAAAGTTTAATATTCTTAATCTAAAATAAGTATTAATTTGTAGTACGAGTATGAGTTTTATTGCAAGTATAAGATATTTAAAAATTAATGTATATGTATTTATAATATATAACGTGACAGTCTTGATAAAATCAACTACATTCCATTGTCAATAAAATCAATAATTCAATAAATAAGGCTGTGAAAATAAAGTTTCTTTATATTTATTCATTTAATAAATTAATTTAAAATGCTTTTCTTTTAATTGTTAATTATAAGTATACTCAATAACATTTGCTAGACGTACATTTTAATGTACAAGGTTGAGAAAATTCGTGAAATGTCATTTCCAAAATACAATTTTCTAATATAAAATATATTTGCAGTTCCTAGATTTTCATTGGCTTATTATTCCCTTTAATAATTTTTCTTTTAATTTCGTATTTTTATTTAAAACCTTTTGATATTGTAAGATGATTGATAATCTAATCTAATAGTTATCCAAATTAAAAAGCTATTTTTCATTAGTTTCAATACTTTGATCATTTATTTACATATAAATTGTTTACATGATATATGGATAATGTACAGCCTATGTGAAATGCTATACTCTTTTATTTTTTAAGAAAGTTTTTAATAACTCTATTATATACTTTTTTAATAAAAATATTTTATTTCCAAAAATATTAAAAATGTGCAAATTATTTGTTTATATTCAACTGACTATTAATTTAAATTAAAATTAATTGCTAAAAGTACTAAAAATAATTAGAGATAAAATTGAAAAATTTCATTTATTAAAAAGCAAAATTTCTATAATATATTAATTGTATCACAAAACAAACTTGTTTTGCTCTTTTTTCTTTTTTTTAATTATTAACTAAATACAGATACAATAAAAATGTTCTTATAACAACATTATTAAATTATTTAAGATTTTTCGTTTTTAATAAATTTTAAGAGTAGATTTGGATTAAAGTTTTCAATTGCAGTTTTAAGTTTTAATTTTCAGTATGTTACTGTATTTAAGTATATATACTTTTATTACGTTTAAAATAAATTTATAAAAAATTACTTCTCAACATTCTAAAAATAAAAGTTCATTGAGTATTCACTATTTTGCATTTAATACAACATAAGTTAATATAATATAAATTAATGTAGAACTGTATATTTATATAGCTTCTACTATTTAAATGCTAAATTAACGAATGTCATTACTACTTGCCAAAAGTTATTAATCAAGGATATTTTGATATATCGGTAAGTGTATTCGGGTTTTGATCGTTTTCATGGTATGTACATAATAACATATATTTCTACAAAATAAAGTTTATCGTGTGCATAATTAAATATTTATGTTTTTGCAAGTATTTTGTTTTTTTTCATTTAAAATGGTTTAGACAATATTATCTCGTTTTAAATTAATGAAAGGTGTATAGAAATTTAACAATAATTTATTATTAAGTAATCTAGGTTCTATAATTCTTAATTTTAATTTATCAAAAAATTAGATACTGAATTCTATACTTTCTTTAATTATTATTTAAATATAATAGCTATAATTAAATATGCAAATATCTGGTCAATCAATTATTATACACAATTGTTGTGAAAGTATTAATAATTGGTTACATATATTATATTTATCATATTTAAATATTCATTCCTTTTTTATAAAAAATTTTTTATTTATAGAAAATACTTCAAATAAATAATCAGAAAATAATGGAGTTTTATTATTATAAATTAGTCATATATTTTAATATGTTCAAATTAAATTTTAATGTATGAATAATATTATATTGAATTAATTTGAATTTTAATTAAAATGTATTAAAAATTTGTATCTACAAAGTATTATATTTATTGTAATTAATTTCCATTAATTTATTTTAAATAAAATTTTTAAATTCTTTTATAATTTTTAGTTAATTTTATTAATTCAATAGTTATGAATTAATAGTGAATAAAATAAATGATTAAATTTAAAAATTATTTTTTCTGTATATTTGACGTTTCAATTTGTTTTTAGATTTGTCCAAATTAAAAATTTGGAAATCCAATTACAAATGTAAAACAAGCGCGTATTTATTTCGATTAAAAATGATTTGAAAATATGTTTCATGACATTTTCTTATACAATTATTATTAAACTATATTTTATATTCATTGAAGGATACATTATATTGAAAAAAAATCAATTGTCAACTGAATGGAAATTTGTAATAGATATCATTATTGTTCAGATAACTATTATTATGATTTTTTCTATTAAGATCTATATCGGCAATAAATTAAAATCAAATGAATCCAATATAACATTAAACATGTACAATATATTTATATATATAATATTATAATAGTATATTAAACTATATAGTTGTATATAAATTGTTAAAAAAATATGCATAGACCATAATAATGTATTCATTACTAACAAGCAATTATGGATATTTGTACAAGGATATAAAGGAATTATAGTGATTAAAGGAGTTAAGATGTCAACTATTAAGATGTTTATTTTTGTACACTTTATTATCACATTTAGCCATTTTGACATACACATTGTTTTGTTATATTCATAATGTACGTAATGAACACTGTGTAATCTTATTATGTATTCTCAAGATTCACTGTTAAAACTATAAAATCTTTTCAATACTATTATATGTTATCTTGTTCTGCTATATAATAATTATATAAATTTTTTAAGTTATTACTTAGCATTGATTACATAAATAGATCTATATGAGAATGATAATTTAATATTTACATTCAATTTATTAAATATTTTTAATATTTTACATTGTAATATTTTAATTTTATAATATCATTAATGTTACGTTGAGCATATAAAATTAAGTTATTCTAACATAAATTAATATATAGATATTGTTCTTGTTTTAATGCTAACAAAATATTCTGTATAAATATAAATTAATATCAATTCATTCATGTATTTTAATTGTTCATATACAATATTATCAATTAATCTCATTTTCAATATGATTGTTTCTATCATATAACAAAATAAGTATAATTATAATACACTACTTAAAATTATCATTAATTAAAATTATTAATAGAAATTTAATTATTTTTAAAATTATGCATTTTGACTCAAGAATAACTCGAATTAAAATGAATTATAGATAGATGTAGATAGATATATATGATTGGAAGGTTATTTTTTTTGTAAATAGTAGTTTTGAAGATCTGTTAAAATTGATATACTGAACAACTTAAAATTTTCGTACAAAAAACTAGATTTAATATATTTCAAATGATAACTGAATTAAGTTATAAATAACTAATTAGAAAAATATATTTGTGTTATTTAAACTGAAATTTATTAACTTTTTTTCGTATATATAATTTTTAAATATTGATTAATTAAAATACTATTAAAGCCTGTTATTTATTAACTATATAAAAATCATTATTTAATGGATATTGAAGTTATAAAGAATCAATTATAGAGATTTGTAATAATTAGAATAGCACGTGTAGTCATTATAAATTACAATTATTTGAAATTATAAGTAATTACTGCTAAAATAGATGCCTTCAATTTTATTTTCATAAAATTGTATACAAGAAAATGACTATTTTTAAAATTTTTATTTGTTGTATTTTACATTTTACACAAATAAAAATTATAAAAAAATCATATATTAAAATATAACAATTTATTTCTTATAATTAGTATTTTTTGTATATTATTTTTCCATTCCTAGAAATGATTTTAATATTTACATAATTAAGAATTAATTTTTTTTTATATTAAGTTATTGTTTTTTAAAATATTTTAATTCATTTGGATATCCTTATGTATGTTAATCGATTAGTGGATCTGAATATGTACTATCTGAATGTCCAAACAAATCATAAATATGGCAAACGAATTTTAATTGTATTTTATAAAATAATAACTATCAATAATTTAAATTTGTAAACTATTATTTATTTTTGTTATTTTTTGAAATTAAAATATATTTGAAACATTTTTAAAAAATTTTAAATATTTAAAAATATGTTAAAAAATTTAATAACATAAAAAAATTATTTTTCATTCAAATATTTTATATTTTTATTTTGTACTTTTATGAACTATTAGCGTTAAATTAGATTTACATTGAAGTATAAGAAATTCACCATTAAGTGATGGTTATTAACAATAAATTTATAAATTTTAAAATGAGTCTTTAACTGTAGCTATTAAAGCATGGTTTTATGAAGTTACCTTTTTTTAATAATTTTTAAAAGAAGCACTATCGTGGTATATTTGAATGAATTTCAAATTCTTAATTATATATATAAAAATGTTTAATAGTTTGAATTAATTTGAAATCTAGTATAATTAATATATAAAATAATTGAAACAAAAAATGGAACGATTAATTATAGAAAGTAAAAAAATATCTATTATAGATATTCAATCATCAATGTTAAAAATCTATTAAAATATAAAACTTGTGTTTGTAATATATCACTCACATCGAAATTTTTTATATTTGTCTGTATAAATGATGTTCTATACATATCAAAATTACTGTATTTTAAAAAAAGTCGATAAATTATAAGTAAGATAATAATATAAAAAGAAAATCTTTATAAAGCTATCAACCTCGATTTGCATTTGACCCATTTTTTCTGCAGTTTGTGCATTTCTGCAGAATGATGATCTGTCAAATCTTTTGCAATTTCTGCCATGCCAACTTGACCTGTTGATTTCAGCTTACGTAGATCAAGATTAGCACCAAAAATTTGCACACCCTTAGCCAATTTTGAAAAGGGTGATAATATATCCTTAGCAGTAGCAGCTGTCGGTAAAGATGTATTACCAACATTAGATTTTATGGATTTCAAAGCAGATTCGCTTTGAGAAGTGCTCATTGATAATATGAGATCTTGTTCCGATGATGGCCGATGTTGTAAGATACCAATGTTAGTAGTTTTAAGGATGTTATTCTATAATACAATATTAAACAATTACGGTTTAATTAATAATCGATATTAAATAAAAGTTTTAATAAATTTATAAAAAAGTGTATATGAAATTAGAAATATTGTTTTAAATTTTGCATGTTACATCTCTGAATATAAGTATTTTTCTATTTTTATATTTTTATATTTTTATAATTATATATTACAAATATATTTTTATATTTTTATATTTTTATTAGCAATAGTAAATACATATTTTAGTAATATATACAAAATAAACCTTCATTATACAAATTTAATTTAAATTTTAAAACTCTATATATAATATTTTATTACATTTATTGATATTTTAAATTATCACTATTTTCATAATTTATGCATTAAAATATCTCATAAAAATTTGTTAAAAATATATTTATATAATTTTGATATAAAAATATTATTTACATTAAATAAATCTGTATGTTTAATAAATCTCTTACAATACTTAACACGTAATGATTTCTTATTTAACTTATTGTTCTATTAATAAATATCATAATAATACAAAAATTGTTATAGTTACAATTAATAGTGAAAAATATTATCTTAAATATATAATAAAATAAATTAATACTTATATTTTTAAAAAGGTGCACATTGAATAATTAAATAAAATAATATTGATAAATCCCTATTTACCTGAGATAAAGTGGCATTAGTAAATATATAATGACTGTTCACCTCATCTGATGAATGACTAATATTTTTTGATAAATTTAACGAAGAAATAAAATTCTTATTGGAAACATTACTAAAATTCTCAACAATATTCTGTATTGTAATTTCAGGCATTCCACGTACATTTTTCTGTGATCAATAATCAAAATCATTTAATCTTGTATTTGATGTTTAGATATAAATGTCATAGACATCTAAATAGAATGTCAAAAATAGTTTATATTTCATTGATATATCATTGAATCTGATTAAACAAAATTATATTAGTGTATATAAAAATAATTCAAATAATATAGAACAGTACATAAAATAAACACTTATAATTTTTTCACCGACCTAAATAAAAATAATATTAAATAATCACAAATTTTTTCATTATTATATGCAAATCATAAAATGCAATTATTTATAATTTTATTAGTTTAAATCTAAATACAAATAGTAATTTTAAAGTCATAATTTTATAATTATATCATTGAATGATGAACTTTTACACTAAGATTATTAAAAATATATTTATTTGTTGTGATATAAAATTTAAATACTTAATTATTAAATACATTTTAGTAAGAAAACATAAAGTAAGAAATATATTTTAATAATATCTTTAAATATTACTAATTCTAAGTTTTCTAAATAAATAGTTTTTATATTACTATACTCATAGTGTTACTTTATAAATATTTATACATCAATACTAAATATAATAAAAATACTATAATACATAGATATAATATATATTTTACCTCATAATTTATTATATTGATTTCTAAATTAGAGACAGGCATATTTAATTGACCTTTCACCATTGATTCCTTACTCACTTTGTCTATATTATTGTTTTGTACACCCATAATTATTCCTATACTTGGTATATATCCTTCCATTAGATTCTTATTGTAATAGAAAATGTTTTTTTTTTCTTTTTCAATTTCAACACAGTTACTGCTGTTACTATTGTTAGTACCACTATCTGACTTATGTACTGTAGCAGATAGCTTGTATTTGCTACTCATAAAAATCGGCTTGATATTATGAATAATTTCAGATTTCGTACTATTTTTAGTGAGTTCCATCGGTCGTTTTGTCGCTAAACTCTGACTTAATTTATTTAATTTACTGAATTGTTCTGACATATTACTTAATGCTTTTGTACCTACATAAAATTTTGTTTTAAAAATTCATTATAATTTATAAACTGATTTTATATAATTTTATCTTTTAAATAAATGAAGAGTAATTAATTAATTATATTCTCTTTTAGCGTTGCTTTAAAACATTAAATTTTATTTTTAAACGTAGGTTGTTCTTCGTGTGTAAAAGAAATAAAATATTTCAAAACTTAACATATAATTTCAATTATAATATATATTAATTTTAAATATTCTTTATCCATATTCGTTATATAGAAAAAAATTATTAGATGTTTTTAATAATTCTTTTATTATTGATATAACTTAAATAACTTGATATAAATTAAATTGATATAATTAAAAGTGATATCATTGATATAATGTTATACTTAATTTATTAAAAATGTTCGTATAATATTATGGTTCAAAAGCGAAAATAGAAATAGTAATTATAAAATATACTCACCCACACTTTTAAGTGCATTAAGTTGTGTTTCAGAAATATTTTTCGTTATTGCAGGAAATGACGATATATCTAAAAGACCAGCATGAGTTTTTATATCAACTGTTTTACTCTTTCGTTTATCAAGAACTGCATTCTTGATGGTTAGTATTTTAGGTAAACTTGCAATTTCCATTGCTACATATATGGCTTCAACTATAGCTTTTAAAGATTCTTTAACAGAAGTAATGAATAAGCAAATTATTAATAAACTTTCTTTAATATGTATTTTTGGAAATAAAATAATTCAATAATTCACCTATGCGCTCCTCGTCTGTTTTAATAACTATTGCCATATTATTGAAAAATCGTAAATTTGTACTCCGAAACATATGAAAATAGCCACAGTCGTCATTTATTTTATAATTTATTCTAATACAATAGTGATTTTTATTTTTAAACAAACATACTGTGTTTTCAATTTGTCCACATTCAATTAAAACAATATCTTTTAACAATACTCTTTGATAATTTGTTACTTTATCGATTTGTTCATCATAATCAGCTACATAATAACTATCGTGGGTCAAAATTAAAATACTATCCATTTCTGTTTCAGTGGAATCACCTGTTCTGGAAATTAATTAGAAATTTATTAATTCATATTATAGTTATTCCATCATTTTTTATTAATTTAGTAATCATGATTAATCATGATTAATTAATTAATCATGTTTTATTAATTATACCTAAGTATGTTTGTATATGCGAATACACATATTTACATACAATGAATATGCTTATAATTTTCAACTAAATTATAATATAATAAAAAAATTAATAACTTACATGGGATCAGCATCAATTAATCCCCAACAATTGAGAATTAATTCAGAATTTGGAATAAGTAACTTTTTACAGTCTTCAATTAACAATTTTACATGAATAGCTGTTGAAACATTATCTTCCTCCTCTGTTCTTTCATAAAACAATTCATCACTTACCAGATTACCCAACATCATATCAATAGTAGCTTGTCGATAAACATCTTTAAATCGATTTAAATAATATCTATAATTAAAATTATTACACAATCAATTTAAAAAGGAATAAATATGATATAAATCTAAATCAAATATAATCGATGCAATCTGAAATAGTGTGTAAAAAATAAATTATGTGAGTATGCAGTATATTTATATATTCATTATACCACTTTAATAAAATTAAATCGTGTCTTCAAATTCGTAAATATAAATTTATTTTTTAATAGAAAAGTTATTTATAATTATATCAATTTTCATTAAAATAAGTGTTTAAAAAAAAATGAATGAAATTGCAATAAAATTTCATAAGCTGAAAAGAAGCGATAAAATCTTACTAAAACATACGCAAAATTGACGTAAAGATGTTTGATATGTTATAAGATGGAACGATTTTGATAAATATAATAAATTCTTGCTGAGTTTTTCAAAGTGCATTAAATATCATAAAAATATATTTATCGTCATCTAAAGAATATTATTTAAAATAATTTGTATATACAGTAAATAAGAATATTTTCATTAATTTTTGAGAAAAAATTATAAAAATTATGTTTACTAATTAAAGAATAAAAAATTTATAATTTTAATTATATACTATATATTTATATTTTAATGCATATTAATAAAGAGACGATTCTAATTTAAAAAGCATTTTTGTTTGTATGGTGTATGTAGTTGTACATAAACATTTGATGCAGTGCCATGAAATATTTAATAATTATTTTACCTATTAGCAGAATTCATTCCATCTTTCATTAATCCTGTAAATTTTCTTTCTCCTGTTCTTGTATAATCTCCCTATTAAATTGAAAAATAATAATTATTGAAATCTTACTTATTATGAATTTTTACAAATAGATTCAAGTATTTTATGAAAATGACATTAAAACAATTAATTTATATTTTTATTATTCATAAAAAGAATTAAAACATTCGTTACGTTTCAATGTATAAAAATTAAGTATAATAGCAAAAGATTTAATGAGGATTTAAAATAGTAAGAAAAAAAAATTAATTGCTTTTTTTAATCCAATAAAAAAAATAATAACTTTCAAAGCATTAGTCCCTGCATACTGTTTACTAATAATATCGCCATTATTTGCCCACAATAATTGAAAGGTCTGACGAATATTCGTTGGTAGACTTCCATCAGGTGGTATAAGTCCTAGTTTAGAAAATTGTATTTCCATCATAGCTTTTCCAAGAGCTGTTTGCACAACATTTGTTCTATCCAAGCAATCAATGCAATTTACACGAAATGCACCCTTTTGCATACAAATTGTACCCTGCTTGTCATGCCAACAATACCCCATTTCTGACAGAACAATCGCTAATGATGAAACGAGCAGTGAGACATTCTCAAAATGCATTCCACGACTACAAATTAATTAAAAAAACTATTAATTTATTAAAAAGTTTTCTTTATTCCATTTTATTATGATTTTACTTTAATATAAAGTTACTTTTAGAAATATTTATAATATAATTATTATATATTATTAACAAAAACAATTGTTAGATAAAGATTTTTTTATTTTCTCATTCATAAATCAATCATATATTATATGAAAAATTAAAATTATAAATTTTTTCACTAAAAAACTTACCAATACTCATGAAAATCAAATGTAGTATAAGTAATCTCTTCGTGGTTATAATTTAAAATATGATTACTATAAGCTTCCCAAATGATACTTTCTTTGCCATTTTGTTCTATGAGATTGACAATACATATAGGGCCATAACAATTCAATTCTTCAGTAAAATGTTTTTCAAATGCTACTTTTGTTTCAGTTTTATCTATGCGATTAAATATTAATTAAAGTAATTATATAATAAAATTTTAATTTGAAATAAATTTAAAACAAATCATCTTATTATTATATTAATAAAAAAATTCATATTTATTACTACTAACGATTTTTTTTCATCCATCTTTTAAATATTTATTTAAATATAAAATTTTCCTTCATTGTTTAAAATTTCTTCGATCAATAATACAGTTGCAAATGTTAGTTTTTGAAAATAAACAATATTCACCTCTGTCGATTCTAGGTGGTGGTTTATATTTATAACCACGCTGAGACCAATAAATGGGTACACTTCCACGAACTTGAACAAAAGATACTTGATGATCGTTATACCAAATTAACTGTTCTGTTTCAACATAATTAGCACACTTCCCATTTTCATCAACACCCCGTCTCTTATATCTGAAATAATATTTGAATATATCATTTAAATACAATGTTTAATTTTAAATATTTAAAAGCAACATTTATAGAATAATACCTAGTTCCTGCGCGAAATTTACTTCGTCTTGATATAATAGCTAAATTAAATATCTCATATAATGGCTGTCGATCATATCCTACTTCTACTTGACATTTTTCAATTTGGATATACCCTTGTATTATCGGTAATATCCAACAGTCTGCTTTTTCTGTCTACAAAAGGTACAGTAAATAAATAATAAACGGAACGTTCACAATATAATATAAATTTTGCAATAGCTTACATTTAAATTAATAATATCTTGTAACATAAATTTATTCCAAAAAAATCTATCGTCAACTATACGCCAATTTTGGTTCTTTTCATCTTTTTGATTTTGTTGTTCACAAAGCCTCTGCAAACTATTCGTAATATCTCTGGTTTCACAAAAAAAAAAAGAGTCTGTTTCTGTAAAAATTTTAATTAACTCTTCTAAAATACGTTTTTCAAATTTTTCTTTATCCTTGATACCTGTTTTTTTCATAACGGTTAATTTAACTTGAGATGTAGCAAGTGCAGCTGCCTGTTGCGTTGTATTTTTAATAGTATTTGTTGCATTTTTTATGGTATCCCATGTTTTCACAAAGCTAGTTTTTTGCGTGTCAAATAAGCCACTGCTTATTTGTTTATTCTTATGTACATTTTGATGTTTCGAACAAGGAAACAAATCTATATCAAAGTTTTCTGAACCAAGATGTAAAAATGCAACTGACTTTATTTTATAAACTGCATGACCACCTTGCAATTCTCCAACTGCTGTTATTTCTTTAATTAACACCAAACGAGTTTGCAAGACATTTGCCTGGTCAATTTTCCCAATAATTCCATAAAATAAACCGATGCATTCTAAATCATTCGCGTTTGCCCATTCCCAATCTGTAATTATTCAATAGGTTGGATTAAATAGTTTTGAAGTTTGTAAAATTAAAATTCTAAAGAAATTTTCAAACTTTATAACATCTTTTATTTAAAAAAAAAAAAAAAATTAAAATATTTGCATGCATTTAAGTCTAAGATGTATCCTTGAAGGAAATTAAAAACTTATTACATCATAAGAGATAAATTTGTTTTCATATTAAATTGTATAAGAAAAGTTTATATATGAAAATTAGATATAATGAATTTAAAGTTTACAGAACTGACGTTCTTGACAAGAATTTCCTACATTATTCGTCGACAAATTATGTACAATTTTTGTTACTGATTAAAATTTATTTATATTTTTTTAATAAATCTTTTCTTATATATTTATTTCCAAATTACATATATTGAGATGTAATTTGGAGTTTAATAGATTTAAACATTACAAGTAGATAAACATGTAGGTAGAATTATAACGCACAAGGTGGTTAATAAATGTAGTCAAAAAGTAGCATTTTATTTTCAGACTCTAATAGATGAATTAATTTTAAATAATCATATAAATATTTAATATTAACATTAGTATGGAATTTTCAATTCAATATTTTAAAAGTTACGATATTCTTGAGTGTTTATAGTATTAAATTCAGAAAAAAGCTTCTTCAATTTACTGGTCAAGGGATTGCATACAATTTTCTATGAAATCGAATTTATTGACTAATATTTAATAACAATATAGTATCACCATTAAAATCGGTGGTGACTTAAGAACTTTATTATTATGTACCTTCGAAAAATTTCAAACAACTAAAATACAAGAGATAAAATATAAAAGATTGTATATTTATTTTTAATATTCTAATTAATTTATTAATTTAAATCTATTATATAATGTTTCAGTATAAAAATTCACATAAGACTTAGACTTCAATAGGCTATTGTATCTCCTATTTTATTTAATGTTAAATTAAATAAAACATTTAAGAAAAAAGAGTAAAACAAATATTTTCTTTATATATTTCAAATACTTTTTATTTTTAGTTTAAATATATATTATAAAATTTTTAAATTAAAGATATTAATTTACTTATTTTTTGTAATCTATTTCATTGTATATATTACACTGAGTATATTATATTTATACTACAAATTTTTGTATTTACTTCTTTGACGTTTCTTCACATATATATACATATCTCAGATTATATATTGTGACACATTATTAAGACAATAAACCTAAACTTAGATAATTTTGTAATGAAGGTATTATCTACTTTGATTCAGCACTGTCTTGAGGTAACAGAGTGCTATACTTTAATTACTTTACTTTACTCGAAACAATGTTTTCCTTCTCGATCAATTTATGATGAATTTAGGCCTCTAGCATTGATTGTAATAAGTGCCCTATACAGGATAGAATAAAAAATTGCAGATTTCAATTTTTTTAAACAATAATTTATTCTTTTCACATAAGAGTAACTAGTTGCCGATTGGAGGCAATAAAAATAACTGTTATTAAGGCGATATAAATAAGCTCTCTTTTAACCTCATCCGATCTACTTTTAATATAAAAAATTCTTTTTTATATAAAATAAAAATATTCTGAAATTGAAATTCTTTTGAGGATTACTATATAAAAAAACAATACTAATGTACTTAAAAACTAAATAATATTACGTATTTAAAAACAAGTTATATACATATTATATATTCTACATAAATTACGCTTGGCTTTCTTATTTCAAATTATAAGCTTATTAAATACCATATTTGTTAAAATCAAAAGAAATTCAAATATTTTACGAATAACAGTATTTAAATTACGAATTACTTTAAATAAAAATATTTGTTATTACACAAATTAATAATTAAACTATTTTTCAAATTATTTATAATTTTTTAACTATAGCTGTAAAATATATTTTCTATATAATTTTATACTTAATACATTATTCAAACTATTTCTTTTAAAGCCATATTATAACACCTCTTATCTAACGAATTAAAAATATATATTTATTATTATACAAAATATACCTGGAACATTAATTAATATTTTTTAGTAATGAATTCTTAATTTGTATATTTCAATCATTTAGATAATAAAATGAGTTATATAAACAATATATTAAATGGTTGCTAATTATTAAACAAATACTTTTATTAGTTTAATGTAGCATGCATTTAATGAAATTTTTTATCAGAAAATAAGAAATATCATTATTTACAGCTAAAATTTATAAGGTACTTTGTTTATGGAATCAATTAATTTGCAAATTGACAAATAGAAACAAATTGTGGTGTTTTAATACCATATTTGATATTTTTAATTATATAATAACTTTATTATAAATTTTCAATACATACAAGTTTAATAATAGAAAATACTATAAATATAAATTTAAATTAAATTTTAGGTCTTATAATATTATTTTTAAATAATAAAATGTATTGGATCTTTATAAGCAAAGTTTTTATTTTTAAAATGTATAAGTGAAAAATAAATTTACTTAATAATTATGATTGGTAATACATACATATCAATTTAATATTAAAATACGTGAGCAAATTAATTTTTTTGAATAATTGTTATTAAAAACACATACATACGAGACTACATATAATCAAAATTTATATCATTTTAATATAATCAAGTTTATTGTTAATTTATTGTTGTTACATTAAATATAAATTAAGTTAATATATATATTATATAAATACAAGATTGATCAGAATAAGGGCATAATATATGAATATAAAAATACATAACTAATTATAATGTTTATTTAGTTTTATTTTAATAAATTTTATTGCCAAATAAGTTATATAAAAAAATACAAAAAGGAATTCAAATATTTATATTTTCATTAAAATAATAAAGCATAAATGATTATTCCAAATTAATAATTATAAATAAATTTAATAAAATGATTTTTAAAGTAAATTTTTAATACTTTTTAAATGATTCAAATGTGAAATAAAATACCAAAATATTTAAATATCGTTGAAGATTTTATTATTTATTAAATTATCAAGTGTATTTAAATGTAATTTTATAAAATATTTTTGTAAATATACAATTTATTGAATCATTAATTTATGAAAGTATTATAAATAACATATAGAACATAAATATATTGTAGAAGTATAATTATTTACATTTATTTAATATCATAATGAAATATATAATGCAGTGTTGGAATAAAATCATGTAGTTGACTGTATTTTTTACTACTTTACCTGATTCAGCAGAAAATTTGCCTGTTTGCTTATCCCACCAGAGACTGTAATTTTCCTTTACAAAGATAAAATGCTTATCACTTCGAAAGAGCTCCATTTGGTCGTAAGTAAATTTGACTTAGCGATTAAAATTTTTATTGTCTTTAAATTAAAAGTTTTATTGTCTTATTATTTGATGATTTTTTTCATAGCAAAAATATCTTCGTTTTTTTGTCTGATTCCACTTACTTAAGTTCAATCGATTCAATTTTGTTTGAGAGCCCATTTGTAATTTGTTTGTTGAATAACAATGGTAACAAAATATTTAAGAGGGGGAAAAACAAAAGAATCTGGGGGAAGTAAATGTTACTACAAATGAAGCAAGGTGCCATTTTGAGGTAATACTTGTATTGATTTTTGTAATAGTTAGAAATTAAATATAAACACATCCTATATAAATTACGTAAAAGCATAGTTAGGTCGTAAAATTTAGTTACAGAAAGTGTCAAAAATTTTTTTAATAAAAATAACTTTATATGTAGAACGTTTTTTAAATTTATAAATTCTTTTCGCTAGTATTTTTACGTAAATATAGAAGTATTGTACTCTTGATTACTTTCATTAGTAAATTATTTATATAGTATATTATATAGAGCGCTTTTACTAAGTGATACTTTCGTTTTCAATTACTTTCCTCTCCATCGTTTCTTATTATTATACACGTGTTTTAATCACTGATATGTTGAATAAGATAACAAAAAAAACTACTTTTTTCGAACATAAATATTGCACTATATTAGACCTGCGAATTCCGTTTTCTAGATTATGTACACGATGATAATTTTTTTTTTTACATTTGCATTCACTTCAAGTTTGCTTTGAAAGATGGAAGAAATAAGTAATAGAATAGTAATAAATCACGAAGTGTAATTGAAATTGCTAAATATATATTAATGATAAAAATACAGTATAAGTATTATAAAATCATAAAATATAAAATAGTAATAAATTTTTATAAAGTATATATCATTTATTAATACCCATTATTAAAAAGCACCTGCAAATTTTATATGCACTAAATATTATTTAAAAAGTTAATATTTTATTTATATTCATATCTAATAATGGATAAGTTTTTGTTGTATGCATAAAGTACAGCATTGATTGAAAAATTGATAGCTAAATTTTAAAAGTCTTTAATTGAATCATTTTTTTATGAACCACTAATTTTTATATAGTATATTGTAGTAATTTTTACTGCTTAAAAATAAATTTTTTTATTCTTATTAAACTTCTGAATTAAATTATTAAATTTATATTAATAAACTTTATTCTTTCTTAATATGTGTGTAAAGTTATATGCTTTTATTTCAATTACATTTAAAATTACAAATTCAAATTAACAGTTTACATTGATGTATGGTCTTTAAATTTAAAAAGTCTTTAATTTAAAAATCATTAACTTTATAATCAATAATTAAGCTCGTATCATTTTAGTTTAACTTGTATGATATCAACAAATTATTTTTAAATGCCCATATAAACTTTATAATTATTTTTAGTTTTATAATTATTTTCTAATTTTTTTATATTTATATTCATGTCTATATTCATATAATATTTCATTAAACTTCATTTTTATAATTGTAATATTAGGAATTTTTAATATTTCAATCAAAAGTATTTCATTCGAAATAGTTATTTTGTTATAATTTAGTCTTAGTTAGGATTTTATGTTTGAAATTTAAATAAATTTTAAAACTAATTGGGTTCTTTTGGATATATTATTTATTTTTATTTTATTAATAAGTATTTCTCAAATAGTTCTATTTTAATCAGATTGTTTTAATTTAATAACGCAAATGAAAATGTCATTTTATCTCATTGTGTAAGACATTTTTAATTCATTCACTTTCGTATTTTCAATCCTAAAAATATCTTACTTCTTAAATTCTTGCTAATTTCTTAGAAATTGATTTCATTTTATATATATATATAATTAATTAAATATCAAATATATTAAGTATTTCATTTATACAAACATACTGTTTAATTAAAAAAATATAAATAATTAAATAATATTAACTAATACTTTGATTTATTTTTAACTACTTTACTTCAAGACAATTGATATAATAATTAATAAGTTTTTTAATATGACTGTATTATGTAAATGAACTATACTGGATAAACAATAAATTAATTAATGACTATTTTGAGAGATTTCGTAATCATTTCAGATAGCAGTATATATGCATTATATAAGAAGATGTGAACTTCTGGATGCATGTAAAGTATTCTCTTTATGTTATAGGTATGTTCTTTATGTTATATAATTTTTAAGATTAACAGTAATATCAAAGCCATTACCTCTTAATCGAAAATTATAAGATCATTGATTTTTAAGTTTTCCAAAATTTATCAACATTGAGAAGTATTAATTTATTTTCTAAAACTAAAAGGAAAATATAGCAAATTATATTTTGCTGGAGTAATACAATTTAAACTACCATTATAAATTGTAAAAATAGTTTAAGATTTATTTTGAAATGAGTATCCTTATGTATTTTTTATCATGCAAACTCGTAAGAAATGAATCTGAAACGGCAATGTTAAGTTATACAAAAATTTGAGAAAAGGATTTAGAGATCAGTTAAGTAAGCAGTTACCTAACTTAGAGATTTACTACAGCACATATAGAGTGCTCTAAATGATTTTTGTTATCGAATTTTTTAAAAAGATTTTAGGAGATTAGGAGTTTCTTATCAATATGGAGCAATATGTTTTTTTTTATTTACAAAAAGAATAACGACAATTATGTTTCTAATAATAATTATTCTATTATATTTTGCAATTTCGAATTTTCTGCTAATATGTTAAAGATGAAAAAAATATTGTGTAAACTGTTTTGCTTATGTAATTTTAAATACAGAAATGGTAATTAACACATTTTAGGAAAGTAATGGTACACCTTCAATGTAGAAAAGCGCAATCAGTTCTTATTAGTTTTCAATGTCCAATAATGATTGTAATTAATTATAATTACATTAATTACATTTACATTATTTATTCCAAACTATATTTTAATCAGAGTTTAATACAATTTTGTAATAAGTTTATGAAACAAAAACATATTTTTAATAAATAACATGGAATATTATATTTTATTTGTTTAAACAGTGTATTGGAATACACTCACGTATTCATATAGAAAATACACACACCTGTATACAAATATATATAATAATAATTGATTATATCAGTTTTACAGTAGAAAATGTAGAAATAAATGAATCGAATAAATTTAATGTAAGCATTTATCATTTTTTTTTATTTTATTTATAAACATATACATATTAAATATTTTTAAAATAAGGATTAGAATATAAAACCTCAGCAATAAATTCTTCAAATGTACTATTGTAAGTAAATAAAACAATATTTTATTATATTTTCTTGGAGTAATTTTTCACTCTAATATTGTTAAGTATTTAAACATATTATAGAATTACATTTTTAAATCATAAGAATCAATCTTAAATTTCGATCTTCATTGCGCATGCGTTGGACAAACATTTACGTCATTCGGTGCATTCACATTTTGCTGATGTGATCTAATAAAATAAATATCCATTAAATATAAACGTCTATATATAAATATTTATGAGAGCTAATTTTATTTATTTTATTTGACTGTTATTTTTTATAGGAAGTTTGATTAAGTGCATCGTGCATTAAATTAATATAAAATTTTTGTTACAAAAGTGTTAATCTAGATATTTAGTCTAAAAAAGTATATAATGCGTTATTATTTATATTATTAAGTATTTCATTTATACATACTGCATTTTTTTACAGATAACATGACCAAAGATTTAGATATTCCGCCTGATTCTGTAAGTATTCTGTAAAATTATTATAATTTTAAATACAAAGAATGTAGAAATAAAATCAGAAGTATAGGTTATATTGAAAAATATACATTTTGTTTCTAAAATTTTATTTTAAATTATAATTATTGTAAATAAAATTGTTTAAAATTTAAAATTATTATATATTTTATGAAATTATTCAAGTAAATAAATTTATTACAAAATTTTTATGATGAATTAATAATTTAAGACAAATTAAAAAGTATACCTCATTTATCCTATAACTAATAACTAGGAAAATTATATTTAAAAATGAATATTATTTGGTTAAAGATAATATTTTTTATAGTTGTGTTGTTAAAAATTTATTTAAAATTTAAAACAATAGTTTCTATTACTTGAAAAAATAATTAATAATTAGATAAATATTATGATAATTTGAATGTTTTGTAATAAAAAAGAAAACATTACATTTTCATTGTTAGAATCTTATTATAAATAGTTTGATAAATATTTAATATTTGATAAATATTATTAATATAAATTAAAATATTTATTTTAGTCAAAGCTAGATGTATCATTGGATTCTTTAAAAAAGACAATAAAATCAACTGCTATAGTTAAATATTCTACTGTGTTAACCCCAGCAAGTTTTGCTCAATTACAGTGCAATACAGATTTAAATCTTCCCCCTAGTAATTGGTTAAGTACATCAGTAGAAAGTTATGGATTACAGAATGTTTGGTCTCATAGCACTGGATTTTCAAGCTTTCGTATGGCTCACATGTTCCCTGATTGTGTAGGAGAAGTAGATGTTATATCAGATGCAGAGAATATAAAAAAACTTTTAAAATTACCTTATAGCCATAGTTTAATATCTATGATTGTACATAGAGTAGAAAATACTTTATTACTTGATGATTTTGACATTCATAAATATCTTTTGCGACAAGCAGAAAATGATTGGGAATGGTTAAAAAAATTTTTTTATGATCATGTCTTTCAAAGTTTAGGTGATAAAGAAAAAAGATTTTTTCCTAAAGCAAATAGTAGAAATGCTATTCAGCAAAAAAATTTGATTTCAAAATTTTTGTATCATTCATTGGTACCTGCTGATGACAAAAAACCCAATAATGAAAAACCTACTCTACCAGTGAATCCACTTCAACCCTCATTACCTGAACCTTCTAGAGAAGAAAAATTACCTGATCCTAATTATAATCATAACTTTTCAAGAAATGTTGTTTGGACATTTGAAAATATACAAATGTTAATTGGTACAGATATGCCTATTTTTGGTGGCCAAACACATCCATGTATAAGTTTAAGACTACGTGATGCTACAAAACCAATTAATGTTTTAACAGGTATAGATTATTGGTTAGATAATTTAATGTGTAATGTGCCAGAGGTGGTTATGTGTTATCATCTAGATGGAATAGTACAGAAATATGAATTAATAAAAACTGAAGATCTACCTAATTTAGATGATGCTAAATTTAGTTCAAAAGTTATAAGAGATATTGCTCAAAATATCTTAAGTTTTCTTAAGAATAATGCTACAAAAGCTGGACATACATATTGGTTATTTAAAGGTAGTTCATATTATTGTAATTAAAAAAATTTAAATAAATTATTTAAATATAAAAGTGAATGAATATAATATTGCACTTTAATATTATTAAGTTTAATCTCATATTAAATCAAATATTTTCATATATATACATTTTCATAATCATGATTAAAATGATATAATTTTAAATATTTCAGATATTTACATATTTATATATAAATACCATGTAAACATTTTGTTTATTTTTATGTAGTAACTTAAGACTGATTTTTAAATAAATACAAATATTTTGTTTATATATACAAGTATTTTATTTTTGTTAAAATTCTCATTAGGTTATATGGTGTAAAAATTATTAAAATTATTTTATAAAATTAATCAGATTATACAGATTAACATTGATAAAGTTAATTTATTATAATGGTTATATTTGTATATAGGTAAAGATGATGATGTAGTAAAGCTTTATGACTTGACCTCACTTTGCAGTGATATGTCAGATGATAAAAGTCAAAATCCTTTTACTGTACCTGTTGCTATGTTGCTATATCGAGTCGCTAGAAATATGAAATATTCATTGGATTATAAACGAAATCGAGGGACGATTCGTATGTTACTAAAAAATTGTATTCAATTATTATCTAAAGAAAAATACCCACAGATAGTCACATCAGCTCATTTTATGTTGGCTGATTTGTACATTC
>NW_011948421.1:7733165-7748824 GCF_000503995.2 Ceratosolen solmsi marchali | reverse complement strand
TCCAAATGTATTCAATCAGAATGATGAAGATGATTCACAAAATGAATGTTGCAATAATTTAGAAAGTGAAAAACAAGATGAAAAATTTGAGCAGGATATGAATGCTGCTATAAAATGTTTGACATTATCTAAAAGTAAATTTTCGTTTTTTTATCAATTTTCTTAATAATACTTTAACTGTCATTTTTTTCTGACAGGATTTTAATTTTCATATTTTAACTGTACATACATTTTTCTTTTCCAAAAAATATGAATAAATTTAAATTTGTAAATATTTTATTTATATTTGAATTCAATAATTTATTATTTATTATTAAATATAAATTAGATCAAATAATATGTAAGATGTATAAGAAGTATTTATGGATAATAATTATTTATTTAAAAAAATTGAAATAAAATATGTTTAATTAATAGAATTAAAATACTTTTTTTTTTAATTTAATTTCTGTATTCTTTTTTTATTTTTTAATATACTCTTGAGAATGTATTTTAAATAGTTATTTGTGAAAGTTTTATTGTTCAATATTTATATATTTTTAATAAATTTTACACTGAATATTTTTAATATCCTTGAAAATCAATGTTTAATTAGAAAAAAAGTAATTTGGCCTGAGATAAGTAAGATGGTCTGATAATTGTATATGTGTTCTATTTTATGTTTATAATAAACTATATATTTACAATAATTTTAAAATATAAAATTTTTAGCCAAAGAACATCAGTTTAAGGATCAAGATTTTGAAGAGTTTAAATTTAAACCCCCACCAATTAGTGGCACAATTGAAGAGAGATGTCAATCTGCCTTAGAACATGTATCCAATGGTCTTGAATGTCTCAAGTTTTTTCCTACAGAACCAGAACATAAAAAATTTCAATCAAAAGAGAATTGTAAAGGAGAAAAATATAAGGAAAAGTATGAGAATAAGGATTACATTGTAAAAATGGCTAAATCCTTTCAAGCAATTCCAATGTCTTATGCACCATTGCATTCTAAAGCAATGCCAACTGAGACAAATGAAGATTTATCTACAAATTTTAGTACAGATAATAGTTCAAGGTAAAGAATATTTATAAAATTTGTTATATATAAGTACAAAATTTTCATAAATAATATTTTATGCTTTACACATTTTAAAATAAACACATATTTACTTCTTTAATTTTTATTTAATGAATATATAGATTAATATTTCATTCAAATAAGGAAAGTTTTCGTATTATTTTCTTAATTTATACATTTATTTACTTAATATTTTTATATTTTTTGTTAATATATTCGATTTAGTCAGAAGAAAAAATGTAAGCAAAAAAAAAAGAAAACCATGGATAGATCCATGCCAAGAGGTAATAATACACCTATTTTAATTGAAGACACAAGTACGAAGGCTTTATTTTATAAAGTTGAATCTCAAACTCTACCCACATGGCAAGCACCAAAGAAAGATGATAACCATAGTTGGAGTGCTCACCTCAAAATTCTTCTGTATGAGAAGGCTTCACTTGTATTTGTTGTGCTTGCTGAAAATGAATACTCTAGTAAAAATTATGGTGCATCATTGCGCTATATTCTTGCAGTTTTACGATGTCAGAAAATATTGGAGGTTTTCTGCAGAGTGAGAAATGATAAACTGATCAGCTATTTGTTGGGAAGAGCAGGAGACTGCTGCTTCATGACTGTACAAGATTGGATAAATGTAAAGAAACATCGTAATGATTATGAGACAAAAAATATGACTGAGAATTCAATTACTGATGCAATTTTTGTAATAGATAACTTAGATATGAGTAAGTTTTGAAAAGATGAATACGGGTAATGTTAACAACTTTATTTTCTATATATTTTCGAATATTATGTTTCAAATTTTCTAGAAGAAAAATCTTTCAAGATATATATTATTCATGGTACAATTTATATTTACAATTTTTATCATTTTTTTGTACAGGTTGACTACAAGAAAATTTTTTTACTAAAATAATAACGAAATCGTTGTCGAATTAATAATGTTAAATAAATCTAAATAAATTTATTTATAAAAATTAATGCGTTTATTAAATGATACTAACACCCTTTGAAGATTTATGTAAAATTGTTTTGAATGTCACTAATAATTTAAAATATATCATATTTAGATGGAGCTGAAATACTTCCAGAACATTTTAACTCACTAGAAGCAACTCTTGTAGCTTCTTACAAATGTTATGATAAAGCTTTAACCTTAGAACCTTTAGAAATGGATAGAAATAATCTTTTGCGTAGATTGGGAAACATTCATAATGAATTAGGTGTTTTGTACATGAATCAAGCTGGATGTAAGTAGTAACAAATGCAAATCTGAATATAATTTGAATATAATACTTTATGTACTTATAGTTTATATAATAGTTTATATTAATTTTATAAAACCAGTTTTTATTCAAATTTAAAAAAATATTAAATTACATTAATTATCAAGAATGACTTTAAACTACAATAATAGTTTGCTTCTAGTTTACCAAAAATAACATGTTTTATGATTGTTTTTTAAAGACTTATAAGATCTTTTTATTAATACATTATAACACACAAATAGATAATCGGTATCACATGCATAGATAAAAAAAAGTATATATAAATTTGGTTGAAAAGCTTTAAGATATACAAAGTTATTGTTAATATACTAATAAATGAGTAGAAATTAAAACTTAAATATTTAATCATTTTTATTGATGTTATTACTATAACATTCATATAGTTTACTAACTATATGAAATATCAACGAGTATTGTTTTCAATTCAATAACCAACTATTTAAATGTATATATTATATTAAAAATTATATAAATATATTAATATTGTAATTCGGTAAGCAAAATAACATGTATTTTATTAAAAATTTTACTTCTTTTATGATATTGTTACAAGTCAATTATAATACAAATTATTTTAATTTGTAGCACGTTATCAATTAGAGGAGAATATAAATGCAGATAATTTATCATCTGATGTTACCTCACCTCTCCTTTGCTCATTGAAGCATTTGGAAGCAGGTGTGAAGGCATTTGAGATGGTACATGACAAAGCAAATCTAGCATTATTACACTCTAATACTGGTCGATTAATGCGATTATCCGCTCACATAAATACAAAACACCAATCTCGTGAACGTAATTTTTATAACAAGGCTTTGTTAAGTTATCAAAGGGCGCTGCAAGTACTTGGTATGAGAAATATCAACCCAACAATTTGGGATAGTGTGACTTGGGATTTATCATCTACTTTGTTTACCATGGCTACCTTATTGCAGGATTTTTCAATAGTTAACACTAAGGTATATACTTTTTTTTTTTTTTTTTTTAAAGGATTCAAATTTAACTCTGAAAATGGTTCATAAATGTTTTATTTTTACTTTTTATATTTTTCTTATGTATTGTATCAGCATAATTGTATTTTCTATTTTATTGAGACAAAATTGTTAATGCTTATATTTATTGATTATTCTTTTATTATTGAATTTATTCATTTTCTACAAAAATTGTTTAAAGTGTGGCCAAATTACATAAAAACTTAATTAATATAATAATCGATCAAAACAAGAGTCAAGGACTTCTACATTCAATATGTTAATTTTATATTTATAGAATGAGGAAGAACTTGAGCGCGAAGTTGTAGAAATTTTTCATAAGGCACTTAAACATTGTGACACTGAAACTTATGGTCCTCGTCAACCCATTTATCAATTTCGCGCTGCTACTATTCAACATCGTCTTGCTTCGCTATATCATAAGTCCTATAGAGAATTGAATCACGAGACTGACAGTACTCGACGTAAAAGTAATTTGCAACTAGCAAAATTGTACTATGAAAAAGCAGCCAATCTGCTTTTATCACTTGAACAGACGACAGAATTTCTGACTGTGCAAATGGAACGAGTTGCTCTTATAGAATTCCAGGCTCAAAGTAAAATTTTGTTTTAATTCAATTTATACAAATAATAATCTTTTTAAAAATCATTGAGATTTATTTTTGGTTTTAAAATGATCATTTAAAATATTTATACATGTATTTTGTATTTAATTTTATAATGTAATTTTAAGTTGTACAATTTTGTATTATATGCTGACTTAATATCAAATAGTTATCATATACATATTTATATTTATTTTATGTTAATTTTGAATTATTATTAATATTTATATTTATGTTTTGTTACTTAATTTTTGGTGAATTAAGTATATTTGTTTCATTAATCTTTTAAGAGCACATAAAATAAAATATTTATACTTATTCGTTTGTTGCTCAAGTTGGAAAAATTTTAAATAATGAAAACAATTATTTTTTATATGTATGAGTCTCCAAACAATTATTTATAATTGTTATAAGTTTAATATTTATATGCAGTAGTTAAAATTTAAGAAACAATTTTTTAAATATTTGAATTGTTTCAGTTACAAATACTTTTAATGGCAAATTGAAAGCTTACCAAAACTGTTTAGAATTGATTTTGCAGAGTAATTATATAATTAAAATAATAGTTGGAAGAAATAAAAGTATTATCAATAGTAAAGAGAATGAAAATATCCACGTAAAAATAAAAATTAATAAGGGCGAAGAAAGAAAGGAAGAAATGGAATCCAAATTCATAGAAAATGAAGAAGGTCTTGTAATTTTACTTGAACAACGTCTGCAATTTGTTTTACGATCATTAACGAAATTATGTATTATTAAAACTTCAGGAAATCAAAACAATGAGTAAGAATACTGTATAATAATTTGTTCATTTAGTGCAACAAATTTAATTATTTAATAGAATGCTGTAGCCTTTTTAGTTTTATTCAAATTAATAAAAATATACTTGAATTCACAAATATAGACTAAGATATTTTTTCATTAAAAATATCACGTAGAAAATTTTACATTAAATAGATATATTTCTAATAATTGTGTATATTTTTTTTATTGACAACATTTAGATTTTCACAATGTACTGTAACTTTATACTAATGTAGGCAACTTGTACGTATATATATATATATATATACGAATACATGCAAACAAAATATCTAAAAAATTTTAAATAGTTTTTTTTTATAAAAAATTAATTAATAATATTGTATAGATAGGAGATTAATTAAGATGAAATTATTATGCAATGATTACTTCAATGTATGATAATATTTAATAAATTGAAAAATTTTGTTTCAGATGTGAAAATTATGCTACGATGTATAAAAAATGTTACAGCTTGACATTGCATTCTGATACTTTAGCTGGCATCATTTTAATAAAACACGTTGTAAATGTTTTGGATAAGATAGAAAATATTATACAACATTAAATATGTTTATTTCATAGGTAGTTGTATGCTACAGTATTTATTGTAATGATTTTATTTTTATGTAAATGCTTAAGAATTCTCTTATGTATTTCTTTAAAATTTTTAAAATTATAAAAACGTTAAAAATATTTACAAACTTTGTGTAAATATTAATAATCATTATTTTATGATTTATATATAATTTTTTAAATAAGAATAAGATTAATATTTTTATTGTTTTTATGATTTAAGACTTTATTATAATTATATATTTAAGTGAAATCTTATCACTTTGAATTAGTTTATTTTTTAAAATAAAATTAGAGTATAATTAAAAATTTTTGTATTATGTATGTGAATGATTGTGTGTTTATGCTTAATATATATTTGATTTTATAATACAAAAAATTGTTTAAAATATAAATAAATCAAATATTACTGAAGAAGTATATTAGTAATGTTACATTTGAAACATAACATATATATTTGCATATACATTTTGAATTGACTATGAATCTTATAGACAAATTTTGCTAAGAGTTTAAAATAAAGAGAACTTTTGCAATAATAGATAGATACTTATAGAATATTTAAAATAAAACATCTAAATTGATCTAATTTTTTAATATTTCATACATATTTTAATTGAATGTATTTTTAGTAGCCTTAATATTATTTTATATTAGAACATGCATTGTATATACAATAAAATGAATATATATTTGAAACTAGTAAACATTAATTAAAAAATATGTGTTTGTAAATAATTAAAATAAATAATTTTATGATTCTTATTATTGTAAATTTTTTTATAACAAAAGAAACAAACATTCAGTTTTCAGAAAATATGTTACTTTTAAAATTTCATAATAAAAAATAATTTCTATTAATATTTAATTTTTATTTATAAAATAAATTTTGTTTTCTTACAGATAACTTCATTTTCATATAAAATTGAATAACTTTTAAATCATAGAATCTTTATCTCATATATATATATGTAGTATTATTTATTATTCATAAAACTTTGAAAATTGAATGATTTATAAAATGAATTGTATTGTAATAAATTTTTTTACATTCTTCAAAATATAGTACATACAATAATTTTTTATAATTTAGTATATTTTAAGAAACATACATTACTTTTGCAAATATTTTTAAATAATTGTATGAACAATATTATTAAATATTGTTTTTTTATTGTATTTTCATAGAAATACATCATTTTCATGGCATTATAAAATATTGAGTTAAGAATTTTTATTTTCTTGTATATACAGTTTTTAAAATTTTGTTATTAATTTCATAAGTATATAATTTTATGAAATAATGATTAATAATTATAATCAGCCTTTTAATTAAATAGACTATTATTGAAGTTGTAGCTATGTACTAATAAATAAATACTTATTTTTTATAAATAATTTATTTGTACTTTCGTTTTAAATAAATACATAAAATGCATTTATAATTTATCAAATGTGTTAAAAGTATAATCATTATAACAATGTGTTAAAATAAATAAACTTTATTGTAGAACAAGCATTTATATTAGGATATCTTTAAAATAATTATTTTATTCTAATCATACTTTATTCTGTAATTTTATTATTTTAATTTAATTTTTATGTTATATACTTTTAAACTACACAAACACATTCAAATTAATGCCAAAAATAGTGTTTGAATTATGATTTTTAATAATTGAATATTACATAGAGATTATTTTTCCTGTTGATATATTTTTTGTAAGCATGAAGGGCTTGTGAGATAATTAAAAAATTATGTTAAATATTTAAGATTAAAAACTATATATTTTTTTAATAAAGTAGGATATTTATATTAAAATTAACTTATACTGGGTTAAGTTCTGTTCATAATTTATTAATATTTTTGTTTCTATTTTGTAGTTTCATATTTTATATACATAAGTTAAATTATATAAACGATATAAGTACATTAATGTATTTTTAAGTAAATACATTATATTAAATATTAATTTTAAAATGTATTAAAAAAAAAATTAAAAGGAAAAAAATTCCATAAATAGCTGTATAGAATAACTGGATAGCAGAATAATCCAATGAAATTTTCGAACTTTTATATATGTTTTTATATTGTATTTTGTTAATAAAATCATAAATTGCAACTCTGTGAAAGGGTATATTAATTTCTTTCCTCCTACTTATTTAGATTTTATGAGTTGAAATCACAATCTTGAGAATTATCACTTTTCTTAGTTTTATACAATTTATTGATTTAATTTCATGATATTAATCTCACAATTTCGATATATAAAATCAAATTCCAAGTTGTTTCACAACGTAAAATTAAATTTTGGACATCAAATTAGTACGCTGATCGTCATATTTATAAAGTGACAAAATTAGATTGTATAGGCCTTATACAGCTTCTTCACTGGTCTACTCAACAATGCTGAACTTGTACTAAATAATTAATACTGACCATGGAGAATGTTGCATCTTAAGCCATTCATTTTATTTTAATAAAATAAAGTATTGTATGTAATTAAATAAAAGTTCACTCGGTTGATTATACTTACCCCCTTCTTAAAATTTCTATTTTAACTGAGTATTTTAAATTCTTTCTGATCATTAATATAACTGATGAATCACACTGTTCAGGATTGGAGCACTTCATAAGAAATTTAATTTTCCTAAATTTGTAAATTATTGCTCGCAAGATCGTAAACATTGACTCCGAAATTTCTCGATAAAATTGAAGCCTTTGCTTGCGAACGTCCTGTAATGTTTATTTAGTTTTCGCATAGCAACGTCGTTTGAATTTTACAAAATTTGTAGAGCCTTGTTTTCGTACAATTCTCGAACGTTCTAGAGCTTGGACTCTGACGTCATGCAAGACTTTCGGCGAAACACAGTAACACCTATGTATTGTTGCCGGCTAAGTAATCTTCCGTGCGCATATTTAAAGGATGCACGCGACAAGCTCGCTCTCTTAGTGCAGACGCTATGGCACGGATCACGGTTTGCTTTAGCAGGACCGACATGGAGTAGTCGATATATCTCAACAGAGCCGCCACGGAACGAATAATAAGCCTTCAGTTTCGTGCACGTATTCAACAGGTTTGTAGGTTCACTGTAAGTTTCTCAATCAATTATTACTCTACACAGCAAGAATAAGCTAATAAGCCAACGGTAAAGCCACAATAATTTATAATCATTTAAGTGTGCCATAGTTCAGCAGTCAAAAGTGCTGTTAGCATTACTATTATTAAATATTAAACTAGAAGCGCACCACCAACGCACTCATCGCAGAATTAGGTAAGGCAATGAATTTCTGTGAATTTAATCGAAGGAGAACCAAAGATTGAAATTACGTACACACGTCGAAGGCGCGCAGTTAGTTAAGTGAATCAAGAAAAGTCGTGCTGACCAGTTTTCCCTATTATCTCCGGACGGGGCGCTACTACTTTGCCATGCTCCTCCAGCAAGAATAGTTTTTCCATTCATATCCGGACGAAGCTCTACGCTTTTTCTCCAAACATCCTGCAAGAAGAATCTGTGCAGTTTATATTCCGAACAGGCGCTGCTACTTTGCCATGCGCCTCTAGTAAGACTAGTTTTTCCTTTTATATCCGGACGAGGCCCTACGTTTTATCTCTAAGCAACTACCAATAGAAGTGGTACGATCTCAACAATTCTCACTACCAACAGTGATTCGCATTTACAAATGTGTTGATACTGAATTGAAGCATTACTCTCTCACTCATTCCCACTTGCCACCAGTAACATGGTGGATATGTCTAATCAAATCACCTTGGTCTCTCGACCTCTGGGTGAATGGAATTCCGAATACACACTATTATAATAATAATATTATTAATAATACTAATATTATTATTTATAAATAAATATATATAATTACTTTATTATTAATTTATATTTTTAATGTCATCAGTAGGAATAGTATTAAATGAAATGGTTTAATTATTATTTGCAATTTCATTGAATTATATTTTTCATATAATTTTTAATAAATTTATCTACAATAATAAATAATAATAATGTATATAATTTATTATTTATAAAATACAATAGAATTTTAATCGTATAACCTTACTGTCTGAGATCAGACAAAAGCTTCCCTAAGGTGTTGAGGGGAGGCTTGCTGGCAAGTGGAATGGACAGTGCAATAATTCAAAACGGTCTTTTATGAGTTGATTTTCTTTTATTGAATATAAGAATATAATAAATAGTCAGTGGTCTATTGAGGTGAGATTGAAAGTAGGATACAATGAATAGGCGAGAGTTTCTTTAGGTAAACAGTGATAATAATCTTGTGAGTGTATTCTTGGTGATGCGAGCGATTCTTCTACTCGTGGTTGTGATTCGTTGAGGTGGAGGGAGATGCGCTGATAAAGAATCTTGACGCCGCCGGTTGCCACTACCGATAAGCTTGTGTGGCCTGTGGGGCGCTGTGAGAGGGGAGTGTTGAGGTGACGTCACTCTTGAGGAAGTGGTCTTCGTGCCACCGGCTGCCGCTACCGATAAGCTGGAGCGGCCTCTGAGGCGCGGTGAGAGGGGAGCGATACTGTGACGTCACTCTTTCTGGGCAATGATGCCGTAATCTTGATATGCTGCTTACTTGGTTCGTGTGTTGGTGATCCGTAAGAACGTGTGTAAAGTATAGCTTACGTGTGTTGGAGTCGATCTCAGTTGAATTGATGGTACGCAAGAACGTGTGTAATAGCATAGCTTACGTGTGTTGGAGTCGATCTCAGTTGAATTGATGGTACGCAAGAACGTGTGTAATAGCATAGCTTACGTGTGTTGGAGTCGATCTCAGTTGAATTGATGGTACGCAAGAACGTGTGTAATAGCATAGCTTACGTGTGTTGGAGTCGATCTCAGTTGAATTGATGGTACGCAAGAACGTGTGTAATAGCATAGCTTACGTGTGTTGGAGTCGATCTCAGTTGAATTGATGGTACGCAAGAACGTGTGTAATAGCATAGCTTACGTGTGTTGGAGTCGATCTCAGTTGAATTGATGGTACGCAAGAACGTGTGTAATAGCATAGCTTACGTGTGTTGGAGTCGATCTCAGTTGAATTGATGGTACGCAAGAACGTGTGTAATAGCATAGCTTACGTGTGTTGGAGTCGATCTCAGTTGAATTGATGGTACGCAAGAACGTGTGTAATAGCATAGCTTACGTGTGTTGGAGTCGATCTCAGTTGAATTGATGGTACGCAAGAACGTGTGTAATAGCGTAGCTTACGTGTATTGGAGTCGCTCTGTGTGTGTTGGATATAAATTCTATGCACGTGGAGTTAACTTGTAAAATGGCGATTCGATCTTGATAACTGCTTGATTGAACTAGTAAGAGGTCGAGAGCGTCGAGTGCAGCTCCTTAAATATTCTCGTACGAACTTGCTGCGCCGATAGCGCATCGGTGGCTGTTGCTATGCCGATATTTGTCGTGACGTCAACAGGGCATAGCCTTGTAGGGTTCATTTGTTATTACTTTTCGGAATTATAGTCGTATATTCGAGTTTTTCAGTTAGAAGCATTCTTCGAGTCTGTTTGAGAATGAGAGACTGTTTTTTTAATGCAATAAAACATCTGGCAAGTAATATCATGAAAATTGTATTTAGGACTTCAAAACTTTCCTGCTCATAATTATTTTGCACTAGTGTCATAAAATATCTGGAAAACTCTAGCGAAACGTGCTCATACTCCCACTGCAGTAGAACTTAATGGGTTTATTGCCGGGAGAATCCCAAAGTAGATTCAGAACGAATATCAGATATGCGTAAAGCATTGAGTACAAAACATTTACTTAATTCACTGCAACCCAAAACCCGTACGTGCGACAACATGCAATGACCATACGTGCGCACTCGGCCTTTAAGACAATGCTTGCATTGTTCTTGGCTATGCCACATCTGATCGATCGCATTGGAAATTTGACCACGCCCAAGCGAACCCTTATTCATAAATTTATACAGAATTTGTATATGTATAATTATTTTTTAAATATAGATTTTTAATTAATTATAACAGTTATAATATAAAAATTTTAAATAATCTTAATTGAATATTAATACATGATTACTATTTCATGACAATGCGGTAAAATTATGTCCTAATTTTTCTATTATAAGTATTTATATTATATCATTAAATACTAATTTTTTAATTAACTTGAAAGTTGATTTAATGATATTCTTTATATCTAATAGTTAAATAATAATTTAACATTATATATAGATATTAGACCAAATTATTTTTCCGGTAAGATTAGGTATAAGAAATATAAAATAAACTTAGATAATTCATATAATATATTAGAAAGCATTATAACTCTTATAAATTGTCAACAAAATATGTTATGAAGCCAATTTATTTAATCAGTTTAGATTATTTACTAAGTTTACATTTAATCATATACATTATTAACATTATTTAATAAGCAAATTTAATATCAATATATTTACAAAAAAAAATAAATTATTTTCAAATGAATATTATTAAACTCACTTGATTAACAAAATGAAAAGCTGCTCAAATAAGTAAATTTATATATATTTAAATATAATAGATTATATTTTTTACTTTATAATATTAAGAATAATATATATTCTTCGATAGAAATGGTATTTAATTATTAATAACTGTTCGGAATTAGAGCCGTGCACGATTCGAATAGCACTATGACTACATTGGTATGTTCCAAGACTAAAGTTGCACCTCTCAAGAGAATCACAATACCAAGATTGGAGTTAGCAGCAGCACTACTTCTTTCGAAATTGTGTTCGGTTTTAAAACGGTACGTTCGGAATTGGAGTATTTTTTCGAGGCCATTTAAACAAAATTTTATAAGCCTTCTAGTCTTCGAATCAGCTAATAGAGCCCAAAATTTACAATCTCGAACTTTCTACAAGCCAGCTAGTTTGCGCATAAAAGCACCTAAGCATTGTTACCAGCTTTAGCTACCGCACTGATACTTAAGGAAGCGCTCATCAAGACTCATCGTAGTTATCACTCAGCAGTCACTCAGTAGACAGTGCCAGTTATTCCTCCGAGTCAGTCATTTACGCCCTAGCCACGCCATTAAACGGAGTCTACAGCAGAGAGAAAGTCACGCAACACACGCTCTATCAATGCAAGAAACACACGTTTAATTCTTCAATGCGCAACGGTTAACAACCAGTCAAGGGCTGACTGCAGTTCTAAAAAATAGTTGACTACACAAAGCATGTTACCGGACTCTTCTACACTCGAAGGTATACCATCAGTCTTTATTGAGAATAACTAACACAGAAACATTCCCATAGTCCCTTTATGAGTATGGTCGAATCTTCTTGCTAACCTTGACAACGTTAACATAGGCCTCAAACCAAGCCGTATTCCTCTTCAAAGAATATACAAAATCCATTGCTGATCCCCATAACATCATCGACCGCATCGTCACCGTCACCAAGGAGTAACTACATCATTGTGATAGAACATAATTCACTCTCTACCATGAGACGTGAATACAGAACAACAATAGTGTAATTGTCAATAAAACCAAATAGACGATGCACTAACAAAGTTTACGCACACTGTACATATTTACAGCCCTTCCAATTATGTCCTTTCCTAAGCAGGGCTAAGGCGGGCGACTAATAAACTGAACTATCAAGCTTGGCAGTTCGAGCAAGAAAATTAATTACATTTTCGAACATCTGGTCCTTAGAGCTGGATCAGTGCAATTTCGAACAGATACCTAGAATTTCCATATCAAGTAGTTTTACAATAATTGATGCATGTATTGAAAATAGTAATGAGGTCGTTCTTATATATACCAGTAATGGGTACTAAAGTTCTAAAATCTGATTACATGAAGCAACTCATATTTATATGGGTTATTTGGAAATTTACTAGAGTTAAATTGATAAAAATGTGAATATTATTACAAATAATTACTAGGGGTCATATTAAAAAACTATACATTGTGATTTGATAAATTATTCAATATTTAGATCTATTACAAATTACAATAATAATGCAATTAAAGTACTTCATTTTAGTAGTTTCGAGTGTACAATGGTAGACATACAAATTTTGACTAACTAATTGTTATTGTTATTTAACAACTTATTAAATTAAATTTTAATTAAGGATAATAAATAACATTCTTGTTATATAAGAAATATTTATTAGTTATAAAAAATAATGTCAAGATATATTCATTAAGATTACTTCATATGTATTAGATTTCTATTATTTTGTAATATGAAAGCAGAAAAATTTATTTTTAACATGTTTTTTAGATCAATCCTTCGGGTTTTATATTTATATTAGAATTATGATAATAATGAAAATAGTCATCATTTATAAGGTATTTGTAGGAATGTTTTTATACGATAAGAATTGAATACATTTTTTAATATGAATGAAAATCAATTACATAGTATTTAAAAATTCTTTATTTGATTATATAATTTTTCTGTTAATATAAAATTTAATATATTGCAAATAAAGTAAAAATGGTAAATTTTGCATAAACACTTCTTTCCTACTTTCACTTTATTAGAATTTATTTTAGTTTCAACACTTCATGCATTATTTTAATTAATAAATACGGAAAAAGAATGTAAAAATAAATTTAAGTATATATTAATCATATTGTTACATATAGAAGTTATCAATAAATTTCCAAAGTAATATTATAAAAAATAATTTCATAAAAACCTAAACCATCTTGATAAAGGTACCGTATTTAATTAATAGTACTTTAGGAAGTTTAATTACGCTACAATAATTGGAACTTTATATAATATTATTTATTATATAATTTTTTTAATAAGTCCGAAATAAAGTTGTAAAAAAATCGGCAAAATTAATAATAGTACAATATTGAACAAATCAGTTGTATTTATAATATGTAAGTTATCACGTGATAGTTTAATTATACTTTATATTTATGTTACAACAAAATAAAATAACTATTTTAATTATTTAAAGAAATATAATTCAACAAAAAACGCTGATGTGTAAATTAAATTTCAATTACAATTAATTCAAATTTTCATTTAATTTATTTGGAAATATTCATAAATGTTTTAACACACAGTGCATATTTCAAAGTATAATTTTACATAGGAATTCAGTGATCATAAGAAATTAAAATATTTTATTATTGAAAATAATAGTTTATATATAAGAAGTTTTAGATCATTCTTAAATATTCAATAATAATAACAATAAAGTATTAGAAATTTGTTATGTTCATTATTTTTGATAAATATAATAGAATCTACAGTCCATTACACAATACGTTGATGTTACGTTATGTTATGTTGTGTTTATAAAAATGGTTATTGTTCAAGAATGTAAGAAAACTCCCAGCTCATTAAACATCTGGAAAAATCGAGATTATTGTTCCGAAAAAGGCAAGTCTCGGCTACGCGAGTAATAACATTTAAAAACGCGCCTCGGATTAACTAAATCTAAACAATTCAGCAAAACTTCGAATATCTTAAGAAAATAAACTTCATAAACATATCTGGCAATATCAAGGCTCCAAGTGTCCAGCAAAACAAGTCATAAAACTAATGCTACGAGACATTTGACACGGCCTCGCCATAAAGCATCTATCGACGACAAATGATAAAACATCTGGCGTATACAAATCATAAAATTAGCCTGAAAAACACAATCCAGATGATACACTCAAAAACAATGCTACACCTAACCTTCAGAACATTGACCGATCGCAACGCGCATGAAGACTCAAGACCCCCCATCATGGAAGGGAGTTGAGCAAGACCCGCTCTCATTGGAGCCTCTATCTTGGAAAGACTCACTGGTGGGAGACCCCACCACTCGAAAGGCGCCGTGATTAGAATTACCATAAACTAAAGAAGAATTCTGATTGGGCACACTAATAAGACTAAATCTCATTGGCAACGCCATGATCGACAAGACAGCTCTGATTGGCGACATCAAAAGAGAGGGAATTCTCGCCGACCACCGCGTGGTCGAGAGAAGGCTTTAAAAAAGGCAACGCCGGCATGGCACAATCAGTTATCTTATCTTATCTAACAGAAAAAGAACAAGTCAATTAAACGCAAAAGTCCAAGATTAATCTATTCAACACAAGTACTAGATAATCAAATCATACACTCGCAGCAGTGTAATACGAAAAAGGGGAATTGAGAACTACGAATATTAATCCGCACAGTATACACAATCAAACTACAAGGAGCCCTACGAGTCAACTCAAAGAATAAGACAAAACATAACTATACACAACGTGCAGACTCACGAGGTAACGTTCCATTCCAAATGAATACGTAACTATATCAAGCTATATACGCCAATCTGCA
>NW_011948421.1:7560533-7732936 GCF_000503995.2 Ceratosolen solmsi marchali | reverse complement strand
TGCAATCATAAATAAAACAAACTAAATAAAAAAACTGCTCTTTATTGAATACATGTACTATCTTGTCCACTAGCCTGCAATCCTCCTATCAACATCAGGAGCTCACATCTAATCTTAGTTACTTGGCCCTCCTCGCCCGGTACACTATTTTTAAACAGTTATGATATATATTTTAATTTAAGTTATTTGAATCAATTTATATAATTACTATGTCAATTTTATTTGATAAATTGATTATTTCAAAAACATTAAAAAAATTATTTGTATTATACTATATTATAATATATAATATTAATAATTTTTATTTTTATTTTTATTTCTAGTTCAAGCGAATGTTTTATTATAGATAATTTATTATAAGGATATAATTATATTTTTTGTGATAAGATATCACTTATATGGAAGATATTATTCTTAATAACTATCGAAAACTCAAGACAATTTAAATCCATTTATTTAATTTACTCGTAACGCAATCAAAAGAATTGAACTAAATAATTAATAATTAAATAAGTAAAAGTATATCATTAAATTGTTTGATTTTTATTTAGTTAAATTATATAATTATAAGATATCCTTTTTAGATTTTTTAATACATTAATTTTTTGCACTTTAATAGCGTAGAGATATGAGATCTATTTTAGGCAGACTTGTAAATTTTACACTTTTGGACGTGTATATATACCTTTGTAACAAAGGTTGCATTAGTGGTCACGATTTTACAACAAAATTAAATCATAAACATTATGTATATATACATTTAATTTCTAAATATCAATATATTCATATTTAATACACTTCGTCACCAAATATGTTGTAATCCTCTTACATATAATAAATATCAAAAGAGTCGATTACTAATAAAAGAATTAAATTATCCATTATACGAAAACTAGTTGGAGCTTAACCTCTGTAGATCATTTAGTATGAAAATTAGTGAGAAACAAAACTAAATCATCAAAAATGTTATATCCAAATTTTAAATCCAAAAATATTCTTTTTATTAATGATTCCTTCTTTAGTTTTACATTAATCCAATAGTGTATATGTTTCTATTTAAAAAGATGATACATATATTAACAAATATTCAAACAAATATTAATTGTAATTTATTTTAAAAATTGATAAATCGGTAACATATAAAACATACATGGTTAATGACAATAAAAATATATAGGATCTATATATTTATTTGGGAAATAATACTTTTTTATCATTTAAAATATTTTAAAATAAAGTTGAGAATAACCAACAGTCTTAACAAAACAGCCTTAAAAAACTTAAGTTGAGGCAAAAATTGATAAATTATATAAGTGCAAAATTTGAAAAAAAATACAGTAACTTAAAATATTTACATTTCTGAATAGAGTGTATGTACATTAAGGCTAACTTATAAATAAGAAATGAATATTCTCATTTTTATAATCTAATCCTGTAATTACTTCAAACTGAAAAATCTCAATCTATATACACAATTAGAATTTCTATAATATAATAAAATTTTTTAAAAATAGTTGTTGGAATCACTCAGGGATAGTCATCATTTATATCAATACTATCTTTTAGAAACAACTTTTATACATACATATTTATACTAAACCGAATAACTTTTGAAACAATATTTTTTTTTTATGTGATTTTTTAAATGCAAATTTAATGCAAACTAATATTAGTATCCCAGCAGATATAATATAAAGCACAACACAAATACTAATATCAAAGATAGTAAAATCCCAGCTTAGTTTATTATGATTCAAACTTGAGTCTAATACAATGGTATCTATTTTATGTTGAACTAATTTATCATTAATACCTTGGAAATCTATATTAGTTTTACTATATTTTATTTTAAGATATTTTAAAACTTCATTTTCATCCCATTTGTCATTAGAAAGTTTACACTTGGGACAATTTTCAACTGAAGGATATTGAATTTTCTTATGTTCGGGGTCCTCAGTTGTATCACCAGTTAATCTTTCATTTACTTCATTATGTGCTTTCCATAACCATAAAATACTTTCATTACCTCCATGAACTTCAAACAATTTTCTTTTTTTAGACATATCTTGAAAATGTGTTACACAATCTGTACAACCAAAAAAATTTTGTACATAACCATGTATTACTTGTAATACTGGAAGATTATTATTATGTACATCATCAATTTCTTCTGCTGCCGCTGTAGTTAATGTATGAAATAATGTCCATAATCCACAAGGATATCCTCTAAAATTTGGTGTACTTCCTTTACAACCAATCCAATTTTTCAGACCAGAATTAGCTAATGTAAATTTTTTTTCTTTAACTTGTACTTGTTCTCTAAATTCTTTACCACTAATATTACTTTTATTTTCAACTACTTCTTTTAACACTTGTAAATAGATTTTGCCTTTTGTCAAATATACTGGAAAGTACTCAATCAATACATTTAAATATGTTTTTAGTGCTTTTAATTTTTCACCAGAAATATTTACAGAAAGTGGAATCTCGTTATTTAATGAGTAATAAAGAGTATTTTCCAAATCTAATTGATACAGTTTATCTTTTACATTAAATTCTTTTGCCAAACTTTTATTTTTTATAATTTTAGAGGCATACTGTTCATCTCTTTCATCAATACTATCTTCTCCAATATCTGCAGATACTTTCTTAAACTTTAAGAATTCTAAAATTGCTTCTCTAATACCAATTCGTGTAATAGCATTAATTTTTAAAAATGTTTGTGATTTATTTCTATCAAAAATTAACACACTAGGAAATTTAGTTACTTTACTTGTTACACAAAGAAACTCATTTTCTGAAGTTACTCTTCGAATTCGAATAGTATCTACTCTATGTAAATCCAAAATAACTTCAGTCCCTAAATATGAATTAGGTTTTTCAAAAATTAAAATTTCATATTCAACATTACGTGGCGCTCCAAGCCACAAGGTATCTAGTTCAGTGCCACTAAAATTGAAAAAAGAATATTCATTTATAAAATAATATTTTATTATACATTTATTTGGGTGTATGGCTAAAATCTTATAAATTCAAATTTCATTTTAAGATAAATTTATTTTATTTTATTAACTGATTGCAAATAAATAAGGACTGTATATTATAAATTGCAATAATACCGATAAGGCACAATATTTGGCCATCTCAAACCTCCTCGTTGTTCTTGTTGTTCTTTTTCCAATTGATCAATCAATCTTTGCATAGAAAGAATTTCGTCTTTATCTTCTTGAATTTCTAATCCCAAAAAATCTGGATTCGAATTGATTGGAAAAAATTTTAAAGTCGGATATTTCATAATTTCATATTCTCTACAAAGGGGATTATTATCATCATTGGCACAATTTATAGCAGCTATTGAGACTATTTGTTTCCAACCTAAATTAAAAAATAATATTACAAAATATAAATCTATATACGTACATATAAAGAAAAGTCAAAGATTAATAAAATATATTTTATTTAATATTATAAATTAAAATAATTATATATTTTTTAATTTTATATTATTCTGTAATTTGGAAATACATAAAGAATTTTTCAAATATATATTTGATATGGTTTATTTTAGTTATAATTGTTTGTGAAATATATCTCAATTCCACAAGAAATAAAAAATATTTATTGTTTATACAACTTTATCAATTGGTTTGATGGCAGATTAAAATGGTATACATTATTTTTTTAAGTAGTATAAATAAGTAAATAAACAAAAATGGGTAAATATGAACTGTAATTGAAATAAATAATATCTTTATTACCTAATAAATATGTAAGATTTGTCAAATTATAAAACATACATATTTTCAAAATTTAAATAATTAATTATAGATAAAATTATTGATAAAATTAGGTATAAAAGGAAATAGTCATGAAATAAATTATTATTTTTTTAACAACTATAAATAATTGATAATTAAATAAGAAATTTTAATTATTTTCTGTTGTTATCTAAGAAAATAAAAAATATATTATATTATAATCATTTTTAAATATCTAAATACATAAATCTGTATGGTTTTTTAAGCATTATGAAAAATTAATTTTTTCTATTTATGTATGAAATTTAAGTTTATTTATGTTTATTATATTTATTTATTTATTTATTTATGTTTAAAATTCATTTTCCAAAATTTTTTAAAAAATAATATTACAATGCTAGTACATTGCATTGTATATCACTTGTTTCACAGGTAATACATACTTTTACTATTGTTTATAAACACTTTCTGCAATATCTTCTATCAGATTATAATTTCTAAATAATGTAGATTTAAATAAATATTCTATTATAATTAAAATTTAAAATATCTCACCATGTATATTCTTGGCTAAAGACTTCCATACAGGTGCAAACCGCTGACAGAATCCACACCAACTGTTATAAAATTCGACAAACCACGCTCTCTTACTGTTGTAAACACTGGATTTAAAATTATTTTCATTTAATATTATAACGAGATCATTAGCACTGTATAAACCTTGATTTTCTCCTAAATCAGTTTCCTCATCATTCTGTCCTACAGCAGTTGATGAGACACCGTAAACGGCAACAAGTAGTACAAGAATAATATAACTAATCAGCATTTCTAATAATAACTGTTGCTGCTTTTCCATTATTAACAATTGTTTATATACTGCATAAGTATTAAATTAATATTCAAAATTTAAATAAATATTTTGTATTCTAATCTTAATAGTTGTAATCTTTTACCTGTTGTGACGAATTAACTCGTACGCGTCACTGTTGTCGTTTTTACTTTACCTAACGACTACCTGTTTTTTGCCGCGCTATAACTGTACAAAAAATAAAAATATTTGATGTTTTATTATGTATGGTAGGTATGTAAGACAATTGAAAATACCTGATCTTTAATTTTTTTCATGAAGTAATTTCATAAAATATTTTAAATTATGGAATAAATTCTTTCTACAAATATTCTTTCTATAAAAATGTAATTAAAATATTTATTGATGGATATTCTTTCAATGGGTTGACAAAAGTATGTATAATGAAATTATTTATTTTCCGGTTACGCAATTACTGAAATGTAAGGTTAAATATTAAATTAAGTTGTACGCCAATATAACTACAATGAAATTATTTAATTTATTTAAGATATATACGTAACATTTAAATTAATAAACCCTTTATCTACAATAATTTCGTTATTTAAAAGGGTCCCATAATTTAGAATATAAAGATATTTTCTTTTCAAATATAATTTGTAGCTAGATAATAAAGGCAACTTGCTGCAATATGAAAAGAAATTTTGTGAATTATTATAAAACGTGTATTGAACATTGCATGTTTAATAAATATAAATGTTAAGAACATTAAGTACTTTTTTCTTTAAAGCTCATTTTTAATATGTATTAATACTTGAATAGATGATTAATTATTGACTCATTTTATAATTTATTATGTATATTATACAAAAAAACAAAATATTTTTTTATTAATTATTTTTTAGATACTTCGATCATAAATTTGATGTAGATGAATTCTTTTTTTTGACTTGAAATTACTGATCTAAGTTTGTGTTGACCACAAGTCGATTAAAAATTATTTTATATTATTTATAATAAATTAAAGGTGTATTTTGTAGAATAATTTTTAAAAACACTAAAAATTATTAAATTAATTCTAATTATATTTATACTTTCCTTTTTTTTTTTAAATAAAAGTTGTATAAGTACAATTTATATTCTTTTATATAATGCATAAGAGACAGATTTTTACAATATTTAACTTAAAATTCAATTAAATACATTATTTTTCTTCTTATATTTTATTAATTATTTATTTTTAAATATATAATTTATAACAAAAGATATTTAAAAAATTATAAAGATAAAATTATGCAGATATAAATTATCCAAAGTTCATTCATTTGTATTTCATTGACTTAAATTACTGTATTTTAATCTATTTTTCATCCTTCTGATCCTAATCCAGCATTTGTAAAAATTTCAAACTCTTCTTTTTTTAATAAAGCCATACGAACATCATCTAATTTAATAAATATACTACTTCTTTCATTTTTTAATTTATCTAAAGCACATGAAAAAGCTATTCTAATGAGGTCATCAACTAAAAATTCAATAGCTTTTGTCATAAGTAGAATTGCTGAATGGTGTGAAATCCCTGGTAGAATTTCTTCGTTTACAAATTTTAGTCCAATTTTCTGTACAGACTTACAAACATATTCGCTTAAAATGTCATCTGTTTCAGGATATTTGATTAAAAATACTGTATTATGATTTTCATATAAGTTATCATAATATACAGCTAAAGCATCAGGAATTTTTAATGGAATATTTAAAATATCTATCTGATCATTATTATCAGAAGCAAAATTTGTTAAGTTCGGACTCGTTATTTGACACTGTAAAAACCACTTATAAAGTTGATCTGAAATTGTTGATGTGTATTCATACAAACTATTCGTTTTAATATTATCTGATTTACTTGATATACATATTTTATGAATATTTTTCAAATTTAAAATTGGACTGTAACAATATCTTTTAGTCCAAGTTATCAATTCATTAATATTATAAGTATATTTGAAATACTTTATATTTTGAATAATAGTGAGAGCATATATAGCTCTGTATCGTTCTAAAGATTGCTGTTTTCCTTTGGAATAGTTACAAAATTGATGATAGTTTTCATTTCGATAGTAATGAAGTAATTTATAATAGGATTTTGATGACTTTTTAGAAATAAGAGGTATCCTTTTCATAATAAATTTCAATATACTGTATGAAGTATTTAGTTTTATAGATTTTATTAAATTTATTAATATTTTTAAATTTTCATCACTATTATTATCACATTTAGAATATATTTTGGTATCAAAATAAGAATGTTTTAGTGAATTCTTGATATTGGTGACTTCTTGAGATTTATATTTATTATTTGTTGAGCAGTGCTTAATAACGTCGTCCTCCAAAATATTTAATTGTATTAATGACAGTTGTTCAGAATCTGCTAAAATATCAATATTTTTATGTTTTATTGAAACATTATTCTTTATTTTCAAATTAAAATTTGAATATTTTTCTGACGTATCACAATTTGTTTGTAGTATTTTTAATTTGAGATCTGTAAAAGTTTGGGAATTTTGCAAATTAGAATTTTCTTCATCATTTCTTACACTTGTTCCAATATAATTATGATCATTATTGAAATAACGGTTTGCTGATAAATCTATTTTAAATTTATCATTGATTGAAATATTATTTTTATTATTAGTTTTTTTTATGTTTGATGATATACTTGATATATCTTTTACATTAATCCATAGGTCAACTATTGTTTCTGATCCAATGGTTTGAAGACCTGTGAATGTTCGATCCAGTTTTAAGTGATGAATAATATCAACTGGTCTATTAAAACTATTTGTAAAATGCAATTGAATTCTTACAGGAAATTCACCCCATCCATATCTAGATAAGTGAAAAGGAGTAGATGTAAGTTCAACAATATCATTTGGTTTGTAACTAGGGTGTAAAAAAAAACGAACTTTAGATATAAATTGTCCAACATCACATTTATTACTATCTCTGATATAAATAGTCCATTTGTGAGTTGAATTACTATCTCTCAGATCAGGTATAATCCATTTTGATATGTTTCCAACAATTATTCTTTTCTTTAGTTTTAAGGTTGAAATTGGCAAAGATGGTCTATTTAAAACATCTTCTGGATTCAGATTTTTTAAGCATTTTCTTTTGAAGTTATTATATTCATTATTATTTTTCCTCTTTATTCTCATAATTTCATTTGATTCATTCAAACAATTATTTGTGTATTTAATATTACTGGTAGAAGCATTTTTTGTAAAAGAAGTAAGTGTACAATGTAAACGTGACTGCTTTATTGCTTGTATGTCACTATTGTAAATACTTTCTCGATTATAAAAATTAGTTATTATAGAAAATCGTAAATAATGTAACATTTTGCAAGCTTTGCTAAGATTTTTGTAAATTTTATAAATTTCTGTTTTTTTATTATTAATTTCATTTATAAATTCAGGTTCTATGATTGAAGATATTTTTTTAGCTGTATTAGAGCGAACATTTTTCTCAAAAATATTTTGATGACTTATGTCACTATTAAATAACATAAAATAATCTGGATCTTGATCATCATACATTAAAGTATTCATTTTATTAAAATTTTAATAAAATATATATTTTGTGATTGCAAAAATATTTTCTAAAAAACGATGAATCATATTTTTAAGGTTATCTTATAAACAAACTTAATATTGATTTAGAATATACGTAAAGTTAATTATTTCTAAATATATATATATTTAACTAAATTTCTCCAATTTAAAAATCTAACTTAAATTTAATTTTCAATTTTGTTTTTGATGAATTTGTATTGATAGTGAATATTGAAATAGGTTAATTGACTATACTAATCTATATCAAACTAAAACACAAAATGTGGTCAACTCAATTCAATTGTTTGAAACAAAGTTTTTGTCACAGCACACACATTATAGTATATTTATTTTTATATACTATATAATATATAATAGTTTTTATACGATACAGATAACTAAAATTTTTTAAATTAATTTTTAATTGTTATATATTTTGTAAAGTATCGTCGTTCAGTATTAAATAACCGTTTTTTGAAATTATAGAAAAAAATTAATTATAAGATAAAATTAGAATATTTTCTACAACACATAATATTAAACATTCTATAAATAAAAAATTTAAGAAAATCAAAATATTATAAATTAAACTAGCAGGAAAAAAATTAATTCCTCGTAACTTTATAAATAAAAAGATATAAAGTTGAAAATATATAGAAAAAATTTAATAGATACAATAAAACAAAATAAATATAAGAAATCTAAATTAGCAAATGAGAGTTATTAAATACCCATCTTATCATTAATTTATTGTTAAGAAACTTTGTTTTAATATATAAATTCATATTTGATTTTAATATTCTGATTAATTTAATTGCAATGTATTTCATTGCTTTATGTATTAACATATTATAATTGCTTTCATTAATACGTTATTTATGTATTAATTGGTTATATATTTTAAATATCATTTTTTAATTTTATTATATTTTATTATATATTTTTATTTTATCGAAAGTAACTTAACTGTTTAATATTCAATTCATTACAACAATATTTTTCTGTGATGTTTCGATTATATAATTCATGGAATTAGTCCCAGCCGGATATTCCTTTTGATAAAGTATCTATGATTTCTAAAAATCTTTTCTATAATATATTTATATACAAAGTAATAAATTATTTGCCTTACTTATAATGAATTACACAATTTCAGTTATTGATTAAATATTTATAATGTAATTATCAATCTTTGTTACTTAATAAGAGGAAATGAAAAATCAAATTCATAAAAAAAATTTATACAATCCTTTACTATATTAAAAAAACCGAAAACACTTTAATTTAAGTATTTTACAAATTAAAATATACAAAATTGATTAATTGAAAATTAAGTATTAGAACAGGTTAATAAAGTTACACCAAATGCCGTGTTTAAAAGAAAATAAAATTAAGTTTATTATCAGAGAATACAGTTTTTGTAAAGATTTCATTAAAAATTTTATTTTACAAAAAAATTTTTTTTAAAGAAAATATTCTGTTATGGAGATGAAAATGCAGGGTAAGAACCATGTTAATTAGATTTTTTATAAAAATATGAAAAATATTTTTTGTATAGTAATTAAATTATTCTCTATTATATTACCTAAAATAAAAAACTCTTTAGTACTTATATTGTAAATTACTATCACTGTAATGCACTACTATCAATATTATTATTTAAGTTTTCGTTCAAACGATTTCAAAAGACTTACAATATACATCTATTCAATAAAACATAGATACTGCATATATTACATACATTGAGACAATCAAAACTAAGTTAGGTTAGTATTTATTCAGATTGAATGAAATAAAATAAAATTTACGTAGGGTACATGATTCAATACATGTTTACTTATATAATTTTGACCCAAATATGTTTTTCAAAAATAATTATTATATATGATTAACATTACTGAATACAGAGATATTAAGTTATTTCTCAAAGTAGAATCTACCTTCATTTTACTGTTATGCATGGTGAATCTAAATTAGGTTTTTTTTGTATCCTATTATTAAACGCAAATTAAATATTTTATTACTATTAATGGATTAACGGAATAGAGTATTTAAATAAATACAATATATATAAATTCCCAGAAAATTGCACACTTATAATGATTAAGAAGCTTTTTATTTATACATAAATATGTATTAAAATCAGTAATTCTATATTCTACAAAAATGAAATTTTTGGATGAATATTATACATTTTAATATCACATTTATTGTCATAAATGTGTGTATCTAATAACATAAATAAAATTTCTTATAAAATCTTTTTTAATAAAAGTATTCATTTAATTTTTTTTTTATTCAACACAGCATTTTATAGATGTGATCTACAATATCTGAAATTAATCTTTATTACAATAGCAATTGCATCGGTTAAAATATATTTATATTTATATTCTAATATTTCTATTTAATACCTGTAATAATCAATTAATCTATTAGCCTCTCGAAATCCTGTTTCAATAGCTCCATGTACTGTGGAGAAGTAATGATCATGAGTAGCTTCTCCAGCAAATAAAATGATCTATGAAATAGAGAAATAAAATAATCACTTTTGTTTAAATTTTAAAGTTTAAATTATTTGTAATTTTTATTACTGGTTTATTATTTATCCCTATTATTGGATCTCCTAAATCATTAGAATTAATATTCAATCTTTCAGTATTTATGCTGTGAAAACTGTAAGAACCTCTGAAATGCTTGTCGCTAAACCATTTTGATCTAAAGAATATTTTTCAAATTTAATTCAATATGCAGAATAAATTTAAAATTTTATCTTTTAATTATGTACCTTAAAATAGCTTGAGGTTTTGGAATATCATAAATATGACCTAAAAATTTTTTTAGTATAAAATAAAATTCATTTAAAACTTTTTGATCTGTTAATTTTTCTATATATTTTGCATTTCTTCCGACGATCCAGCCAGATAAAACTCTAGGTTGATAATCAACAGTAAAAAATTTAAATACATCACAAAGCCAATATCTTTCCTAATTTTGTGAGGAATATATTTTAAAAGTCATGAAAATGTTTTTATTTTCAAAATAATTGTAGTTTAAAATATAAAATATTAACTTTGCCATATATTTCCAAAAAATGTTTCTTTTGATCTTCTGACCACATAAAACAAAATCCTCCTATATTTAAAGGCCACCATCTATGTGAAAACTCAAGAAAAACCTTATTTGCTACTCCTATACTTAATCCCTTTAAAAGAGATGTACATTAATATGTAATATATTATAATATAATATAAATACTAAAATTAATAAAATAATAATTTTAAATATATAAACCTTAATTGCTTGAATTTTAGATTTTGGTAAACATGGATTAAATAACTTTAAATAATTTTCTTTTAATACTCCTAAGGATGGTGTGAAAATTAGACTGTCAGCCACAAACACTGATCCATCAGATGTTATCACTTTGATAAAATCTTTCGAATTATAATCTATTAATGAAATTTCTTTATTAAATAAAATTTTTTCATACACTGGAAGTTGTTGTTTATTATTGGGAAACTTTTTCTAAGATTATATATGAAAGTTAATAAAAATTATTTTTTATAAATATATAACATTAAGATTAATAATGATATATTACACATACCGTTAATAAATCAAATACTTTTGAATATCCATTCATTTTCCAATTTATTAATGGATCACCTTTACATATCCAATAATCATTTGATCTATTAGCAGAAACATCAAACCATGTATCACTACACTCAATTGAATTATGATAATTATGCATCCAATTTAAAATTTGTTCTGCTTTTTCTTTAGTAATTAATGAATTCTTTTCAATCTCTTTATAGAAACTAAAAGTATTTTATTTTGATTGAGTAATTTAATTAATATTAATATCAGTATTATTTACAAATAATGTTTTTAATTACTAATTTTAGAATAAAGTATATAAGAAATTACTATTTTTTAAAATAATCTCCATATGATGTTTGAGGCTTGTGAACAACTTTGTGTGCATTGTTAATAATTTTATAATAAATTCTTAAAATTTCTATAGTTTCTTGCTCTGAAAGTACTTCTCCAACTGAATTAACAAAAATATGTTTGGCAGAATCTTCAATATGCTTAGATGATTCTAACAAATTATAAGGACAAGCAAGATTATAAACAATATTTTCATCTTCTCCGTGACACCATTGTGCTCCTAATTCGATGATATTTTCTGCTAATAAATATACAAGAAGTATATAAAAAATGTCAAAACATATAATTTAATGTAATTCTTTTATAAAAATGTATAATAAATGTTTATTTGAATACTTACAGAATTGTACAGTATGAATTCTACCACCAATTCGGTTCTTTGCTTCTAAAATCAATAAATTTTTATATCCATTTTCTAAAAGTCTAGCAGCTGCTGCAATACCTGCTGCTCCAGCTCCAATAATTAATATTTTAGAATTTCTAGTCATTTTAATAATTAGGTTACTCGGTTCAAAATGTATTGTTTCATATAATTAAATGATTAAACTTATATAATTCAATTTTTTAAATAAATGTCATACAATATTTTTTATAGTAAATTATAATATAAAGAAAAACGGAAGATTAAGTAAATAAGTTAAGTAGATGAAATTAATATTAAAGATTAAATATTCTAAGAACCCACTATTTCAAAAATAAAACTACGAAATTAAAATGTAAACTAGTTAATAATGAAAATACTGTGCATTCATTTACAGCATACGTATTAAAGATTTATGTTTATTGGTTGTTTTTATATTTTCGGTTTCAGAATATTGAATTGAAAATCTATAAAAATAAAGTTAAAAAAAATCAATTTTATAAATATCAAATAAAAATAAAATTTAATAAATAACATAAGCTACAATAAAACATAAATAATAATAAATTACAATAGGCTAATATGCTATCATCTATACGAAAATGAATATGCATATGCCGAAGTATGAGAAAATGATAATTAATAATATAAAAGGTAAGAGGAAAAGATCGTTAAATTTATGTTTTCTTATTATTTTATTCACAGCATAGTATGTATTTATAAAAAAGCTTAACAATTGATAAAAAGAAAATATTAATTTATTTCGTCTTGAAATAAGGGCTAATGAAAAAACATATCCGATCAAGCACCACAGTAAAAAAATTTATTGTTTAAAATAATTGAATTAACTTATTAATTAATAATAAGGAAACCATCAAAAAATTATAATTCTAAATTTTTCATTTAAAATACAGAATGGTAAATGTACTACTCAACATAACATAGTACGACATATAATGGATAAGGTTTTGCAATAAGAAAATGTTGCTATTTGCTATCCATATTAGTACGAGACGCAGTATTAGTATTTTAATGATGTGTATATAGCAAAAAACCGACTAGAGACTGAAATGATATCAATACAAAATTAATGTGAAGTTAGTGAGGTATTATTAAAAAATTTTGTAACAGCAATAAAAATAATACATTGTTTTATTGGCTATATTGAATACAAGCTTGAATTTCAATCAATGGGTTTAAGAATTAAATATTTTATCAGCCTTCTATCAATACACTTACTCCAAGGAATAAAATAATAGAGCTTTTAATAATATAATTTCTGATTTATCTTCAATAAGGGTAATCGTATGTAAAAAAACAATCGAAAGAAACTTAAAATCAATAAAGTATCTTCAAAAATTATTGTGATATATACAATTTCATGATTATTTGTATTGTTATATTTATTTTGGAGTTATTCTAATATTTTATTAGCTTTGGCTTATGTTATTTTTTATATTTTTAAATTATAATTATTTAAATTTTTTATTTCATAATAATTATTCTTCTCAAATTTATTAGATTACATTAATTATTTACATTAATAAATATTATTTTGGAGATTGTTCAATGATTTTAAAAAGTATTAAAATATCATAAGTATTTTCATCCATATTATTTTTTATTAATATATTTATTATTAGTGCAATCTATTAGATGTTAAAGATTATTTTTATTTCAACAAGCTAATACAAAATGAAGATGAATATTTTTTAAAAATGTAAGATATTATTAGTACTTATTTAGGGATCTTTTAAAATTCATTGTTTATATTTCGCGCGTTTGAAATAGCCAATAAATTAAAATTACTTTAGTACAATTAAAAACCTATGTATACATTTTGTTATATTTACACATAATCACGATTATATTATCTTAATATTTAAATTAAATAGTGAGAAATAATTATTATTATAATTAATATTTTTAAATAAAATTAAGCTTATTATTTAAAGACTTTTGTAAAAATAATATATACTTTATAATTATTAATTAAATTAAAAGAAAATTAAAACCACAAAATTAAACATTATCTCATCAAGAATTAAATAATTTCCTTCATAAAAAATTGGATCCCTTAAATTATTAAATACAAATATGGAAGAACAAGCTTGCCCACGTTGTAAGACAACAAAATATCGTAATCCATCATTAAAATTAATGGTAAATGTTTGTGGTCATACATTATGTGAAAGTTGTGTCGATTTACTTTTCTTGAAAGGTTTGCCAAAAACTTTATAAAAACTTATTTTCAAATAGCTATGAATAAAATGAATACTTTTATTTATTTGAAGGTTCTGGTTCATGTCCAGAATGTCAAATTGCATTAAGGAGAGCTAATTTTCGAGTTCAATTATATGAAGATGCAATGGTAGAAAAGGAAGTAGATATTAGAAAAAGAATATTGCGTGACTTTAATAAGAGAGAAGAAGATTTTGAAACTCAAAGTGAATATGACAATTATTTAGAAGAAATTGAAAATGTTATCTATAATTTAACTAATAATATAGATGTTATTGAAACTAATAAAAAAATTGAACAATATAAAAAAGAAAATAAAGATCAGATAATTAAAAATAAGTCAAAGCTTGGTAAAAAAGAAAATGAACTTGAAGAACTTCTTCAGCTTGAAAGATTGGAACAAGAAGAAAGACGGCTAGAATTTATAAAAAAGGAACTTGAAATAAAAAGGCATAAGATTAGAGAGAAAGAAGCACTTATTGATGAATTAATGTTTTCAGAGCAAGATGCAAGAAATATAATTCAATTATTTGCTTCATCAATTCATGCTTCTGAAGATGAGATTAAGTTTGCACCCAAACCTACAACTTTCAGTACAGGTATTAAATTTGGGCAACAAAATAATACATGTTATTTGTCTGTACCAAAAATCGATGAAGGACCAATATATCATTATATTCCTATTACTCAAGAAATTGAAGGACCTATTCCCCCTGTATGGGGAGAACTTAAAATACAAGGCTATATTAGTCATGTACGTGCTGCAAGTGAAGGAGAAAGAGCTGGTGGGTTTGGTTCTAATATTGCCTGTTTAAGGGCTTTGCAAGAAGCTATGGCTGGTTTATATCATGATTCTTCAAAACAATTATTGGAAATTTTAACAATAACATAATTAGAAATATCTATATTAAATATGATCATATATTTATATATAATATATTATAATTTTTAATAATAAACAATTAAATAAATTATATAAATATAAAGGTAATAATTTATTAAAAACATTATTAAAGATAGTTATAAAAGAATATTAAGAGTATTAAATAATATTTATTAATATAATTAAAATAAAAATATTTAATTTAATATTATCTATTATTAAAACATATCAAGTGATAAATTAACAATTTTTCTTATAAGAAAATTTTCTATTACTGCTTTAGCTGCAAAGAAAAATTAAACAATTAAATGGAACAAGTAATTTACTTAATTATAATGATAACATAATTAATACTATACCTGTTAATGCACCTTTAAGAATAGATGCTTTATATGCATTAATTCCATATACATTTGTAATTGTTACATCAGCTCCACTGGTCAAAAGTTCATAACACACATGAGGATGATCACCTTGTGCTCCATAAATCAAAGGCGTGTTACCTTCCTAAAAAACATTGTAAACATGAATTTTATTATAAAGATTATTATATTAATTTAATCTTAGTAATTTTATTTCAAATGAAAATATTTAAAATATAACTCAATATATATTTTTAAAAGATACAAAAAAAATTTTAAATGTTACATTTCTTTACTGCTAGCATTATATTGTTTTATTTTTCTGAATATTTTATTATTTATCTTTATTACATCTTCACTTAAATTTGGATCAGCACCATGATTTAATAACAATTTGACAAGGTCATGGTGTCCATAAGCTGCAGCTAAATGTAAAGGTGATTGTCCATGCAATCCTTTATAATTTTTATCTGCACCAGCATTTAATAAAAGTTTTGCACTGCTTAATTGACCATAACCAGCTGCCCACATAAGTCCAGTTAAGCCACTTTCATCTGGAGTATCAGTTAATCCTAAATTTTTTTTTAAAATATTAAAGGTTAAATAATATTTATAGAATTTTATATTTTTAAATTATATTTGTTTTCAAAAGGAATGAATTTAATGTATTATTTCAAGACTATTTTTTTTTTAAATAAAATTATCTACCTGGATGAATATTATCATGTGTAAGTTCACCTTGTCCAGCTAGTGTATAAAATGTAATATCACTACCACCATAAGATAATGATACTTCAGTTTGTGTATTACCTCTTTGTAAATTAGTTAATAATGTTGGTGGCTGTTTAAATCAATATATGTTATAAATATAAAAATGCATAAATTATTATAAAAATTTGAATGATAAAGTAAAATTGTCAGAGCATATAAACATATTAAATACAATTATTAAATATTATATAAATAATACAACTAAAAATAAAATCTTGTGCTCTGTATTTTATATTGCCTTAAATAATATATTTTATGCTTTATATGATAATTTAAATTATACAAGTATTTTTCTGAAAATCATTAATACTATTGAAAATAGTACTCAAATATACAATTAATAAAGTATTTTTAAATTTTTCTTCCAAAACTTTTCTTAATAACAATATTACATTAAGGATTTTTTTAATATTACTTTTAATACCTAGTTATCATTTATGTTATTACAATAGTAAAATATATAATTTACACAAACCTAAAAACAATCATTTTATTGAATAAAAAACTATATATACATATAATATACACTTTAATAAAATCTTGTATTGCTTAATCATTTATATTTAATTACAAGAATTTAACACAAATTTGTCTGAATTTGTAAGAATTTCACATTACATTAATCAAAATTTGTCTTTATTAATATTAGTATATTTATTAAAGCTTACAATTATATTAAAAATATTTGTTTAAAAATTGCATTTAATTATTTGCTTTTAATTACTTTTTCTAGTAATTCTATTTAATTTTTGAAACTAAATATTTAAAAAACATTTTTGTTTTGCTATCATTTGTACATTTATTGAATTTCTAATTTTTTTAAACTAACTTCATACTTTGTAAGGTTGAAATGCACTTGTTCTAGTAGCATCTTGCCATGCTCCAGGTGCCCAATGTCGTTTTGTTTGAATAGGCTCTGATTTACAATTTGAAACATTGACTTTTCCAGGTTTACATATCACTGGTTGAGGTCGAATACCAATTGTTGATTCTGTATTATTGCTAGATAAAATTCCACTCTGAATTTCTTTTAAACTTGTAGAAAATTCATCTATAAATCCAAATTCTTCCTTCATTTTTATCATTTTTTTTTTTAAATTTATTTCAAAGAATATTATAGAGAGCATATATACATAGATATATACATTTTATTTTATTCCATAATTATATTGAATACACTCCGTATGAAAGTGTATAACCTCAAACACTATTTAAATAATAATAATAAATATATATAAATAGTTTATTGTTTATTAATAAGTTATTATATAGATCAAATAAAATTTGAACTAATATTAAAAATTTTTATATTCTATATCGTAATTTTTGTGTAGGTAATAACAATAATTAAAATATTTTCGATGTTCAAATTTGCTCAATACTTGATGTTTGACGTTTTAAATAATAAATATGGCGTCAGTATTAAAAGGTAAGCACATAATAAGAGTTTCAATAATTTATACGTAAAATTTAATATGCAGTAGTAACGTATAATACAATTAACAGTTTTACGATTAACTTTTTTTTTTATTCTTATTTGATAATGACACAACATAGATACAGGGGAAATTTGGACAAGATTATTTAATCACAGACCATTTATTCGGGGTGAAGTAATTTTTCTTTTACGTGAATTTCAGGTAATTAGATATCGAATAAATTATTGTTTATTTTATTTTTAAGCGATTCAAATATGAAATTGGAATCAAAATTATTACACAATATTTTTCTTAATTATTAAGAAATAATGGAAATTCAGTTCTAATAAAATCAATTTAAAAATAAGAATATATACTTCATATTATTATTTCACGATATTTATTTTAAATTCGATTGAATACATTTAGGACACGAGAGATGACAGAGATGTTTTACAACTTTTAAAAATCCTAAAATATTCAACAGACCTTGGACAAAATCAATTGAATCAAATTGAACAGCTTCGTGATTATCAATTATCAAGTTTGAAGGCTAATATTGATGTTGCTTTTAGTATGTGCAGTTGTGTACTTGAAAAAGACAAACTTGGGATTGTAAAATATTTATAAATTTCTTTATATAAATTAAACATACTTATGTAGACTCAATAACTTATATATTATATTTAATTACAGAGTAATAAGTTACAACAAAATCGACAAATACGCAAAGACGCATGGGAAAAGTTTATAAATGATATAAACAAGAAATTTATAATAGCTGATCGGGGATTACAAAATAAAACAAAAGACTTGAAGAAATTTTATTTTAACTTACAAAAAAAACTATATATTATATCTTAATTATATTTTATTCTAATTAATAATGCCATTAGAAACTATTAAAAATCATTGTATAAAAATAAAGCCATCTTTGAAACTTCTAAATTTTATAATAAATAATATGAAAAATAATACAAATATTCCAGTAAATATATCTGTATTACAAAATAATTACAAGAATAAACATAGAAATTATTTTTTATCTGTAAAAGATATTAGATGGTTAAAATTATGTATATTAGAGCAACAATATAATTACAGTGAAAAAATTTATATTCATGAACTTTTTGAAGGAGTTCATATTATATTACCTGAATATAAAATTACTTTAAGAAATGCTAAATTAGAAGCAAGAATAAAAAAACTGCAAGCTCAACAAAATACTAGAGATTATAAAGCAATGACTAAAGATGTTGATATTTTTAGAAAGCATTTACCAGAAGATACAATCGCTTTTCAAAGTAAGATTTAATTAATACTACACAAAAACTAATATATAAACTGATTTATATATATATATAAATTTATCTAATCTAAAAAATACTTGGAACAGTTTATAAGATACATTTCATAGATTTTCAATAAGTATTTTAATGTAGTATAATGTATATTTATTTGTCAATGCTATATTAAATTATAATTTAAATATTACTTAAAATTATCTTATGTTTCAGTGAAACTTATAAATAAACAACTTATTGCTGTTGCACAATTTGTATTTTCTGTGATTGCTGGTTTCACATTTGGTTTTATTGGAGTTGAATTAATAATTGGTAATTTAGACTTTGGCTTTAGATTATTACTTGGAATAATATGTGCATTAATCGTAGCTCTCGCAGAAATTTATTTTTTAGCTAAAAAACTTAGTGAACAATATGATATATCATCTGAATGTATAGTTCAAAAATTACATCAAGAATGATTTAATTAATTTTAATTATTAAAAAGTAAATAATATAGACAGTATAAAATGTAGTTTCAAAATGAATGCATTAATTTGATTATTTTGAACAAGGATAAATAACTTGAAAGATGTATGATAACATTATGTTTAAAAAATCAAAATAAAATTATTTATATTTTAGAATATTATACAGTTATATTTTAGTTATTATTGACAAATTATATAATCTCTGGGCTCTTAAATTGTAAATTTTTATTCAATAAGATTAATGTTTAATAAATTAAAATATTGAATAATTAAATGGTTATTAATTTACTTCATACTATTTACAATTCTAATTTTAGTTTGTGCCAAATTTAAAATTAATGAATTGGCATATTTAAAATAGTTTTATTAAAATATAATTATGGCTTAGTTTCTTCTTCACTTTCGTCTTTACTACTATCTTCCAAAGAATTATTTCCATTCTTTTTATCATTATCATTGTGACTACTATCAGATGAATTTTCAACTTTATCATCACTATCAGAATTAGAATCACTATCTGATTGGCTGTCAGTATCAGAATCTGATGAACTTTCAGAATTTTTGTCATCAATCATTTCCTTGAATTGCCTAACTGTTATTTTCCTTGGCATTATTTCTCGCAAAAATTCCAATGTCTCATTTGTTTGAACTACTTCTGCTAAATGCTTATACTCTAAATTCCCAGCTTTATTAGATTTTTGATGAGATTCTTCTGATAAATAATGTACAAATAATTCCTAAAATTTCATTAACATCTAAATATTATTTATAATATAATCATTAAATATTTTAACATCATATATAAAATTATCTTACTGTTGCCTTTGCTACTAAAAATAAGCAATCTTGACCAATAGCTTCAACTTGAGGAGAACTTTTCATTATCGTCTTCACTCTAGATATGGGTAACCTAAGTTCTTTTATTCCTTTTGACGGTGATGTTTGTTGATTAGACATTATAGATATTTAAAATTTGATTATTTAAATAGAACTTTATGAAGATTGTATTCTGTATATATATATGAAAGAAATCAATTATTTTCATTTGTAATATTGATTATACAGCTTATAAATATAACATAAAAATTATAATAAATAAGTAGATTTTGTTGAATTGAATCTTAATTTAAACTTCAAAATATTATTTTCATTATTTTTAAGAATGTAAAATATTAAATCTAAGTCACTTTGGAAAAAGTATGTAATTAACAAATAAAACAGTAGAAAATAATACATACATACATGTACAGGAAACTACAGAAAATGATGTCTATTAAAAAATAAATTGAGTTTTAAAAACATATGATATTCAACTTTTTCAAATATTTACTATTAGTATTCAAATGTATTACTAATGCATATATATTGAATTAAAAAATATATAAATATTATTATAATATACAAAATATTTTTTTTATTTTATTACATATTTAAATTATTTTTATTCTTAATTATTTCGATTAAATTATAAAATAAGGATTGAATTTTACTAAAGGCATAGCACTATTTTCAAATAAATAAATAGAAGTCTGCATATGACAAATATACATAAAAAAATAAAAAGCTAAATTTTTATTACTATCTGATTTTTTGTAAAAAAAAGTCAAATTCATTTTAAATAATAAATATATTTTTTAACTTATTCTTTGGGGATAGGAGTAAGCGAATTTACCGTAATAAAATTATTCATTCAATAATGCAATTATCTATGAGATCTATCAAATCCTGTTAAACTTCATGAATATAGCAGTCACCTTTCGTTTTGTTTATTCAACTTCTAGTTACACCTACTATAAAAGAATAAAATTAATTAATATTTTTAATATTAACAAAGAACATGTGGAGCTCTCATATTTTTAAATCAACGCATATATTGAAATAAATATTATAACAAATTCTCGTTATAATATTTAATACCACCTAAAGAAAATATAAAATAGGGGAAAAACTAACTTCTATAATAAAACAAATATGATTGACATTTATAAAAAACAAGCCTTTATTATTAGAGCAAATAGGAATATTTAATTATTTTTATTAATAAAAAAAAACTTAATTATATTTTCTAAATTTTGTTTCACAAATGTGTAATGCCTAGGAACGTATGCATATATATGCATATATATATTTATGCATGCAAGTGTGAATATAACATTTACTGTCATATTGATAGAAATATATTAAATTCTAAAAATATTTTCTTTAACTATGAGTGTCAAAAAGTAATATTGTACAAAATTAATATTATTTAGATATATTTATTATCCTGAGCTGATTTATTGACCCGTATGAAAATTTGCTCTTGGTATTATTTTGATTTGTTTTCTACGTTTCATGTACATTAAAAACGTACTCCGTAGTCTTTATCTACATAATAACTAACTACATAATAAACACATTTAAATCTTCATTCCAATTATACATATTCTGAATATTTTAATTTATCTCTTAATAAAGAACATTGTAATATTTTGACTCATCCCATAAACATGTATTTGCATTCATAATTATATGGAACACATGTATATAAATACGTTATTTTACTTAATTATACTAAATGTATTCAAATTTCATACCTCAATATATACAATTAAATTCTTTTTATCAAATAACTGTTTTCATGTATATTGAACTAAAATCAGCATTACAGTCACTTTGCAAGTTATATCAATGCAATTAAAACATATATTAGTAATTTTTAGTAACAAATATAATAAATGATAACAACGCTTTATGTTTCTTAACTATTTTATTTATCTAGACAATTTATTTATAAGCTTATGGTATTACATTTAAATTTAATATGGTCCATTAATTTATCGATATTTATTAATTTAACATTGCTTAGTTTTCCATAATTAAATTGGCTAATACACCATCGAATATTAGGAGGGCTAAAAGTAAATGGTCTTAACATAGATAAAGATGTACTATCAGTCATAAATAAAGATAGAAAAATAAACTAAATAGAAGTATTTACATGTAATTTTCTGTTTAGCATAAACTAGTGAGAGAAATTTATTTTGTTTTATTTTAAGTTATTTGTAATTTGTCACTGTTCAGGATAGAAGCACTTTCCAAGAACTTTGGTTCTCGAAAGTTTATAATCTTTCTAGCTCTCGAAATCGTAAACATTTTATTAAAAAAATTCTAGATCATTCTAAAGCCTTTGCTTTCGAACGTCCTATAATGTGTATCTAGTCTCTACATACCAACGTCGATTGGAATTCTCTAACCTTTTAAACTTACTTTCCTAGAACTCCCGAATCTTCTAAAGCTTTAGTCTCGAAGTCCTGTAAAAATTTTCGTATGGCAGCACCTATCCATTGTTGCCAGATAATCAAACTCGCTCGGATATTTAAAGCAAGCACGCGTCGAAGCACACTTACTTACTTGAGCCACCTTGGAGGGAACAATTAAATTCTATATCAAGACACCACTACATTCTGTATTTCACTCTGTATCAAGCCGCCGTTGCATTCTGTACTTTACTCTGCATCAAGATCATTCCCATAGCACTCACTACCAAGGCATATTGAGGTATTGAACCACTGTTTCATCCTTTCACTCATTAAGAGGAAACTCGTAATCAAGACACCACTACGTGTCACTATATTAAGAACTTACAGAGATTTACGAGCTCTCACTTTTCAGTGTAGTAACCCACCACCAAGCGCACTGCATCAAGAGGATCCAGAGATTTACGACCTCTACATCTAGTGCATGCTATCACCATGTGGAAACCACCAAGGAACGGTTAGATCTTAACGACTCTCATCATCAACGTAGAATAAAATTGTGTAGTTGTAACAACCAACATTATAAACAGCACGAAAAGCAATTGTGTTGAATACTGAATTGAAGCGTTAACTTCTGCATTTAATCACACTTTTTCCTAGACATGGTCTAATCCAATCATCTTGATCCTTCGCCCACCGGATGACTAGAAGTCACGTTTAATAAATTTTATATTGAAGATCAACAGATACCTGATTTTCACTTTGTATATTTAGCAAGTGGCTAATGATATATGTTTATTATATAAAAAGGAAACCTTTAATACTTTTCATTTTATGTAAATGCAAGGTTAGTTGTATAATCTAATTAATAGAAAATAAATATAATATTTATATAAAGACACAAATTTAGCTAATTAATTTATTATTCATTTTTATATGATTTTTAAATGTTTCATTTGGATATTATGGAAACTATTATTTTTAATATAAATAATTTTTCAAGCAGTTATTTCAGCATACGAAAAATAATAACATCCAAAAGGAAGATATTATTTCTAATTATTTTTTGTTGATCTCATATATTCTGCAATCATTCCCAATAGCTAATAATTATGACTATGTTGCAATATCGTTCTGCTATAATAATTGGCCTCCATTTCGTATACGTTCGAATGGAAATATCTCAATTATTTGAATAGAGTCCGTCGATAATCTTAAAAAATGGATAAATAAATAACATCTTTGAAGTGTAAGTGTGTATCAAAAATAAATCATGAAGGATATTTATCCCTTCGCCCAGTTATTAATTTATTAATTATATGAAAAGATGTAAATAAAAGCGTTTTAATTTTCTCCTTTTGACCACATTTTTAATTTAATTTGTTTCTTATTAATGTCTGTTTAGAATTAGACTATAGCCACCAGTGTACTGGTGGGAGAAAAGTGTGGGTAAATGGAAAGGGTAGCGCCTCTATTCAGTATTTAACAGATCTGTTTTGCGTCCCGTTCATTGTGTTGAGTTTGCAATTACACTATAATGATGATGAGAATCGTTGAGATCTTGCCGTTACTGGGTGGTTTCCACGTGGTGGTAGTATACGCTGCATTAGAGGTCTTAAATCTCCGGAACCTCTTAACGTTATGTGTTTGGTGGTGGATGTTTACACAGAGAAATGTGAGATCATCGTAAATCACTGGATTCTTCTTCGTGTACTGTCACGTGGTGGTCACCTAATTATGGTCTCCTCTTTGAAAAAGTGCACTAGGGCACTGGATACTTGAAAAAGACCTGAGGTGTATGAGATTCTATTTAGTATGAAACTGTTACTGGTACCTTCCGTAGCGGCACTGCTGAGTGTGTGTGCGATTGCACTTAGTATGAGAAAGGTCTGCAACGGCTTCCTGCTCTGGGCACTGTGTATGGGATTCTACTTAGTATGCAACTGTTGCGTGTTCCTTCTGTAGCGGGTCTGCTGAGAGAGTATAACTGAGTGAGTTGCTTATGGCTTTAGACTCTGGCTGACTAACTGACCGGTCGTACTAGCTGAATAACTACAAGCCACTGAATACGCACACATGTTCATTCCACGGCGGCTCTGCTGAGAGGTAGCGACTGTTCAATGGTGGACCTGCTATGACAGACCATGTTCCATGCCATGGCGTTTTAACTAAAAGACAGAGCGACTCGTTGCGTGCTTGCTTTATATATTCACGTGACAGTTTAGTTAGCTGGCAACAATGGACAGGTATTGCAATGCGAAAAATATTGCAGGGATATTCGAGAGTAAAGCCTTAGAATGTTCGAGACTTCTCCGAATCAAATGTTGACAAAAATTCGAGGGTTACAAAGATTATAAAATTCCGAGAGCCAAAGGTATTGGAAAGTGCTCCAATTTTGAAAATGTCATTCAAAAAATTTAAAGTTGTTTGATTGTAAATCTCTAATATAGATATTTTATAATCTATTTATTAATTTAATTCAATTCAATTTAATTTAATTCATTCTAATTATGAAAATTGTATTAGAAGCAAAATTTGTACTTCGTTGAAAAATTTATAAAATATTTACAAATTTGTATGTTAAACAAAAATTCAACCCTCATTAAACGTCTACGGATAAATATTTTACGTTGCATGAACGATTAATAACAAAATTATGTAACTTTCAATATAGAAGTTAATTTTGATAGCAAAAATTTAACGACTATTTAAATAAAATGAATAAATTTTTTCATAATGTATTACCAGAAATTGTCTCATAGTCCTATATGTAGCTGTTACTTTATATAATGAATAATAAAAGTTACAATGTAAATAAAAATATAGAGATAACACATTAATATGTTTTTATTTATTCTAGATTCTTAGTTATGATCTTGGCTTCAACGTTAAGCAAAATTAAATACAATTATTTAATATATATAAAAATAAAAAATTCATAATTATCATATTTTTTCTGGAAATCTATTATAATGAAACTAATTCATTTATTATGTATGAATTTTAATCAATAAATATTTATTTTATTCGAAAAACTAATTTTAGAAAAAATACTAATAACAAAAAATTATTTACAAAATTTCGTTATAAAACGAGAATGTTTTATTTTTAAGGCGTAATATTTTAAAGATTATACATAAATAATTTAAGAATTCATTTTAATTCTATCAATTTAACAAATTTACAACACGATTTACATTTTTTTTTTTGAATAATTTTTATTACAAAAAGATTTTTGTTCTAAAAATTTTATATATTTTAAAAAAGACTTAATGGACAAAAATAAGATAATGGCGTGGTACATTTATAGAAGATGTAATAAAAAATAAATATAAAACTGTCCTTCTACACATAAATAATGAACGCTAACTAATTAATTATTTCCCCAGTTGCATACTAATTGTATTTTTTGTGTATTTAGCAGAGAATTAAAAATTCATTGATTACATTTAAAATTTAAATAAATATAGAATGTTGCCACTATTGATAATGAGAAACAATTTTTAATACAGACGTAAATAACAAAATTTGTTATAATTATAAATATATTTTATCATTTTATATATGCTAATAAATTTAGGCGTAGGGGATAGCATACTGTAAGTTATTTTGAACTTGTATTTATGGAGCACATACAAAATTCATTTTTGTCAGTTTATGATATGTTATAAATACAATAATTATTATAGTATTAAATATTTACGATTTAAAGTAAATTTATAAATGTATTCAATTAATAGTATGATAAACTACTATCTTCAAATAGTTAAAATATTGGCATTGATTATTAAATGCAATGAAAGTGGGTTTATCAAAAATTGAATTAATAAACAATAAAATAAAAGTGTTATAAATATTGGTATTTTATAGTTCTAATTAGCAAATTTTGTTATAGTTTACATCAATGTGAAAATAGATGGTATAAAATAACTGGAATATATTAAAAGAAATTTTAATATTGCAAAATGTCAATTAAAATTAAAATAAATGTTAAATACAAAACCTTCTAGTAAATAATTATATTTCAATTAAAAATTATTTGGTATCAATAAAATTTGTTTATAATATTGCTATATACAAAGTAATACAAAATTCTTTAAATCGAAAATGAAGTATTTTTATTTACAAATAAATGTACTAGCTTAAGAAAAAATATTAAAATATACAAAATTGTATAATGTAAGCAATTTAATACATGATTATTTATTAAAAATTTGAAATATTAATCTACTATAAGAATTATAACATTAATTTAAAAAATAGTTTTTATACTATAATTAACATATCTACAGAAATTTATAAAAGCAATAATAATAATTAAAAGATTTTATTTTGTTATATCTAATTCAAATTTGATCATCTATTATTCAAAATATAAGTTAAAAGAAATGCAAGGCAATATAAATATAGAAGTTGCTAAAGTAATATTCAGATATTTATTTACAAATATTTATGTAACCATTATGTCAGATATAAAACATAAATATTAATACACATAGTCGTTTGCACATTGTATTGGAAAAAAGTAAATAAAAAATCAATGTAATTATAAAAACGTTTTTATGAAAATGCCCCGTAATTTAATAAATAATTCCATATTATGTATAGAGAATATTGATTAGCAATAGATATTAAATAATAGCAATAGTAATGTAAAGAACATTTAAGCATTTCATAATTTAGAATATTAATCATAAAATATATAGACAGGTATTAAATTAAATCTTAAAAAAAGCAATGAGATATCAGTTATTTTAAGTGTAATTAATAAAAATATTTCTAAATATAACAAGAATAACTGTTATATATATATTTAAATTATTTAAATCTCTTTTATTAAAAAAAATTTACCAAATGTTTTATTATCATAATATTTGGAGTTTTAATATTTTGTACCAGATTATGAAATGTACTATTAAGTTAAAAAAAAGTTTTAATTTATTAAAGTACTAAATTATTTATTGAATTTTAACATTAAAATTATGTACAATAGAATTGATTTGTCCCTTTTTTAAAAATTCATATTTATATATATATATAAAATCATAATTTTTAAAGATATTTATGCTATGGTTTATTTTTTACAATCCAAAGCTTGTAAATAATCTTTTACTGAATCATATCCTTCCTCTCTTGCAAGTGGTGCTAATATTCCAGTTGGTCTTTGACCTTTTCTTGTTCTGCAAATGCTACAATTGCACAAATTTCGACATGGTGGACACACCCAGTTCTTTAAAATGAAAAGAAATAAAAACTATTTAAATTTAGTGATCAAATTTTTTTATTAATTATAGTAAAAACAAAAGAATTGAGTAAATTATTCAAAATTATAAATAATAATAGATTATTAAGCTTTTGTAAATTTATATAAATATAATTTTTTATATTATATTAGCTTAATCAGATTCATTTATATTTATAATATCTATAACGGTTAATATATTGAACGAATATTTATTAATAAAATATCAATTAAAAATATATTTATATCAAGAATTATTAATTCAAATTATACCATTATACTACAATAAAGACTTACAGGATCTTGTAAGGCATTTAGTGCTGATTCTCCATATCTTCCCATTAAACAAGGTCCACAAAACTGTCCTCTAACTCCAATACATTTGCCTGATCTACAAAATGTTTTAGTATCTATTGTTTTTTGTCGACATTGATGACAAGATGTACCATTTATTGCATCATAGTTTTTTCCACTTGCTTTAACTGCTATATTATTTAACATTTCTTTAGTAATTTCTTCTAATGAAGGAATTTTAATTGACTGATCAATAACTTTTGATATTCTGTGAATCTTCTTTTTTTTATGTATATAATCTTCTACATCAGTATTTGTACCTTCACTTTCGTCTTCACTGAAGTCAAATCTCATTAAATCAATATCTCTTTGGATAGGCCTAGACCAAGAAAACATAACTTTTAGATTAGAGCCTTTTTTTGGAACTATAATATCCTCATTATCATTATCATCATTATTATCATTTGATTCTTCAAGCTTCCGTTTTTTACTTCTAGTGTTATATTTTTTACGAAAAGATAGGTCAACACATTGATCAGGATATGTTTTTGATTTACTGGCATCAGAGTGGTATTTTTTAGTTGTGAACCTCAAAATTTTTGAACATCTATTTTTTTTACGTGTAAAATTTAATCTGCTACTTTCTAATCTATTTATTTCTGCAGTATCTTCTTTAATTTCTTTTAAAAATTCTTTTAACTGTAAAATAAAATTATTCTACATTTTGTTATAATACAATGGATGAAAATAAGGTAAAATTAGATCATTATTTAAAGTACATAATTTGTATTTGATGTAGTATTTTAAATAAATTAATTTATGAACAGATTCAAAATTGTTTTCTAAAAAACAACAATATCTTACAAATGCATTTCGTTCTGCAATATTCCTTTCTCTAAATGCTTCATAATCTTTTGTATCGCTCATTATTCACACTTATATTGTAGCTTTAAAAACTAAATTGTTAATAATAACAATATTTAGTTATAAAATAACATTTAAATTGAAACTATTATTGGATATAATCTTGTAAGAATATTTTTTAAATTCATACACAACTTAATCAGTAAAGACATCGATTCACTTTTGACGAATAGTTTTTAGCAATCCCGCCAGAAATATTGTTACATATTATGGCCAATATTAAATTGAATTTTCACCTCCGCCTGCGCAATAGCTTTAATCTCATTGGTCCTTGTAAGAGCATAAAATATAAGTAAATGTAATTAAGCGCCACATTAATTATAAAAAACATTTAATACAATACAAAGCAAAGTGCTTTTTAAATAAAAATATTTTGTTTTTTAAGTTCATACAGTATATAGAATAATATGAAAATTTCTAAAACAATAAAACTTAATGTTTCACTTTCAATGTTTAATAATATTTAAATAATATAAATGGAATAAAACATAAATACAATATTAAAAGAATAAAATATTTTGAATAATTTTCGTTTAATATTATCAACATATAAATTTAATTTAAATTAAAAAGATTTTATGTTTTACATGCAATGATTTTTTAATAGAATTTACTTATACATAATTTTTTGAAAATTTTGCAAAATTAAATATTTTAAAACTTAAAACTTTAGAATAATTATTTTAATAAGATCGTGTTTATTACAATATATTTATATAATTACAAGCCAGCGAGTTTGAAAGGAACTGAAACTCATTAACGTCAACTAGCTTGGATAAAACTGGTAAGTCTAAAGACTCCACGGATTTTCATTGCATGTAAAGTTTTATCTAGGTTTGTTAATGTTACAGCAATGATTTTCTTTAGATTTTAACTAGCCAAAACTTGATTATTTTAAATTCAGTTGCATCTCAATAATTTTAAGCAATATTTTTATCTTCTGAAATGTTAATACGATTATGTATATAGATACGATGTAAGCACGTATTAATTGTAAAATATTTCTTTTATTAATAAAACTAATAAGTAAAAGAAAATCTAAAATTTATTATTTTTTAAATGTATTACACAGTTGAATAGCTATTATTTAACAAATTATCTCAAAATCTATCAAAATATGACATTCTCAAAGGGATGAAGAACCACTGTATGTCTACTTAATGCTACAGTAATTTTCTTTCTAAAGTTTTTGAAAGAGACTGGCCTTAGTTTGAAAATATCTAATATAGTCTCATTATGGGTAACAGTTATTATTATGATCTTTATTTATCCGTCATTTCAAATAAAACTGAGCTAATTTCTTCATTTAATGCAATGCATGAAAAGTAATTTTAGATGATAGAACAACTCCCAAACTTGTAAGATTTCGATTTAAACACCTTATTAATTTCTATGTGCAAACTCCTCAAAAGTGAAATTAGTTGAAAAGATGTGTCCACAAACTATAAAGGTATTTGTATTTTATATATTTTATTAGAAGTATCACAAGTTTCGAAAAGTCATTAATATATACATTTTACAAGATGTCCGCTTTGATAGGAAAATTGATTTCTTCATGTAATACTCTGATAATCAAATAGCGACTGTAATATCTTTTATAATTCTTTTACCAAAATATGCGTGCTATATGAATATCGTATGCATTTAATACACTATAAAGCGAATATTCATAGTATTGGTCGGTAAACTTTGTTAATGTTTGCTAAGGAAACAAACCGTATGATGTTAACGGATTATTAGAGTAGAGATATTTATTTTTAGATTTAGACTAATGAACAAAAAATCATTTGTCATTTATTGATATTTAAAATGTGCAATTTCTAATATATTTCTACTAATATTAAATTATAATAATAAATTCTAATGTAATTGATAATGTATTTTATTGTTAGAACAGTCAGGCAAGGAAGTAAACAATTAAATTTGTATTCCTTTATATATAACAAACATGCGAGATTGACTATGCATTACTTAACAACTTATTTAATAACTGTAAGCCATTTCCATACAGATGGTATACCCAATAGTTCCTTAAATTTTTTTCAGCTGACAAGATCAATTTTAAATAATATTGTGACAGCAAATGTATTTTATATTTTAAAACTTTGTGTATGCATAAATACACTGAAGGTTCATGGTTAGTTTAGAAATATTCTTGATATAATTTTACTGTGAAATTAATAGAAAACAAAAAATACCACTAAACATTCTGAAAAAGTTAAAGAAGCCTAAATCGTATCTATGATTAACAAATATCTTCTAAAATATTGATATTTTTAATTTATAGATATACATTTGATTTAAAATACTCAAGTTCATAGAATTTATTGCATTGATTTTTCAAAACTATAAGTTGTATTTATTTATTGTAAATCATTACGTATATTGCAGTTTTTAATAGTATTGAAAGAAGTTCTCATATATGTTTCCAAGAAATTGAGAATTTAATTATTTACATATTCTCTAGTAAAAAAATGTGAACCTATCTTTATTTAAACTATTGACACAATGAAATTAAACTTCATCTTAATCTAAATTATTCAAATTCATTTATTAAAGTGTAAATGTGATCAATAAGAAAAATATTATTAATAAATGAAGGAGTTTGGTATAAGTAAGAAATATATGATATACTATTAAACCAATATATTTTATAAAATCATAAAAGAAGAGCCAAATTGTACAGCATAATCGTTATATATATTAGAAATTCACTAATTTAAAGTAAATTAGACAGAATCAATCAATATTTTATATGCATTTGTTTTGTATTGCACATATGATAGTCATATACATATTCTGCAACATTATTTTTGCTTTTACAAGCAGGATAAAATTATTTTCTTTCTAGTAAATTTTTTTTTAATTGTGAGAAAATGAATTATCGATAATTTGTAATTCTCCATATGTAATTCTATACATAACATCACTTACATAAATTAATTTTTTTTTTTAAATTAAAATAATTTTTATATTAATATATATAAAATACATACATTTTTATGAAATAATTAATGTTGAATTAATATTAAAATAACCATATTTATTGAAAAAAATTCATATATTTTATTTTATTGTATTTAATTAGTTTTCTGAGTTCCATCACATTTTTTGATAATTTCTATAAAAAATAATTTATATTATTAAACTTATACAGACTTGATACAGAAAATAGGAAAATATATAGTTGAAAGTTATTACTTTGAACTATCGTTTTTAAAATTAATATTGCTGGCGAATTTGGAATTTCAATTAATGCATTTTTTCCTTCATCACAGCATCTTGCTAATAATGGATCTAAAGGTAAACATCCCAAAAGTTCAACATTTAAATCTTCTGACATTTGTTTGGCGCCTCCTGTTAATGCTGGAAATATTTCTGCAGAATTCTGTTGTTAAAAGATATTATTTCAGTAATAATTTAATTATTGAACAAATATTAATTATAAATATGAAATTTTAATTAATAAATTGGTATCTAAATTTACATATATTAAAAAATTTAAATATTTTAATCTATTTTTATACCTTGCATTTTGGACAGATGAAGATATTCATATTTTCTATTAAACCAAGAATAGGGATATTAACTTTTTTACAAAAGTCTATTTCCTTTCTAACATCAATAAGTGCAACTTCTTGTGGAGTTGTAACAATTATTGCACCAGTTATATCTGCTTCTTTCAAATATGTTGCTGCTGACATATGTTCATCGGAAGTTCCTGGTGGTGTATCTAATATTAAATAGTCCAACGAACCCCAATCAACTTCTGATAAGAATTGCTTTATTATGCCTGGAATTAATGTGAAAAATATTAAATATGAACAAATTATTTACGATTTTATTTTTTATTCACTTCCAAAATAGAGTTTTCATGATTTTTTAAATACAATGGACTAAATAAAAATGTTAAAGCTATTATTAAATTATAAATGTTTGTCCAAGATTTATATAATAAAATTAAATAAAAAATAAAATATAAAATAAAAATTAAAAAATAAAATATAAGGTTTCTTATTTTAAGGTTTAAAAATATAATATTCTACTTTATAAAAAAATAAAATGAAAGAGTATAAATTTAACATTTTGATAAACAATATTTTATAAAATTAAAATACATTTAATGATAATTTTGTATCATTGTTTTCAAATTTGAATTATCAGTGATAAATAAACTTGATATGAAACAAAATTAACAAATGTATTTGTTTAGAATTAGTCTATGCCCACCAGTTGCTTAGTGGGTAAAAAGTGCGGGCAAGTGGAAGAGGTAACGCATTAATTCAATATTTAACACATTTGCTTTTCGTGATGTTTATTGCGTTTTACTTTACAAACTACACAATAATGATTCTAAGTTGGTGATGACAATCCTTGAGATCTTGCAGTTCCGTCGTGGTTGCCACGTGGCGTTAGCATGCACTACATGCAGAGGTAGAAAGTTGTAAATCTCTGGATCCTGTTGACGTAGTGTGCTTGGTGGTAAATTATTACACTGAGAAGTATGAGGTCGTAAATTGCTTAACACTTCTTCGTGCAGTGCCACGTGATGGTAACTTGCTGTGGTCTCCTCAATAATGGATGAGCCTGAGAAGGCTTTGTGCTAGGCGCACTACTGGAAAGGCCCGAGACGGCTTTGTGTTACTTCCGTATGAGTGGCTATTGTTACTCACAGCGATGCAGTTGCCTTGCCTGATCCTGTGATAAATAGTTATTTGGAAACAAGACTTCTGGCACATCTTTGTGATGAGGAATACCCTGATACCGTGCTTCTATAATACAATCAGCACCCTTGACTGCTTGAAAATTGTAGCGCACTTGATAATTGAACGTGTATTATTTGTAATGGCTTCACTGCGTTAGTGTTACGGATTACAGCAATTTTACGCGGTAAACAAAGTCGGAGAGGTAAAGATACCTGTGCTTAGGTAGAAACATTTGCGCGTCGAGTCATAAACACAATTCTACGAAATCGGGAAACCTCACTACTCAAATTAGTCTAATATTACATTACAATTCCGACTAACAAGGGCCGACGAACTCTCCAAGGCTAGATTCTAGTGACGTCACTCTAACAATCAGCATGAGAAGAGTGATCCAGAATTCACCGAAATCGCAAGCCTGTGCTAGAATATTTAAGGAGACGCGCTTGACGCGCTCGCTCTCTTACTAGTTCAATCAAGCATTCATCAAGATCGGATCGCCGTCCTACAGATCGAACCCAGCTCAACGTACGCCAAGCTAGTTTCGGCCACCCAACACTGCACAGATCGACTCCAGCCCAACGGAAGCCAAACTCACTCGGCCGACCAACGGTGCAGAGATCGACTACAGTTCAACGGAAGCCAAGCTCATTCGGCCTACCAACGCAACTACAGAGATCGACCTCAACACACATTCTTACGTACCATCAATGCAACTGAGATCGACTCCACACACGTAAGCTTCGCTATTACACACGTTCTTACGGATCACTAATACACGGCTCCCACCAACTAAGTAAGCAGCAATACTAATACGTGGTGTTCGGTACGAGGAATGCTCCTACCCGTCAAGCAGTGACGTGACACGGATATCCTTCCTCCATTAGACCGCTACAGCGTGCATCACGCTAGCGGCAACGGCAGATCCACGCTGCCTCCGTATCAGTGACGTCACACAGGCACCCCCCACTCAGGCCGCTACAGCTCTTCTCGCCAGCGGCAACGGCGGCATCAGCGCTACCTCTTATCAGCGCGAGTCTCCCACCACCACCACTAGATCATAACTACGAGTAGGAGAACCAAGCACCAAGCTACCAAGAATACACTTACAGGATTCTTGTCGCTCATATTAATTAAAGAAACTCTCATCTATTCATTGTATCATACATTCAATTCGACATCCATAGACCATTGACTATTTATTATATTTATTATATTCAATAAAGGGAAAAACACTACATTCAAAGGCAGTGTTGAATTATTGCATTGTCCCTTCCACTTGCCAGCAAGCCTCCATCCACCATCACAGGGAGGCTTTTAGTCTGATCCCAGACAGTTAGCGTAACTGATTGACAATCTTATAGCAGTAACATTAGTTAAATGAGTTAATTACAATGAGCAACTACAAGCCTTTTTGAATACGCACACGAAGTTGAAGGCGCGTTCATTCCGTGGCGGGTTTGCTGAGAGATAGCGACTGTTCCATAGCGATTCTGCTAAAGCAGACCGTATTCCGTGCCATGGCGTCTTCACTAAGAGAGAGCGAGACTCGTCGTGTGCTTACTTTATATATCTACGCGATAATTTAGGTAGATGAGCACAATGAAAAAATGTTGCTATGCAGAGACTAGACTAACGTGCGGACGTTCGAGAATATATCCTTAGAAGTTTCGAGAACTGCAGGAAACCGAAGCCTCTGAAGGTAGGAGTATTTCAACCGACGTTGCTATGCAGAGACCACATAAACATTGTAGGGCGTTCGAAACCAAAACTTTAGAATATTCGAGAATTCTCGGAATCAAATGTTTACAAAAATTCGATAGATAGAAGGCTTATAAAATTCCGAGATCCAAAGGTCTTGAAAATTGCTGTAATCCTGAATAGTATTCAATATATTAAATTGATACAAATGTTTTAAAAACTAATTATAAATCATATTTGGTATTACTTTATCATATATTTTATTTTACTTTTGTATATCCTACGTTTATTTATTCTTTAATACACTTAATATTATTCATTTGTCAATAAAAACTTTTTAAAATGGTAAATTCAATTTCAAAATATTTGTTCAATGTCTTCATGTTTTTATAAAGGCTTCTGTTTAATTTTCAAACAGCTTTTTATTAAAAGTTCTTGAAATCATATTTTCAAATTCAATCGATTTGATTTAAATTTTGATTTTCTGAAAATTATACATTAAAATTTTATTTTGTAAATGTTCAACCTTGTTTATTAATTCTTAATTCTAATACATTAATTTAGAATATAATTACATTTCAATTAAAACATTAATTTCAAAAGATATATAAAATCTTGAGAATAACAGTGAGATAAAATTGAAATTTTTATTTCACAAACTATTTATTTTCGTTTTCATAATAAATTGATTTAACAAGTTATCATACATGCTTGTTATAATCATAAGAAAGTTTAAATCTGTGATAAAATTTATTATCTTAGAATATATTTTTGTATATAGAAGGTTCGAATGGTTGAATAATAAATGGTTCATTTGTTTTAATTTCGTTTAATTTTTTTGTGGGAATAATATATATTATATATATTGAGAGTATCGACCATTCCAGTAATAATATTTGTAACACACACGGAAATTTGTTCTTTACTATTTTTAATGATACTTATGAATTGATATTATTTTCATTGCTATTAGAATTTCATGTATTTTCTATATGATATTTGTTTCGATCATTATTATTAAAATTAAAACATAATCCGTGTACTTTTGTACTATTCGTATTTCATGAATTGACATTTTAAAAACTAAGTTTCCACACATAGTTTATGTACTCCATTAAATATTATATACAAATTTGCATTAAATACAATAAAAAATCTTTTAGTTTATTAGTATAAGTAGAAATTTTTTAATGATTATTAAGAGTATTTTATGGTATTTTACGATTTTCTAAAGGGAATCTGAAAATTTAATTTTGATAATTTTGTTTGTTACATTCGTCAATCTACTGTTATCCTTAATTTAGCAAACGTTAAATCAATATTAATAATAATACGATTATCACACTGAGTTTTTAGTCATTTTTATCATTGAAATATAATTAAATGTTATTCTGTAAAAATTAGGAAATATCTACTGTATATCAATCCGTGATCTAAGCAGTGTTTACCACAAAACCCTTAAAAGAGAAATTATTAACTACTACTAATTTGTAATAAGATAAGATTAGTAAACAGGGAATCTCTGCATAAATGAATAATATAATTATAGGTAATAATAAATATTTTAAATAAATAAAATATATCATATAGAACATTACTAATAACTTATTAATCTTTATTGATAAAGTAAAAAAATGAAAATATTTTAACTACTTTATTGAAAAAGATTATAATTCAATATTTAATTTTTGATAAATTTGTACATTATAAACAATTGAACATTATCAATAAATTAAAATTTTAATAATTATAATTTTTATTTATTCAGCTTACATTGTAATTATTTATAAAAAGTTTCTTTAATTATTGATTTTTCTTTTTACGATTGAAAACCATTTATTAAAAACAAATGCCTATTCACTAGACCAATTAAATATATACTTCATATCACTTTAAGCTTTCAAATTATAAATGTTCAATCTATTTTAAACATAATTATTTTAAAAATATGTTATGTCCATGATATTACACTACTAGATATTATTTTTAAGATATCAAATTCAGTTTCAAAATAGTTAATTAATAATTAATTAAAAGTTTGCTCAAGATCATTTAATTTTTAGGGTTTGTATTTTATTTGTTTACATGTTTTTGTTGAGTTTTTGATATTTGGCATATACAGTACAATTATTGATAATACACAATATTTTAATAAAGCCATAAATGTTATTGCATAATAATTATGAAATTTAGTTCATTAAAGATAAAACTATTTTGTCTCATTCATTTCCTGAAATTTAATATATGTAATGTATTTTTGCAATAATTATTAAAAATATATCTCAACTTTGATAAGTTTCCTATTTAAATACTGTTTGAAAATGATAGTAATGTAGCAAATTAATAACATATTGTAGATATATATTTTATAACAATTAATATTTATATAAATATGATTTTCTTTATATTTTTAATAAATTTAATATATTCATAATTACATTTTTTTAATTGTAAAAATATAAAATAGCTTTAATATACCATTTTTTTTAGGTCCCCTCCAAATAATTGCATCACTTGAATTATTTAAAAGAAATCCTATGGACATCAAGGATAAATTATCTTCTATGTACTATAGAATAAATATTTATTTAATTATATATTAAATAATGGAATAACATAAATTTTTATTTTATACTTACAACTGGGGACCAACCTGATGCACTTTGATGTACTTGCTCACCAAGAGCTCCAAGAACTCTTGGTTGTGATGGACCACAAATATCAATATCCAAAATTGCAACCTACAAAAAAGCCAAATATATAGATAAGTTCATTTTGTGAATTTACTTTTTACACTTAATTCTTTAAATTAATGGCACATATTTTGAAAATCGTATATTTATTGTTTAAAGAAAAAAGTTTAAAAAAATGAAACATATTTCATATTTATATAGTTTTATACAATTTGTAATTCAATTTTCTTCCTAAATATTATATTATATTATAGTTTCATTCTAATTTTTAATTTAATAAAAAAACATTTGTTTCTTCATAATTAATAATTCGTTATTCTTTTTTTTATTAAAAATACGATTTTATACAATTAGTCTATTAACAAATACTTGAGCTACATAAATATCTTATGCTACATAATATTAAATACTAAAATTATAATATAAATTATTCAAAAATGATATCTGATATTGAAAATAATAGATGACAGATAAAATACTTAAAAAATCTGTTGACTATTTTTTATAAAACTTCTATAATAAAATACAATTAAAAAAGATCTTTAATTTATGAAAATCTATAAAATATAAGTTTATAAACAGAATTATGAATCATAAAAACTTTCAATGTAACATTAAAATTATAATGTAAATTTAATTTTTAATTTTAATAGTTTTTAAAATATAATTGAAATTACTTTTATAAAAAAAGATATAGTGATATAAAATTACAAATTTACATTTTTGTTTTCGTTTTCTGAAGCAATTGTTCTTGATATGAGTGATGTAATTGTACTCTTTCCAACACCACCTTTGCCTGATAATATTATAATTTTATATTTTACTAAAGATAATCTTTTGTGCACTAGTACAATTTCAGGATTTGCTAATTTTGTTGAAGATAATGAACAAACAGATTGATTAGGGCAACCTGCACAAGTTGATACTTTACCAGCATTTTTACTTTGAATGCCAGGGCAATCTATATAATTAAATATAAACTAAAAACATCATCTACTTAAGTGACTGCAATATTTATTAATTATGAAATAAGATAATGGTTACAGAAATTTATCAGATGAAATGTTCCAATAACTTATTCAGATATAATTTTTATAACAAAAAAAACATTTAATATCAATTAAAATAATAGATAATAATTCATACAATATTAATTTATTTAGGATTAATCTAAAACCGATTGATAAATTTTATTTTCAACAAATAATTCTAACCTGTAATTAAATTTTAACATAAAATAAAATCTTTCAAATCGTTTAACAAAATATTATAATTTAATACATCATAAAATAAGTTGTAAAAAAAATTTAGTTAATTATAATTTCTATTTTTCAAAAATTATTAATATAATCTTTATATTATAAATACTGACGTTCTGGAGCATTTCGTGGAACACCAGCCATATTTGGAATACTGGTTTCATAAAAAAATTATTTAAATATTATATATTAAAATGTACGTTTCATATTCCAATATTAATTTTAAATTAAAAACTTGAATTTGTATAAAGTATTGTATTAATAAAACTAAATTTAAAATAAATTATTCTAATAATTAGTAAAATTTTCTATTAATATTAACCTACATAATACTAATTTAGCTATAAACAATTTTAAAAATAACTTACTTTATTAACATAGATATAATTGCTTTATAATCTACTTTTATGAAAGTATTTTTATTTATATATTTAATTAAAATATTTTTTTTAAACCAATTTTTATTAATTCAAAAAAAATTTCAGTATTTTTTATAAATATACATATATTTTTGTCTATATCTTTACAATTTTTTTATTTTATCATATATTATTATTTATAATTTTTAATCTAATTATTTCAATTAAATGACTATTTTAACATGAGTATTTTGTTTGTAATTTAAATATAGAAAATGAAAATATTTAATTAATTTCTTTGTAAATTTCTTAATTTTGTAAAATTATTAATATTTCTATTTTATATGATGTATGTTATTGTCCTGAAATATTGATTTCTTTGCTATTATTGATTAAATAAAATCTCTCTGCATGAATTCAAGATATTATGAAATTATTTTACTTTTTTATTCTACAATACTTCTATAAGTTCTTTTATTCTACAAGTTGAATAATGTTTTAATTCTTAAAATAATTAAATCAATAATTATATATTTAAAGAAATTATTTTAGTATTGAATTTTATAGATAGTGTAATAAATTAAAATTTTTTTAATAATGACATGTATTCAAAATAACAACATAGTATTATAATAAATATTTTTAATACAGACTATCAAAAACTATATTAAGTTTTATAATTAACCAATTTTTTAATGAGAAGCCAACTACTGAAATTTCTAAATTGAGTAAAAACTTTTCTTCAAAATCGGCAGTATTATCAGATAATTTTTTGTACAAAATTTTTATGAAATGAATGGTTGTAAAACCCAGTTAAATAGTGAAGCCAACTTCAATTGTTATTACTCTGACAGAATGAGAATGATACTGTACAAGTAAATTAGACCTTGAATATAGTATTAACACGTAATTAAAAAAATGTAAACACTTTTTATAGAAAAACTTACAGAATACAAGCAAATAAAGGACTAATTTAATTACTAGTTATTCTAACATTCTATTGAATATTAATGAATGCTATGATGAAAAAAATAAGATAATATTTTTTCATAACCCAGATTAGAATGAAATTAATCTTTAAAAAATATTTATATATTTATTAACTTGTATTGTTGTTTTTATGTATATTATGTATATTATGTATATTATGTATTGATGAACTTGTATGAATTTTGTATTATAAATTTAGGCATTGATAAACAATACATTTTAAATATAAAGTGTTCAATTATAAGAATAAACATAGCTAATTAATATTATTTAATATCAATATAAATATTAATAATTTTATAATTAAATAAGAATATTTAAATGTTTAACATTATTATATCAAATGTATTCAAATTTTGACTCCACATTTATAAAAGAATAATTTTAAATAAAATAAAAATTTTTCAAAATTAAAAACATTAAGAAAATAAATATTATTATTGGTTAATATTGTTTATAATGTTTTCAGAAATCAAATTACTTACTACATTATAGAACTAAAATACTTAATTTTCTTTTTAAAAAACTTCATAAGATTTTATATCTATTTAATTAATACAATACAAATTTATATTTTAAAAATTATTATCATTAGGTTTATTTTCAAGATTATATAATAATCTAATATTTAAGGGGTGATTGTTATTTATTTAGTCCATATAGATTTATCAAAGTTGAACAATGAATTGAATAGTTAATGATACATGTACAAGAAATAGGAAAGGTAGAAAATTACTTTTAAAGCATCAATTTAGAATATGAAACTTTCATATATATAACTAACAGATGTTTAATAGTATAATAACTAATATTCTTAAAAATTTAGATTATAATAACTGAATATTTTATTTTATTTTTTATTAGAAAGTTTAATTATACAAAATTTAATTTATTTCTAATAAATATTATGCTAAATTTGTAAGATTAATGCGTAGCTAAATTATTCATGAAAAGATTTTCTTAATTTTATAAAAATATAATGAAATATATTATTTAATCTCATAAAACTAGAAATAAAACTATTTAAAAATTGTAATCGTTTAATTTCAAATATCATTAATTATTTATCATTTACAAATCATGTAGGGTAAGAAAATTATTAGAATTATATTCAATTTACAATGTTCAATAATTTATATACTTAATTTATACATTTGCTCAATATTAATTTTTTACTTAACAATAACTTATATATATTTTTTTAAAAAATGAATTAAACATTTTCCAATTAAATTAAAAACTACAATTAATTTGAAAGTAACGAAATAGTTCACTATTTTACCTTCGATTATTGTATTTTTTTAATATAGCTGGGTATGGGTAGCTTTATACCTTCTTTTGCTTCAAAAAATGTATAAGAAAGAACAAGTTCATTTACATGCTCCATTTTAGGATCTTCAGTAAATTCAGGATCAATAAAAAAAAAAAACTGGCATATCAACCTATATAAAAAATATTAAATCATTAATTTTTATCAGACTTTTAATTTGAAATAACGATTAACAAACATTTTCATGGGGAGCAAGAAATTGTTCTTCAAAGCAGAAGCATTGGATTTTGTTAAAATATTGCCCAGCTTCAAAAGGAACAATATTGTATGTAGAAATTCCAACTATTGGAACATCTGTGGGGTTAGTTGCTGTATAAAATGCTAAAGCTGTTTCTCCTGGCATTACTTTTACTTCATTTTGTTGAGGCTGAAACTGCCATGACATTTGTGCTGCAGTATCAGCATTAAATTTTACATTTAAAATTCTATTTTTCTTTTGTTTCATCTCTGATATGTTTGATTCTTTATGACTTATGGTACCTCCATAACTAAATTCCTAATATAAAAAATAATCATTAAATATTATTCTTAAATTTTTAAATTACAATAATTAAAATAAAGAAAACAATTTAAATTTAATACGCATAAATATTTATAAATTTCGTTGAAGCAATAATCTCTTACAAAATTTTGATATTCTACTAAATTATCTATATTTTTTAATAGTAATGTAATAATTTTTTAATTCTTTAGTATTTTTAAGAATCATACTAAATAATCATATATTGAATAAATATTTTTGGAATATTACCTGACAGAAAATTCTGTACAAAGGGACAGAAGCATATGTAAAGCCAATAGTTAAAATTCCAATAGCTACCATATAATTAAATGTCGTTTTCGTTTTCTTTTTTATTAAGAGTTCATTGGATGAAAATTTACTAAATGACTTATTATTGATACTTATACGTTTAAAATAAATACTTGTAAACCATGAACATGCTTTAGAAAACATTTTACTTGTAAAACTGTGTTATTCTTAACCTATGAAATTGTACTTTGTTTTTTATTTGTGCTAATTTCAAGTAGGGTTATATTTTAATAAATTTTTTTAATCATATTCACTTTTCAAATTATCACCAAGATTAAATATTTATTACATCATTCATTTCAAATAAAAATGATAAATGTTTATAAAACTAAATCTGGAATCTTGAAACTATAAATTTTTAAAAATAAGTTATTAATATCGAAATTGGAGTATTATGGTAATGTGGAATAATTATTTAATTAGTATATAATAATGATTTAATAATTATATAAAATCATTATGCATAAGCATGCTATCGTGTTTTAATAACAAATTTAAGACTTTGATTAAATGTATTGCTTTAAAAATTAAATTTAATTAAATTTAAATATTTAATTAAATTTATATTTAATTATTTAATTTCTATTTGCATTCTATTTATTGTATTATACTACGTCAAATTATTAGTCAGTACATTGATCGAAGTGTACTAACTGTTATTTTTGAGTTTTAATTCATCGATTATGTAAGTTTGAATTAAGATGAAATTATAATCTATGCTGTTCATAGTATTGTGTCGTACAAATAAAATATATGAAAATATAAATAATAAACAATAAAATTAATAAAATATCATATTTAGGAATATATATTCGTTTCAGAAGTTTGTTACTTATATAAAATATATTTGGTTAAAAATAGTTATTTTTTAAAAGTTACTAATTTAAAATGTTCAATTTTTACATATTATTTATATATTTAATATAATTTTTAAACATAATTAAAAATATTACATTTGAAAATAAAAATTAATATATATAATTTTAGCTCAAAATTATTGTCTTTTAAAATTTTAAATACATTCTATATTTCCATAATAAAACCAGACTTTGTTTGATAACTTCAAAAAATAACATATCATTTTGTATGTATTTTTAACTCGATCTTTAGGAATAAGTTATATAATTTTAATTAATACATTATATCATACATATATATTTTATAAATATCATACTGATTAAACTTGTTTGATGGTTGGTATATAAAACACTGTCATAGAGACGTATTGTTAGCATACAAACATTAGAATACAGCGTATATAAATGTACGTATGTATATAATGAAAAATTTTCCCTCTATTTATTATGATATTTTTGCGAAGGCCAATAGTGTTTCTTTATAAAAAACTGCATAAATACTTGAGATCAATTTATACATTAATTGTATAATATAATTATATTGTTTTATTTTATAATATTTAACACTTATTGAAGTTAAGAAATTCCGTAGATGTTTTATCGAAATTAATTTATATTTATATACATAGCAATAGTAAAATAAGCTGAAAAGATTTAGAAATTTATGTGCGGTTTCTAAGCTGTTTTAAGAATTAAAATTTTTACGAACACAGATACCATGGATAAACATAAAGTCTAAAGTGCATAAGGTCCAAACTTATTCAACTTAGAACTCATCAGCATGTAGAAAAATAAGTAAAACCATTTGTCAAATAACTAATCTGTATATCTAATAAATGTAAGACAACAATTTTAAGAAATCAAAGATATTCTAAAAATATAATTAGAAAATATAGAATAATTACATAAAGGTTCTTCTCTTCAGTGTTATTGGATTTATCTCTCTCTCTCTCTCTCTTATAATAGCGTGTTGAATTAACGAGATAGATAAAAAAAAAAAATATATATATATATATATATATATATATATATATATATATATACCCCAAAGTTTTGTGTTGTGAAACATCATTTGCACTATAATAATATACTCGATTGCACATTGAGTATGCAAATATCATATCGTGTCTCACCTAAATTATCGAAGGTGTATACTAAAAATTTATATATGTAATATAATTGCTATAATTACATATACTTTTTTATAATTTTGTTGATCAATTTTAGTAATAATCTTTATTAAAGCAATTGTAACTATTTAACGGGAATAATAAAACAATAAAACTTTTTATATGATTCACTATTATTTATTCACACAAAATATACTTTACATATATTAATATATTTTATCATAAAATTTTGAAAGATCACAATGGCTAGAAACATTAATTCTACTACTACCTCTTGTCTAAAGTTAAAACAATAACATAAATTTAATGTTCTATGATTTGATGTCTATTCGTGTTTATTCTGTTTTTTTTTCAATTTCTTTATGAACATAATGTGTACTTAATGAAAAATAGTATATTTTAATAATTATAAATTTCAGTATTGTTCATAAAATTTTACAAAATAGATATACTATTTGTATATTTTCCAGGATTTCTGAAATCATAAGAATAATAAAATAACTAATAAATATTAAATACATCCAAAATATAATTTAATATATTACTTATTTAATTAAATTATTTTAAAAATTGTAATATTAAATAGAATGCAAATTCTTATTTACATACGAAGTATAATCAGTGAATTTCAAAAGATTACGTTAAATTCATTTTTAGGTAATATGAAAATAATATTTAAAAAAATTTATAGAATATTTTAAAAAATACTATCAAATTTTTTACTCATTTTAAAATATTTACAAATGAATATATAGAAAAACTAACCCAATAAGTTGACTTTTGCTTTTAAGAATAGAAGTACTGTAGATAGCACAGAACACAATAATAAAAGCTTGACGTAAAATTGTGTAATCCAGTTTAATGCTTTTGATTATAAATTTTAGGTATTGAGGAACCATGGATGTTGTTTTAATTTTTATTAAGCGTACGAAATTATTTTCTAAATTTACATATTCGATATGCATGCTTCTATATCTTTTTATGTGTTTTTCATTTTTAATTTCATCTAATTTATTTACATAAATTTGATATTGACTCGGAAAATTTGTTGCTCTCTGATTTTCACTATTAGTTTTATGCTGAAACGTAAAAGATTTATTTTCGTGTTCATTTATTTGTAAATTAATAATAACTTATCTCAATTAAAAAATATCAAGGATTATATTATATAATTATATACAATGTATAATTATTGAATTAAAATAAACTAAATAAACAATTTAAAAATAGTAAAAATAAAATATTTACATAATTTAAGAAATTATTTTTTTTATAAATATTAATAAATGTTTTTTAAATTGAAGCTTACTTGTAAATTTTCGACAGAAACACTTTTTAATTTCCTAGAAAGAAATTTCCAATCTTGATATATTGTTAAATGCCTTTTGCTTTCTTTTTCTCGAATTTTTAGTACTAAAGTATACTGTATGTCTCTTCTAATTTCAAAATAATCGTTTTGCAGTTCGATTTTATTAATAATTTTACTGCTTTTTTGTTTTGTTCTTGGAATAATATTTACATCGATATGGAATCGATTTTCATAAATTTGTCTGATGGTTTTTTGAAGGGAAAATAAAGTTCTTTGATTTCTTTTGGGAAATGTTTGCATTCTATTATTTACTGGTCGATTGTTTTCTTCATAAGATTGATTCATTGCCAATAAATTATAATTTTTTGATTGAGAGATTCCTCTATGATTTTTACTATACTCTATATTATACTTTATTATTTTAATATTTCGACTACTTACTTTAAAATAAATACTATTTTTTGGAACTACTCGATTGTTCAATCTTGCATTTTCTTCAATATTATCTTTATTATCGATATTTTTACTTGATTTTTGTTTTTTTAAACGAAACATTTCACCTCGTATATAATAACGAACTATAAATTTAGTTTTATAAGTCCGTTGATATTTTATTTCATTTCTTACAATTTTTTGGCCAACTAATTTATGCTTGTTTCTTAAACCATTGTTTTGACGTTTAATTTTTAAATTTAAAATTTTATTTTCCATTATGTGCTGATTTTTAATACTAGAATCAAGTCGATTTTGTATATCGAAAAGCTGATATTTTTGATTTACTGATCTATTTTTATTAGAATTTAATCTTTTTTCTTCAGTAATTATTTTATTATTTTCTCGAGAATTAAATCTATTTTCATAATATTCATGGTATTCTTTTTTTAAATTTCGATATATAAAAAAATTCGGTTCATTTTTTATAAGTAGCTTGTATATTAAATTTTTTTTAATATTCTGTCTATTTTTAAATTCTAAATCACTAAACGATAATCCTAGTTTAAAATAGTGATTATGTAAATCTTCATTAAAACGATATTTGTACATATCCACTTGAAGATCGTAAATTACTGACTTTCGATCTTTTGTATATTTTCGTATAAATTTATTTAATTGGGAATTTTTTATATTATGTTCTGTATAACTTTTTTTCAGTGTCGAAATAACATGCTCTTTCAATCGCCGTCGAATATGTATATTATGATTTTTTAATGACTTGATTCGTCGATCTTGTTGTTTGTCAATTTTTCGATATTTCGTAAATAGACTCATTTGATATTTAATCGAATGACTCTTATAATAATGTCTTGAATTTAAATGAGATTTATGATTAATCCACGTTGTATTGATTAATTTTGAGGAATCCTTATTTTTCGATGAAATAATCATAGTTGATGGAACAGCAGAAGCTAATTTAGTAAAAGATAAGAAACTGCTCAAGAGATAGGAGATATGGTCATCATTTGCAAAGTCCACTCTATGTGCAGATATATTTTATTAATATTGATTTAAGCTATATGAATGAATATCAATGTGAAAATTCACATAAATGAATAATTAAATAAAGATCTTTATATTAGTCGAACATAAATAAAAATGAATGCATTATGACTTTGAGATAGTTTCATTAAAATATTAATCTATATTTTAAATTTCAGTAAATCATACAATAGTTACACAAAGTTGTTTTAAATTATGATGTAATTTAAATGTTAAATATAAGATTTAAATATTTTTAATTTTAATAGACTTACTCATACAAATTGGTGTGTCTAAGCTCAGATCTAATAACATTTCCATATCGTCTTTCTTGATCTCGAGAAATAATACCAAATGTAAAACAGGCAAGAGATATAATAAAGAGAACAACATATTGCCGTGATGTAATTGGTAACACTATGTACCTGGTTCTTTTCATAATTGTTCTAGAAAAAAAATTATATATAATGTATTATTTTAAATAAATACTTTTATCCATTTCATTATTTTTCTATTTAATAATTCTGATTTAATTATTTAAATGCGTTCACTTCTATGTGTAATAAAACAAATAATTTAGGATATAACTGGATTTTTACATTCTAAAAAAAAATTCTTTAAACTATTGTTAATTATTGGTATATTAATTATATAATTAAAGTATTAATATTTTTATCTAATAGTGATTATTATTATTTACTATAAGCACATAATATTTATTTTTAACTACATAATAATTTTATTTATAGAAATGGAATATTATTAAATTTTATATAAAATCAATTACTATAAGAATTAACCAATTTATCATTAAATAAAATTTCTTTTTACAAACCGCAAAAATTAATTTAATCAAATTTCAAAGTACTACTGAATTTCAGTTAAAGCAATGTATTTATAATAAGAATATATAGATTACATGGTTTTATTTTGTCCGTCTTGAAAGACAGTAATTTGTTATTTAGTTAAAAATATTTGTTTAAAATTTGATTTTAAATAATATTATATATAATATTATATAATTTATAAATGTTATAATGTAAACACAAATTCTCAGCTTTTATATCTTATATGTAGTTTATAGATTATTTTACTATTAATGCTTAAATATTTCGTTAAATTTAAAAATTACATTTTAAGTTAAAAATTAAATTTTCTTAGTCTCACCCTTATATATAAAATATAAATAGCTTCTTAATCAATAGAATAAATATTCCTTAAAAATTATGAAATCTTTAATAACAAAAATTGTGTATTGAGAAAATAAAAGTATTTCGCAAAAAAGGCAACAATTCTTATAAACGTGGACAATGTCTTGATAGTAGGTGATGCCGTAGGAAGTTGCGCTTGCTATTTTATAGATGTCCTGCATTCGTTTGTACCGTAATGTGCGTTCACACATAATTCAATGTAGATGCAATCTGCGGTTATCAGCTTCCACCACATGGGGTTCGTATCTATTCAAGCGTATAAAAACGTTCTATACCTTAATGCGTGGCTATCTATTTCTATCCTATAGCCATCCACAATTCATTTTAAATTCTATGCGGTGGATTTTGCACAGATACGTGATCATGCACAACGTATTCAGGTAGAAAATGAAGAAAAGTGTAAATGTATGATGGTCTATGAAAACTCATGATTCTGAGTTCACGCTAGCATATTGACTTAGTTCAGCATTAAATTCTTAACTATAATCCATTACAATCATACAACTATAATTATATAATCTATTTTTAAAACAAAAAGAATTCAATCAATTTATATTCTTTTTAAAGATTTTTCGTATAAAGTAGTAGATGAAATAATTAGGATTTTTAATAAACAATCCACTTTTTGTATAATTTATTAAAAAAGTGTATGCAATATTTTCAATATGACACCTTACTTGTACGATTTTCATTTTATTAATCTAAAAATTTTCATTTAAATTTAATATTTATTCATTAATTTCAATATAATAATATAAATATTAGATATAATACTTTCAACTGTCTCTCAATATAATAATTCATTAATTTTATTTTATTCTATGAAAAATAAAGAAATTTAATATAGTTTAACTAATTTTAGTGATTAATTTTACATGCATGTTTTACATTATGATACATACTATTAAATTGTTATTAATTATCTAAAAATTATATTTTCAAATATTATAACATCGACAAAATAATATAGTAAGTATAGATGACACATATAAACTTTCTTAAAATAGTCAAATAGATAATTTGTGAAGTTTTAATAAATATGTTATCTTTTGCGAATAATATATTTATAACAATATTGGATGTTTGTAATAATATTTACACATCAAGTTTTTGAAATTAAAACAAAAAATTAGATGAATTATATAATTAATTTTCTATTTTTTTTATTATACGAACAATTTTTATTTGTATACAAATCATAAATTTACATATAATGACATGAACACAATATGTATGCTTATATAGATTATATTGTTCTCTAAATATACTTGTTATTGTCTATATACTCTCTATATTGTCTAAGAATATACCAATATGGTGGTTCGTCATATTTTCAGAAAGTTATTGTAGTCAAATGTAGTAATTGGTAGTAGTTTCTAAGTTTCTTTAGAATTCTTATTCTCTCAAACTGCAATAAATAAATATGGTATTGGTTAATGTATTAAAAATGGTACTAAGCATCTAGCGTACTTATCTATTACGCAAAAATATTTATCTATAAAAATGCTGGTTTCCTGTTAATCAATTCAGTAATTAAAATATATATAATCTATATTGGTGTTCTGTATCCGCTATAATTTATATTGATATGATAAAACAGTAAATCTACTTGATGTAAAAAGTTAGTACAATTGCCTCAATTATTTCATTAAGGATCAACAACTCTGTTATTGGATAAATTAATTAACGAACATCAGAAAATGTTTCTATTCTTTAAGGATTCTACTTCTATCTTAACGGACAGGTGAAAATTGTATTGATAAACACAACTATAATTAATGCAGACTTTAAAAGTAAGCTCAAAGAATCAAAACAAAAATAATATCTAACAATGTTGTCTACCCAGGCATATTATTTTAAAGTATTTATAAGTATTACTCTTGCAAAGCTAGATGTGTATTGGATAAATGATAAACATAAGGTTACACAAAATTTAAAATTCTTAAATACTAAATGTTGCGACGTGTAAACTAAAAATATGAAATGCTGAAAAACTTATTTGATTGTTTTGCTGAATACGTATCAATATTAACAACCAGATATTTTTCTAGATATTAAGAATTAATGACGATCTCTTTATTATATGAAAAATGTTTTGAAATGTATGATGTTTTTCATAATTCACATAAGGAAGAAAATAAAAATTTTATAAAAATAAATTATATTATTACAATTACATGATTTACTGTAGTAGGCGTAACTTATCATTATAGAGAAAAATTGTTGTAATTTTAGTTTGGGATTGTATGAGTTTAATTAAATTACTAAACACGACTTATGATTATTTATGCGCTTATAAGAGTTGTTTATTAATACTATATTTCCTGTGCATATATATTAAAAAAATGTACATAAATAATTAAATAAATCTCTGCACAGTAAAATGTAACTTACATAAATACAAAATAGCATCACATACAAAATATTTGAGTAAAATAAAATTGTAAATTGTAAATACAAAAAACAATAAAAACATTATTGTAAATAAAAAGATTATGTATTATATAATTATATGTATTATAACTACATTCAATTTTATGGGGTTATAATAAGATATTCAAAGATGTCTTTGCAAAAAATATAGATTTTGGAAATAAACCAAAAAAAAATTCATGTTAAAAGGAAGTATTGAATATTGTGATCTACGTGTCATAATTTAAATCCACATTGATGCAAAAGTTTCATTTATATATTATCAGGTAACATAAGTGATAGAGAATTTGTATTAAAAACTAAATTGAAAGTATAAAAAAAAAATAGAAAGTTTTTTAACTAATAATAATTTGTATAACTAATAATAAGATACACTTTTTTATTAATATTTTTGTAAATTTCTAATTTCATAGTAAACTAAAATGTCTAAAACATTCAGTGGATCATTCTTAAATATTTACTAACAAAGTTTTAATTTTTAATTTTTAATTTTATTTTAAAAATATTGAATTTATTTCTTCAACCGGTTAATTTATTGTAGAGAGTAAATAATTTAGAATTAAAAATACAATGGAAACTAATTGAAAAATTTATTTATTAAAAATATTTTAGTTCATACAATTTTTTGGTCATTATTTTAAATTTATATTTAATATTTTGCTTTTAATATTATTTACAATTATAAAATTATTTATTTTTCAAATTTTACTACATTTTATAATAACATATTATTATTTTAATATTGTTTTTTATTTGATTTTATAATATTTTGAATTAGAATAAACTTAAACTAAATAAAAATATTATATAAAAGTTTTTATAAAGTAATTTATTCAAAATTTATATAAGAAATAATATTAAAATGAATCAAATATAAACATTATAACGTAAAAGTGTACTTAATTTTATATAATATAGTTATATTTCAATAGCAATATTATATTTATATTTAAAAATATAATAAAAATTTCTTTAAGTCCAGTCATTCAGTATTTTTAAAAGATTTTTCTATGCATTTATTTACAATATTAAATTTGAATCATTTTCACCACGATAAAGACAATTCATTTGCAACATATATTTTCATCATAAAAGTTTTTTTTTAACATTACTATGTCTTATCTTGAGGTGTCTATACAGTAAAGGATTTTGTACGGTAAATGACCAAAAATAATTTATCAATATTTGATTCAATTAATATTTTTATACACAATACTTGTTTTACAATTTCGCCCTCAAACAAGTTAATCATTGGTACGTTGTAAAATAAATAAATGACTATTGGTTTATATAATATACAACTGTCACTAGTGTATACACGGACAAATTATCTTCAATCTCATCTTCATTCAACAATCTTCAATATCGATTAATTTCTTCAGATGAATGAAGCCATTAGGAACATGAAAGTCACTTGAAGTATCGATGACATATTGCTGATGCTTGAGGATTCATAAGTTGTACGAAACATCTTACAATTCGTATAGTTATTTTCTGGTAAAACAGTGTAGTTTGGAAACATTTGAATAGAAGTTTCCTGTAAATATATTTCAAAACATTAATGTTTTAATAAATTATCTTATATTTGCATTAAAAATTTTTGAGTATTTCTTTTAAAATATTTACATCAAATAGAATAAATATTTTTCGAAAATTTGAACGGATTTGTACGAAATAAGTATTTATAAAGATTAAAATTATAATTATTATTTATTATTAAATGGGGTTGAAAAGTCACTGGTTTACGTATCTGGAAATAAATTAAATTAAATAGATTAATGTAAAAAATGAAAATTTATTTAATAATATTGAATAAAAGTATTACACAGAGTGATAATAGTAAGTATGAATTATATGCTTCATAGCCAATTGTTCAGTTTCCATGTACTTTTTATATTATTTAATTTATTAACGTTGTAAAATTCTTACATATATTAAGTTGAAAAGGGTAATAACTATTTTGTTCTAAAAATATTTAAGAAATATTTAGGAATTGTCCTAATAGCTATTTATTCAGTTATATTGTGAATAATATATACTAATAAAATAGAGTAATCCTTTTTATACAATACCAACCTAATGTTTATCACTATTATTATTGTACTATTGCATAATAAATCTTCGGTATTTCTAATGATAAGATCAATTTTAAACATAACCATTGAAATATTTATGGTCAATTACACAGATCTTCAATTTATTTGTACAGACATCAATTCGTCTTAATATCATTATCATAATCATCTACCTAAAAGGATTACCGTTAAAATAAATACATATATTAATAAAAAAAAATACAACACAAATATATAATAAATTGATACATTATAAACTATACTAATGTGTAGATATACGAGTATATCTATAACATTTAATTGTTTAGTACTATATTATCACTATCACTATTGATATAATAGTCAGCACTCTTTTCAATAACATTACAAATTTTTATTTAATTATTAAATATATTTGATGTATACGTAAGTGCGCGCGGGTTAGTATATTTCTGCAAAAGTGTCTACAAAATTATATTTTATCCACGAAATAATTGAACTTCTATATTCTAGTTTTATAAATATTTTAATGATTAAAATATTTTCTTACGATTCATTAATATTTTAATTAAAAAATTATCTTTTATTAATGAAAAATAACTAGTGAATATTTTAATTATCAAATTCAAATTATTTCAAAGTTACTAATATAGATTGCTTATATAATAATCTCAAAATTAAATATAGTATTATTTCAATTTATTTATTTTGTATTTTAACACTATTTTAATAATTCCATGAAACTAATAGGTTAATAATATCATAATTTGTTAATATTAAAAGATTTGTTCTATTAGAGAATATTAGAGAATATTGTTAATACTAAAAGATTTTTACTACTAGAAAATATATATTTTAGTATAAATGAAATAAAAGAATATGTATTACATTACTTTTTCTAATTTATTTTTAAAAGTATTAATTATTGTAAAAAATATTTTTAGGTAATATTAAACTAAATACTAATTTCAATAACAGATAAATTAATTTCGTTTGCATAAATGGTATACAATTTATTCATTTTATTAAACTTTAATTTATTTCTTGTTTTCACGACTTTAATGCAGAAGCATATAATATATTTAATATTATTTGTTGGCAAATATTTCAGAATAATGTTTAATTTTTAATTTTAAAATAGTTATATTTATAAAATCATTTTATCTAAGTGTTTATTAAAAATTCATTATTTATAAATAATGTTATACAAATTTATCTTTTTTATATGAAATTCGCCAATTTCTTCAATTGGCTCTAATGTCTCCAATTAAAAATGTTAATTTTAGTAAAAATTTTGGAAATACAAGTCGTGATACATATTTTTAATAAATTATTATTAATTAATAATTAAAATAAAAGTGATATGAAAATACTCGTATAAAAATATATCATCATTTTTTAATCTAGTTGCGGATTCATTAATGATCTTTTAAAAGAGGTACCTAATTTTTGTAACGTTTGTCAATTTATTATACTAGGAAAAATTATATGCTTCTCACTTAATTTCAATAATTTTCTACAAACTAAATTTTTTTATCAACTTTATATTATTAACTATATAACGAAATTTAATATTATTTAAAAGATAATGCTTAATTTTTATTTATTTTAATATACTAATATATTATAGATTCTTGATCGTTGAAACACTTTTATCGCAATTTTATCTTCCTCGTTATAATAACTTATTTAAAATTTGGTTTATAAATTTATTATATCTCATGTTCTTCTTTAAAATTATTAAAAACTTAGTCGTATATTAATTTTGATTTTTTATTATTATATGTATTATTTAAATAATGGTATATTTTTTAATAATTTTTTACTCGGGTTTAATTACATAATATATTGCTAATAAATTAATACTTTTATTGACTTCGTTAATTGAGCAAAATCTCAAGTGATGAATTTTTAAATATTTATTAATTAGCAATTTGTCGTAAAAAGAACTTAAAGAAAATAATATAAATTTTTTCTATTTGGTTAATTAGAATTTTTAATAAATATTACTAATGATTGTTTGTTTTCAAATTTATTAAATATAGCTTTAATTTTATTTAAACTAATTTTGAGTTGCTTATAATAATTAATTCTTTTAGTATTTATAAAAATATTTGCAAAAATTTACTATTAATGAAAGTTTGTTTAGATTATAACTTCAATCAAATTAGTGTTTCAAGTTAGTTAAAAGTATTAATTATTTTATTATAAATTTATTATGTAATTATTAAAAAACAGAATCATTAACGGTTTTGGGTTTAACAGATGGATACAAGTAATTAAATTAGCGTCTTTTTTCAATATTCTTACATCCTTCACTTAGTTGGTTTCGAATTCATGTTCATATTTTATAATACAACTTTATGTTCACATATAATTTAAAATTACATTTTGCCACATTTTTTGCAGGGATATGTCATATAGATCAATATAATGAATTGATATAATATAATAAAAAGGGTAATTTGATGATGATGGTGATGATGATGATAAGAATAATAATATTAATAAAAAATCGTAATAATAATTTTACGTATCTTATGGTTATCAGTTATTAAAATATGTTTATGGTACAGCTTTTAAAATTTAGCACATTATCATTGTAACTTAAAGAAATTATATTCTATAGATATTCACTGGCTATATTGTCAAAACTTATACAAATCAAACTTAAATCTATTCTAACTATATTTTATTTTTAATTTTAATATTTTATATATCTAGTATTTCTAATGATTCATTTGTAAACATAATTTGAATTTTTTCATTTTCGATACATATACTCAATTGCACAGATTTTGTATATAGCTGTACAGGTTCTTTATTATTTTCTTTTCTGATGTATCTTATTCTTATGCGTATTAATAATTGTTCAAAATTTTTTTAAATTAAAATTAATATACCGAAAAGAAATTAAATACTTTAAAATAAATAACGACTTTTAATTTTATTATTAGTTAAAAAGATTCTTTGAATGAATTTAGCAAAATTATATTTACTACCGTTGATATTTTGCAAATACATATATTTTTTACACGCATTATTTTTATTATGCATATTAGTTCCAACAAAATAATAATATGTGGTATTATATTTATTTTAATGTTCGCATTCAAAATTTCGAAATTTACCTGTGGAAGTTTATTTTCTTTTGTTCTGCAGAACGTAACATATTTTCCATGATACAGGTTCTTTTCTATAGATTTTGAGAGAGCTATGTCATTCCAAGCAAGAGCAGACATATGATCTGATAATGTATGGCCTAATGATTGTAATTTATTAAAATTTTTTATTATAATATAAAATATAAAATATAAAATTATTAAAAAGTAATAAATAATTAGAATTACCTTTAAATTCATCTGGTTTATCTATAATAAGCGTTGTAAAAATATCGTCGTAATCAATATAATCTCCTTTTGATATAAGAGTAGATTTGGCTTGTTTAATGATATCAACATTCACATGTTCAGGTGTACGAATGTTATGATAAATTGGCGAATACTGATTTGGAGATATAGGTAATGCAGCAGTTTCTGTTCTATAGATTAATATTAATATTATTTTAATTAAATAAATTATCAGAAAATTTTCCTTTTCAATTAAATTAAAAGCTTCTAAAAGTGCATTCAAATTATTTTTTATTAAAAAGATATTTATTAGTTTATTAATCAATAAACTTACGTAGTTGATAAGAATAGTTTTTCAACTTGTTCCATAGAGATATCTTTAAAACTCTGAATGTTTAATGCATTGAAAAATTCTTTTACTGGTGTCATACTGTAGCAAGCAGCTAAAAGTGTTCTTGGATAGTGTACAATAAAAGCTAAACACATTTCTTGGTAGGCAGCATAGCCACCAAACGTTGGACGGTTTCTATCTAGTGTATTATAAACGCATTCGACAACGAGTTCATCACCCGGCATAATTTTTGCCTCTTGCTCAAGCGTGAATGATTGCTGATAGTCGAAGTTAAAGTGTTTGTCTTGAATGATGGGTGGTAATTCCTTATTATGTCGTATATGCTTTAGACTGAGACGTCGGCCAGCAAGATGAGAATGGAGTACGACAGATACTATGTTGATACCATCTGTATCGAACATCTAGAAACAAATTTAATAATTATTACTTTCGATTCTTTGTTATGTCAGTAATGTATTCATATATACACACACACACACACACACACACACACACACACACATATATATATATATATATATATATATATTATACTTTTTCTATGTTACAATATTAATATGATTAAAATTTTTAAATTATATATTAATCTAAATTAAATTAAATCTAAGGAGACAATTTTGCTATTCAAAAATGAAATATAATAACATTAAAATCAATATTTATTTCGATTATTGTAGAATTAATGAAATGTAATATTTTTATATTTTAAATATTTACATATTTTGAAAATTCATAATATAATTTTCTTATTGCTGTAAAAGAAAAAACTATTTCTTTTATTTTCGTAGTTTTACATTTAATTATATAATTTTATCGTGTAGTTCATAAGAAATGCTATAATTTTTTTAAAAGTTATACGTTTCATAAAAAATTTATATAAACATTAAATTATAAATTAAAGTAATCAAATATTGCATTTTTATAAAAGCGAAGTCCTTTAGTTTTAAACTTAATTTTGTATGTTAAATAAAAAATTTCAATAACTATTATTTAATTAAATTTCTTTCAGTAAATAATAATGTATGCAGGCATTATTTCAAACATATACCGAGGTTAAAAATTAAATAATTAAAACTAGTTGTTTTATCAAAAGAATTTAACAATCGAAATTAATTTTTTATAAAATATATAATCTTAAAGTTTGATTTAAAATTCTATTTTTTTAATGTTTTATTTTTCGATTCAAATTGTATAATTTTAGTAGACTATTGTCTTATTACTTATACTTATTCATTTTTTAAATTTTTAGATTTTACTGAGTACTTCAAAAATATACTTTTGAAAGTATTTATTCGGAAAATTACTGTAGGAAAAGTTGCATATGTTTAATTTATATATTGAAAACAAGAAGTTATATATGGTTATTTTCTATAATATTTCAAATTTGTAAAGTGGACAACTATTAAAACTTAATATACAGTATATTAATATCATACATATACAAATTTATTAAACATTGTTTAAAAGGTAAATCTAAAAAAGTATACCTTATTTGTGCACTGAGGTGTACAATATCCAGCAGTTGCATATTCTTTTTGTTGAGGTGGCACCATGTGTAGTGGACTTACCGCTATTCCAGCAACCAAGATTCCTGCTTCCATTTTTCTAAGATTCGAAGTCAAATATAATCTGACTCCACTACTATCTATGGTTTGTTTGCTTATCTTGTTGTTGTAATGCACTTCAAGCATATAGTAGGAACCTTTCACGTGCTCGGCTATAGGAAAACCTACATGTTCAGGGTACCATTCGCCTTGACTTCCATGAGTCCATGCTAAGACTGGTTGCATACAGCTATCCCATTCCTTGGGCATTGTTGGACTGTAGCAATATGCCCCTGCAAGACGCGCGTGTTCAGAAAGGATAGGTTGTGTTGAGGCACATTCATACAAAATCACATGATGCACTAGAGCTTCGTTGAACTTTTCCACAAGCGGAGTATACTGAAATTTGTCTCCACTTTAGTTCGACAGATTTAATAAATTTTGAAATCTATTAACAGAAGTAATTTATAAGAGTATACGTAGTTATGCCACGCATTTAAAATATTTGAACAAACCAATGAATAATAAATTTATTGAATCAGTTATCTTTGTTATTTTTATTTTTGAGTTTTAAAATCTGTGATTTAATTTTATAAAATATTTAAAAAACAGTTCTCAATAAAATTTAAAGCTACTGCAATCAATGTGTGTTAGTTAAATAATCTAAATAAATAATAATTTAATAATATAATAAGAACAAAAGTAAAGATAATATCAACTAACAAAATTTAAGTGTAATAGACATTGATAATTGAAATTTATATTTAAAGTATTTATATTATATATTTTATATTGAATGTCTATTGAACTCCTATTAATAGTAGTTAAATAGTAAGGCATTTAGAATAGTCAAAAATATTCATAAATTAAATTAATTTAAATTATAGATTTAAATCACATTGTTTCTGTGATTTCAAATTTTTGGATTTTATTAAAGAGTAGCGCCTTAGATCAAATATCCATTTTATTATTTAAATATATGTAATCAACTTACTCCGATCATATGATGTTTCTGCTGTAACTTTGGAGCTTTAAAAATTTTACACCAGTAAATAGTATCTGAAGTATTTGATATAGTAAACTAAAAAAATAAGCATTTTTTATAATAACAATTTTATAATAATTCTAAAATATCAAAAAGTAATGAAGTGTAACAAAGTAAAAAAATGTAATGGAGAAATTTAAGAATCAACAATATATCTTTAAAGGTAATAAATGGATTTATTAGTACGGGGAAATTTATATGCCGGATTATTGTAATATATTTTAAAAATAATTGTATTAAAAAGTATGAATAAAAAAATTATAAATTTTATTTAAATACTTAAGTATAAATAATTACAAAACCATTTAGAAATATTTTACTCATTTAATAAAACAACTCAATATATATTGTAGAATTTACTTATACTTCATAATATTATTTAATAATTATATCAGTGAATTTAAAGTATTGAAAAAGGTGTTGAAGAGTAACATTATTGAACTATTGTAAATATATTATGGGCCCTCACTTGATTAAGCTTAACATCCCACTTAATTAAGTTATTATCATCAATTGTTGGGGGAGGATGAGGCGCTGGTGCTCTTAGCCTTAGAGCACGAACTCCTCGTTTGTTGCCATGGAATCTTGCAGTATTAAGTTCAGGGTCGGTTTGATGCAAAGCCCAAAGCACCCGAATTGTATCACCCTAGAAAATTATTAACGGATTTCTATGAAATTTTCGCTTCAAGATGAAGCAATTTAAACTATTTATTTTTTCCCTTACAATTTTATTTATAAGTTCTCTTCTGTATAAGATTAGTAAATTTAGTAGAACAATTTAACAGTTTATCTAGTTTCTATTTAATATATTTTTATATTTTTAATTTATCAATATTATAATAATTATGTTATTAATATCAAGACCAGTATTATTCAATGCATGAGGTCATTTGTCATTTAAAATTTTTTAAGGAATATAATAAATATGCATACATGATAATCAAAATTGTTTAATATAAGTACTTTTTATTAGATTTTCAAATTTTAGAATTTTTCATCAATACAACTTTTCATTCAATCAAACAATTCATTAACTAATTTTAAATGCAAAATTTCATGATTAATTTACATATTTACAGGTACACAATGATTTTCAATGATTTCATATATTTTAATTAATTAAAAAAATTAATTGCATATAAATATATTGAATTTATAATATTTAATGATAGTATTGCTCTTTACAATGATATGAAATTTTATTATAAATTTTGAAAATTTATTTAATTTTTTAATTATTACTTAATTGCCACTTTTATTTAAAGTTTCATATCTATTTGCATATCATAATTTTTTTTTATTTTTTTTCTAACTTAATTATTTTTTTTGTTTTTTTTTCTAACTTAAGTATTTTTTAGACAATAAAGAATTATATAATTAATTGTAAAAAAATCTTTTTTTAGAGGAAACATACTAATTTAAACTTAATAATTTTATTTTTTAGAAAATAATTAAAAACTTTTTAAAAAAATAACAATGATTAAAAAGTTATTGATAATTTTTTTATTAGATATCCATAGAACTCATTTTAATAAAAATATAACTTAAATTAAAAGTGTTAAATCCTAGAGTTTAACTTCTCTATTCAACGAAAGTCTTTAACTAAGACCTTTATAAAAATTGAGAATTATTTAAGAATAAAATACCGTAAGACTACGATCCTGTGTATCACAAGCATACCATCTTCTCGTAAAAGTAACAATTGTATGAGTGTTATTTTGAAAACCATTAATTAAATGGACGTCCTGTGAGGCGTCTGTTTCGGGGGCCGCATTCATGCTCTTTATTCCATGTGAATCCTAGAAGATAGAGTAGATAGTTAGGTAGAAAAATTTATATAATCCATTAGAGCGATAAGAATTTGTATATGTTCTATAAGTAATATATAAATATAAGTACTGTGTCTCATATTCATTATAATTTTATCACAATTGGAAGCAATTATACACATTATATATAAAGATTTATCTTTGATATTCGCTTTTAATATTTATGAATGATATTTATCTTGTTTGATACGCACTTTATTAATTAATTATTAACAAAAATATTATTCAATTATATTATTCTATTATTATAAATTTTTTGTTTTTATTATTATACTAAATATAAATAACTTACAATTACACACAAATATATATATATATATATATATATACATATATATTATACTTGTTAATCAATTTTTAGAATTAATCAAGACAATATTTAAAAATTGTATCAATCCAATTATTTATCCAATAAGTATATATTGTGAAATAATTACTTTTAATGTTATATATTGGATTAAATTACATATTAAATTTGTTTAAGAAACGCGTAATATAAATAACTTAAAATATTATTAAAACTATGTAATGACTTCTGTATATGTTAATATTTGTGAAGCTTGCAAGTGACAATTTTATAACTCATAACTTAATTTTAAATAATTTTTTTACTTTAAAAAAATATATTTCCTATAAATTATAATTTATTCCAAATAAATGTTGCTGCATATTAATATAATATACAAAATAATTTAAATATAATGATTCTTTTTTTTTTAAGTAATCTAATAGTTGGTTTAACAGTAATAGAAAACTATTTTATTTATTCTAATTATATTATATGCAATAATATATTTAATTTTAATTTGATGTTTGAAGGTATACACTATTACATAGGGATTTTATTCAATTTTGCATTACTTTCACTTTCCTTCAGCTTTCTTTCTTCTCTATTTCTCTCTTATATTTCATTGATTTATATAAAATGATGTAAAGTGGCTCATCTAATGAATAAAAAAATGAATTGTGTTATTTCTAATATGCTTACTTTCAAATAATCCTTAGGATATAGTTTAAAAAACCAACAAAAAATGTAGTTTATAGTTCTTGTTAATTTGAAAATTATGTTTGCCAGAAAATAAGAAAGGATGATTGCTAGTAGAAAAAATAAAAATCTATAAAGTACAGATACTTAGATTTATTTATATAATAATTAAAAGAGTTATGTGATATATCATTTATATTATAATTTTATTTACAGAATAGACTCTATAATAATTTAATATAAAAGATAAATGTAAATTGATTATTTATTATTTCATCAATTAGTGTATTTATTATTATATGCTATCCGATTTATGAGATAATGAAAATTAATCAATCTGATTTGTGATTGAAAATTATTTTATAATTATAAAAATTTAAAAATTGTTTCATAATTGTACTTCTTTAAACACTTTTAGTTAATAAAAGTTAGACAACTGAAAAAATAAATAATAAAATTTTTTAGATTAAATTTGAACAATCTTTTCTAATCATTTAAATGATTTTCAATCAATATATTATTAAAAGTTCAAATAAATAGAAATATAACGCAGCGAAAATGATCAAATTATCAATTTTTTTCATTTAAGAAAAATCATTTATTTTTCTTATTTGTATACCTTTTCTTATAATATACTTCTTTGTAATAAGTATAATTTTAAGTTTTAATATACTAGAAACAAAAATCATCAAAACCATGAGAAGTAATACATAAGAACACAAAACTGAAAATATAATAAAATCACAATGTATTAGTAAGATATAAGTAAAGATTTATTGAATGTAGTTTCTTTTATCTGTCGCCTCTCTTTAATTAAATGCGACTGTTTATAAAGATACGCGTACAGTCTTTTTGTTTGTAATAAGATTATAAACTTATTATTTCGCTTGTAATTCAAATAATATTTGCAATACTTAGTTAATGTAGACTTTCCTATTTTATTTTATTAAGAATTACTCGTAGCTAAAATATTTATATTATTACTTATATACATCAAAGGATTATGGATATTTCTACAAGTGCGAGTATAATATAAAAATTACGGAAAAAAACAAAGTACTGTATTCTATTTTGAATGCCAATAAGTAAATTAAAAAGCTTTATACATCTAACTAAATAATGCGAACTAATCAACATTATTATAATATTGTAATATAATTATCAATATCTAGATATTCACTGAAAGAAAATTAAAATTAAAATTTGTTATTCTGTCGAAGATTGTATGACAATCTTCAAATCACATTTACAATTTAATTTGTTATTCGTACGTCTAATTTACTTAGTTGTGTATTATATATAATATTATTATATATTATACAATTTCATGCACAATTTATTATATAATCAACTAAGTTATTATACAAGTAATAAATATTTAATTTATTAATCTACAAAATATTTTAATAATTCTATATTTTTGAAAGTTTATTTTACAGTTAATTGGTTTATTTCGTTTATTTTACAACTTATAATTTAGTTTATTTTACAAGTACATAAAAAATCAACTTAAAGCAAGTTTGTTAAATTTAAATATTAAAATATAAATGAACATAATGTAATTCTACAGAATCTGATTTAAATGCAGACAAATCTGAACACTACTTTAATCTACAGAATTTTCACTTTTATCTATATTTGTATTTATATCTAAGATTTTATCTATATTTAATTATTCTACTACCATGTATTCTAATCAAACAACAATGAGTAAGTATGAGTATGAGGAAATAAATAAAAACAATACAAGCTTGGAAGATACAAACTTGAAATACTACGATTTTACGAAGTGATTACAGCATGAAAAATAGAAAAGGAAGCTTGATCGATTGAGTTATATATGAAAATTTATGCTGTTGAAATATACAATATGTTTAGAAAGTACATTATTTGTAAAAACCAAATAAAAAAATAGACAGAATACAAGATAAAAAAGTCAATGATATCTTGATAGTAACCAAAAAGATTTTTAAAAGAAAGTAATTGATACAAAGCAATATCAGAATATATACTAACAGAAATCCTGCTTCAGTTTTAAAATTTTGAATTAAACATGAAAAAATTTGTAATCAATATGCTTAAACATAAACTAATACTAATTATATAAATAATAATTTATTCTTTTATATTAAATACTCTTATTGATCAGTAAATGCATTTTAATTTTTATTTGAAAAAAAACTTACTTTCACTCGCACTATTAACTCATGTTGATAGTATCTGTCGGACTTATTAATAATTTTTGTCAAAACTTTATTTTTAAGTAACATCGATATATGTAAGAATATTGTAAAATATATTATTACTGGACTGCAGAACTCATTATATTAAGTTTTTAATAATAAAAATCTATTACTATAAGTATATTTTTATTTATATTTAGATCTCTACATATTAATTACATCGCTTATATTTATGTGATTTAATGTTACAGTTTTAAATCAGAATATTAACCAATTAAAAATGATTGTTTGAAAAATAATATTAATAAAGTTTGATTTAAATGAATGTGTATTATAATAATAATACTTTAAAAATATTATACTCTTGATTTAAAATTTTTTTATTTCATATTGATAAGCATTAATGTTATTTAAATGATATTCACTATGTGCAACGTACAATGTAACCTAAATTTCTTACAAACATAAATATTTTAAAAGGTAATATTAAATAATTACTATAAAATAATTTATTTGTACATTAACATTTTCTTGAATTAAGAAAATTGGTAGAAAATTATCTGTATTGACAATTCGCTGTTTATATATTATATATTTGTTTATATATCTTTAAATATTTATATATTTACTTAATTATTTTTAAATTATAGTAAAATAATTCGATATTAGTTACCATCAATAATTTAATATAAATCGTCTAATTTAGATAAAAAATTTAATGATAATATAATTAAAATTTATTATTATATAATATGCATAATAAATATATAAATATGACTAAAATATAGAGACATTGGGAAATGAAAATAATAACATTTATATTAATTTTTAAATAAATTGATTACTTTGAAATTTATGAAAGTAATAATTATTTACAGTAAATACGATTTGTTTAAAGAATTTTTAGCATACAATGGTTTCCAAATGAAATTCCTAATTCAATTGTTATTAATTCATTAAATGAAAAATTAAATATAAAAACTTTTAAGTTAAAAAATAAGAGCTCAGTGTAAGAATTATCTAAAATATTTAATATTTTTTAAAATAAAATTTTATTTTATTTAGATGGATAATTATAAATTAAAAACCTACTGATTCTACATATACTTAAATTTTACAATTACTTTTGTAAAAGCATTTGTAAATATTATATTTGTGAATGTATACCTTAAAAAGAATTAGTAATCTTCACAATAAATAATATTAATAAGTTAAAGAATGTTATTTAGACTAATAAGTCTAAATCAGTCATTATAGGTATTTAAAAAGCAATTTAGTTGATAGTTTTAGAAACAAATATATTAGAAAATTAGAAACAAATATAAAATTAAATTAATGAATAAAATAAATTAATAAAATAATAAATTAATAAAATGAAATTGAATATTAAAAAGATATTAACTTACCAAAAGAGTGGTTACATGCGTATGGTCATCGACCCACGCAAGAATGATGTCCGCGCCCATCATATAACCTTTATCATTGAATCCCAAACCAATATAGCCGAGAGTTTTACCTGTTAATCTGAAGGTAACATTCTCATCATTACTAGGATCCCATTCCAATACTACATCACCTTCTTCATCCAGTCTTTCATATCTAGTGAATTTTGCCATTTTAGGTTCATTTCTTTTTGATCTTTTATTGATAATAAACGAATCTTTCTCATGTTTTAACTTAAATTTTTTTGGTTCCCGCTTGAATATATTTTTTAAAACAATGGAGTTTAAAGCAGAGTCATCTTTTATTTGTTCAATTTCTGTTTTTGATGACATTGAATAATGAAACTCATTTTGTTTTTTAGCTTTTAATGAAATGTAGTTATCAATATCGGAATTTGCTGTATGTAAATTTGGAGAATCCAGAGAGTTTTTCTTTAGATATAATTTCTTCTTATCTATATTTCAGAAGAAAATTAATATTTGAAAGTCATTAATTACAATCGATATAATATTTTGTTTAGTAAATATTGATTTAAATAAATTTGTTTCTATTAATTTATGGTAATTAAAAAATCAATCACCATTTTTCTTTATGCAGTTACTAATAAAATATATTATATTCTTACAAATACATTATTAATAATGATATAAGTATTAAATACTAAGGCTTGATTTTTATTATAAAATAAAACAATTAAAATTATAATATAATATACTAAATAAATTATTTAACTAATTTGTACATTAATTTATATAAGATGTTTATACTATTTTGGTAATATTATTTTAATTTTTAATACTATTTTGTTTTATTATATCTCAGATAATAGGAAAATGTAAGTTGATTTCATATCGGAAGAATTTACGAGTAAAGCTGTAAATTATTCTATATTTTTGTTGCACCGATGTATTATTCGCATGCAGATCTATATATTTTATCGTATTAATTATAATAACAATAATAATAATATGACATCAATTAGCCTTAAAAAATAATTTTATTATTACATTAAACAAGAAATTAGAGAGATGCCAATGTCTTTATTGTTTAAGTTGTTTTTGAAGAAGTGTAAAGCAGCTTACCTCTCACTTTATCATTGATGTCCAGCATTTGCTTGACCGGATTGGTTACCCGGAAAATTGAGCTCTCGAGGATGCTCCTGCGATAGCGAGACCAAAATTGCAATTTTAGCGCTCGATGTCGACTGTAGACTTGTGTTCTCATGGTTTCGTTCATGTAATGAACATAGAAGTCGAGAAGATCAGTTCCCACCACCAAGAAGGTGCATACAAATGCTAGGGCTCTTAAACACAGCATATTAATTGCTTTTTTTCATCAGAATACACAAGGACAGATTAACTAAATATATTTATGCTTATAAGATTTCACTCGCTTCTATTGCAAGTACAACGAAAATGGAACTAACAACCGGCTTCTATCTCATAAAATATAGCATACTCATATCGTACTTGTTCTACGCACGACTGTTGTGTGAGGACTAATTTCGTTGAGATGCTCCGACCGTTGGGTTACTGAATCAGGAAAGGACGCCAGAGGGTGGGGTAGTGGGAGCAGATGCCCGGGGCCCGAGCAGCAGCTGCTTTTTACTTTTTCAATAGTTTGATGTAACGTACCAACAATTTCAAGTCTGTCTCTGCTGTCGGATCCTTCGCTAAAATGACAATTTTTACTCTTGACATCGCTTTCTTTTAGTGAATTTTCTTCGATGCAACTAGTGACGGAGGACTCATACAAAGTTGTCTATGAGCTGTAGACGTTAAGGGATAGAGAAATAAAACACATTAAAGAGTGTTTACAAGCTCAAAAAAATTAACATTGATTGCTTAAATCAACGCAGTGTCCATTACATGTGCTTTTTATTGAATGAATAAAAGCATCTACTTTCTACTATGTCTTTCCAAGTTTTTCAGATTACAATTATTTATAATTTTCACACATAATATAAAAAAACTGTACAAAAATTAATAATTTTAAGATTAACATTCTTTTCTTAGAAAACAAGGCTCGAATAGTTTCTTACATTAAAGCTTTTAGAAATAAATAATGATAATGTACTTTCAGTTTTCATTCGTTTAATGTTTAACAATTCTATATAATTAATATAATTTATTTAAATAATTTGAATACCTATTTAAAAAATAATTATATGAAGTAATTAAATTTATTTAAAAATAATTTTGTGTATTTATCTAATCTTTTGTAGTTTATAAATTATTTATGCATATTGGCATTAAATTACCCTAAAATTTAATTAAAACTATTATTTTAATTTTATATTCAATTATTATATATGTTTATATAAGCAAGTACAAAGCAATTATAATTATAAGATAAAAAATTTCAAACATTTATTAATCTATTTCTCATCATTATCTCATATCTCACTTTTTCAATAAGTAGCTTTATTTTACTTAGTTATTTCGTTTTTCTAATTTTAAAAGTTCAATCTATTTTATTTTACTTCTAGCAATATAATTAATATTTAACAAATTAAGAATCAAATTTATAAATAGAAATTTTTTTTCCATTTATAGTTTATAAAATTATTTCAACTCATTTATTAAGACATCGTTATAACTAAGTTAAGTATAATAATTAGTAAACTCTAAATGACTAAAATTATAAATATTTAAAAAAAATAAATATTTTTTGGTTAAATACACATGATATATTTAATATTATATATATAATATATATACGAATGCATGCTTGTATCGAAATAATCACATAAAATTATTATTTAAGTTTAGAAGTTAAATTCTTAACTAAATATTGAAAGAAAGAAATTTTGATATAAAGGTGATTACCAATGTATAATTACATCTCTCAATTTTTAACCATATATCTTCGCAAATTAGCTGTAGACATTTTGTAAATTATCTATTTTTGTAAGTGATGATAAAGTAATAGTTAAATTATTTATGTTATTGACACTAAATGAAATATATATATATATATATATATATATATATATAATATAAATATTTTTGCAACATAAATCTATGATGAAATTAATATTAGTAACACTGTATATATATATATATATACATATTGTTTTTTTCATGAATTTTAGTTTAAATAAAATATAAAATAAAAATTAGATTTTAGAAATTAATATTCATGAAATAGTAAATTTATTTTTGAATATTAAAATAAATATTTAATTTATATTATTTTATTTGTATACTATTGTATTAATCGTTAAATGTTAAAGGTTTTTAAAAGTAATTTTAACGCTTTCAAATTTAAACATGTATTTAATTACTTAGCTATTCATTATGATACTAATGTAAATGATTACGAAAATCCACTATAAATGTAGTATTGTTTAAAACATGATATTAATTTTGTTAACAATTGTTTTTATAATTGTTAATTTTGATTCTAAATATTTCTAATATTAACAATCTTTGCAGAATTTACCGTTAGAAAAAAATGAGAACTATGCTATAATATTCTAACCGCAGTTCCTACTGCAGCTACCTGCGCTCTGGAAAGTTCGAATATAGCCCCACGTTTTGAAAATACTTAACGGGCAGTGAGAGGGAGAGAGAGAGAGAGAGAGAGAGTGTGTGTTGGCTTCAGGGAGTGACGGTGAGGGAGGGGGTAGTATGGGCATGCGTAGTAATTTAAAAAGTAAGGTCGGGTAGGTAATTTGATGGCTGTTTCTTGAAGAAGCATTTTTTTTACAACTATGTGAATGAGGAAATTCTAAAGATCCTCTACTTATTATATGATTATAGTATTAAAATATATTATTATTTAATCTAAATTGTAGAAACGAAGCAAAACCTTTTGAGAATGGAATTATAATTTGCATGAGTTTTACTTTTTGCCAAATGTTTACTGCTTATCGTGTTTTAAGAAATAGCACATCGAGGTAGCATATGTATTTTGCATTTACCATACTCATACTTACAAATATCTATTTAAATCGAATGCCATATCAATTAAGCTCATGGAGGACTTCTATTTATTTGTTAAATTTATTAAAGTATTTTATGAATAACCAAAGTTTTTTATTAATTAATTTAATTTTTCATTATTTTTAGTTCTGAAAATAATAAATTTCTCATTAAAATCTTGATAATAAGCAATTAATTAATTATTCTTTATTCACAAGTATCGTATACAAAATGAAGTAAAGATTAATATGTTTACAACGTTAATAGAATTTATGGTTATTAATCGATTTTCAAACGTGCATATTCTCAATTAATAAAACAAAACTAAAGTAATTTATGTCACTCTCTATAAAATAGCTTAATTAAAATAGCAACAATTTTCTTTATTATTGAATCTGTGCTCACAATTAATCATATTTCTAGTCCATTAGAAAGTAAACTTAGTTCATCAATCAGTAACTAATATGTGTTCTACTTATTGTTTATAAAAATAGTAAACATACGGAATTTTTATCTAGTTCAATATTAATCTTATGCTAAAAAATATTTATATTTTAATTAATTTTGTATATATGTAATCGTATAGATATTGTTTCATTTATTGAATTTAAATTTTATAAGATGATGCTAGGATTATAATTAAAACAAAAATTACTTATTTTGTAACTTATACATTTTAATTCGTAAAAATAAATATTTGAAATCAAGTCTTGTTATTATTAAAATTTTAATTATTCCTTTATCTATACATATTTGAGATAATTATTAATTTCAATAACCAATCATTTTTTGGCTAGAATTTTACATAGAATATTTTTAAATCCTTTATAATTTTTTAAATGATTTACATTTGGTCTTCTTCTTTAGAAATATAAATAAAACATTTATTTAAAATATTTAAAAAAAATTTATTTTACAGTATTTTAAAAATATAAATAATAACATAAATCATTGCTTTATCCGAAAAATAAAGGTAAATTAAATCTCGGATAGTTTGTAAATATCATAATTTTAATGATCGTATAATTATTATTCTACATTCTACGAAATATATTAAAAATATATGAAAATATACCATTATACAAATATACTGTTACAAAGTAATTTTATTTTATCAATAATATTTTAATAGGAGCTATTGTTAAAAAATATAAATATGAGTGAAGCTTTAAAAATTGTTTATAAACATTATAATATTGTACTTTATCGAGCAATTATTATTCAGTAAGTTTTATGTAGTTTCAGTAGTATAGTTAAAAATTTTAGGGAAATCGAATTTGTTTTTTATAAGTATAGTATTTACAAATTATTTTACATTAGCTTCTGGATAAATAAAGTCGTTTAAGTATATTATTAAATGATTAATAAAAATAAAACATAAATAATAAATAAGTTTATGAAATAAATTTATTCATACTCAGAATATTGTAATTTAAAATTTAATTTTTATTTCTGTTTATATATATAATATTGATTAAATTAACAAAATGATTATTTAAATTATTATTTAGAGTTTTTGTTTAAAATGAAAAGAGTTATAATAAAAAAAGGAATTTATTTTACGAGTACAAACTTTTTACTTGATATATTGATAATGAAATTTCATAAATCAGTTTTCTTCTGTGTAGATATAGATATATGAAAAATACGCTGTTTATTTTCTTAATATTTTTTGTTTGAAGTGATCACTCGATCTTTAATATGTATTTTATTAAAAGTATAATGAACCTAGGTTATTTAGTACAAGATTACAGATCGTTATAGAATATAAAAAATTCAAGCCTTTCATAGATTTAGAAAAACTTTCAATGCTATTATTTAAAATACTTATAAAGGTTATAATATGTTATTATGGTTATAAAAACTTTTTCTAAATAGAATTATGACTTATTTTTTTGCTTATTAATTAATACTTTGTTTATTAATTATGTTTTTATTTTTTAAAACAGAATGTATTAAACTATATATTTTCAATAAGATAAAGTTTTAAAATCTATTATTAATATTATATTTTTTATAATACGTTAAATACATTACATATATTAATATTTACAAAATTGATATTTACAAGTATTGAATAAATACATATAGTGTATTTGTGCACGTACTGAAAAAATTACTAAATTTTCTTTATTTTGGAATTAGTTTTGCTTTTTTCTCTGAAAATTATCAAATTTAAAAATATATGTATATATAAATAAATAAAATTAAACGTTATTCTACTATTTTTCTAATGTTTCAAGTAGTAAAAAATCATGATAAACGAGTATAAGATTTTAGTTAGCAATGAAAAAAAAATTAATGAAATCAATAAAATAAAATATAATATATGTACTTAAAAAGTTATAAGTATTTGAGTAAAAATACTATTTAGATGATATAATCATGAAATTTTTAAATTATTTTATAATAATTGGTATAAAATTACATTTTGTCTGATTTCTGTATTCGAGATAACGGCAGAGAGCAAGGATAAATGTCTTCGGTAAATAACTCATAAGATGTTCTACGAATGAATAGTAAAAATATAAAGTTAAAAATAAAAGAATAAAAATAAAGAAAAAGAAGAAAAAAATAGAAAAAATAAGAAAAAACTGCAGATAGGGATTTAAGAAATAGTACGAATGTTATTTAATACGAGATATTAAGCCAATGAAAAAATTAATAATTTACATGCCAAATTATTAAAAATATTTCAAAATATACTTACATCAATTATTAAAGATAATTTTAAAAACATTTGTTTTTTTAACACATTTAATAATTTTATTACAAATATTTGTGTTAAACTAGTGTTACTAATTATATAATGCAATATTTTTCGTACGTGTAATATATCTATAATATAATAAACATTCTTATTCCCAGTAGAAATCTATCCCCTTATTGATAAAAGAACTATTTTGAAACAAATAACTAATAGTTATTGACAAAATATTCCAGAAGCATCAAATACAGCCATCTATAGAAGAAAACGTAGTACTGAAATTATATGCCATATATAGATAAGAAGTGTTTTGCACAATAGGAATACACTTAAAATATAAACTACACCAAATTCTTTCTGGCTTATTTTTAAGCATTATGAACAAATGAATATTAATTTGCAATATAATATTTAAATATTCTTCCATTCTTCTCTCATTATTTGAATTGATATTATCGTTGAATTACAGTCTAGAAACGCTATCCCTGATACATTATGTTAGTTCTTATTCAATAAGAGAACTAAGTATTGTTTAAGAGCAAAATAAAATATTAAGACACTTAAACCATATTGTATGAATTCGCAATTGGATATTGGCTTAATAAATTATAAAAGTATTTAAAAATTGATTATAAGAAAATACCAAATATTTAATTTATATATTATTTTAGGAATTGGAATTATATCTTATAAAATTTATTTTAACTTCAGTGATATTAGACACACAAATATTTATAAGATGCACACAATATTAAATGTATAAATTATAAAAAATAAATACTAACTTCATGTTGATAATTTATTACTTATTAATTTGATAAACACTAAACTTGATATGTATTTTCCGATTTTAAAGTATATACATTATTAATAAAAGATGCATTACATTAAATTTTTTGTTGATTCATATAAATGATTTAACTGATAAATAAAATCATACTATAATTAAGTGAAACGAATTGTTTACAACATACAACATACAACAAACTATATTTACTAATTGGGGAAACTAATTTTTTTTAAATTATATTAATAATATAAAATATAATTTTAATTATAAAATATTAATTTTATTTTATTTAGATTTCCCAAATAATTCAAATATTACATGTATTATTATATATAATAATTGTGACAACAACAAATATTCAATTTTATTTCTAAAAATAATTTTTTATAAAAAGATATTTTAAATTACAAATATGTAAGTATTTTCTTCATTTATTTATATGTTTTTGTTTTTGATTTTTTTATTGTTACATTTGTAATTTATTGTTATAAAATATTTATTTCGTGATGCAGTTTATGAAGTGTTATCTACAGCCGGTAACAAAGTATTTGTTATTTTGTGACCTTATGTAGATAATGTCCACTTTCGGATATTTTTTGCTTTAATATCAATTACTTTTTTTAAAATATTGTAATTTAATATTATACAATATATTAAATTATCTCACTTTTTTCATTATTTAGAATAGAGACCAAAATTTTACTCTAAACTTCATATAAAAATGTTTAGTATATAAAAATTATCTAAATAATCTATAATAAAACAATTACATATATAAAAATTTTCAAAACATGATATTTAGAAGTACGTATAAAATAACAATGCAAAATTTTATACAAAACAAAGATTTTATTTAAACCCATAAATAAATGGTATTAATTATAATTTCAATTATAATGAAATATACAAATTAATTTTCTTTGTAGATATTTGTATTGTATTATTTTCATATCTTGCCTTATCTATTTAAATATTTTGTTTATTGCTATTTTACTTTTTTATGTTTGTATATTCTCAATTATCATTGAAAATAGTTACAATAAACATTATAAATTTCATATACTTAGAATAATTTTTGTAAAGAAATTATAATTATACGTGAAAATTTTAAAACCAAAAAATTTGTTATATCTGTTAGAAAAGGTACAAAACTAATTTTATAACTTATAAAACATTAAATTATATGGATTATTATCTTTATACATATATAACATAATTTTATAGTAATGGGTATCTTTTGAATAATAGTAATGATTTCAGTTTTTATTATAATGTAGATAGTAACTTAGTAATTTATTATATATTAAATCATATATTGTTTATTCTAGATAATACAATTTAAATTTTTATTTTAGATTCTTAATATTATAAAATGATTTATTGTATAATTAAGATAATCATTATTCTTTTAGTATATAATAAGATTGATAGTTATACATGGTTATCAATGTGGAAATTAATATATTATGTAATGATTCATTATATAAAAATTGTAAACAGTTATAATACAACCGTACGAACAAACAGACAATGTATTTTCAAATATAATAAAAATTACATTATGAATAAATACATTGTGTGAGATTATGGTAAATTAAAAAATATTTCTAAATTAATATAACAATGAAATTTCTTTTCAGTTCTTTTGTCAAATCCATTGATGTGATTTAATTATTATTTAATGAGTATGTCGATAAAAATTACAATATATTATTATATTTCTTTATTAATCTTAAAATCTTTTATAATATTACCTTATATATGTACTTTTAAATTAAATTTATTATTCAACATAAATATTATTTAACGATCTGGAATTTTTAAAAATTATAATTCATTTTTTTCTGATATAAATAGTTAAATCTATGATTATATTGAAATGCAACATAATCATTTATGTTGTTATTATTTTATTCAGATTTTCATTAATTATATAGAAATTAAAGTTAGTATTTTAGTACAGTCTACCAATTTCTTATAGATCTATGATGCATTATGCATTGGGAGTAATTTATAAAGATTAAGTTAAGTTTTTGTAAAATAAAGTGTTCGAAAAAATTTCTCGAAGGTTACAAAAAAATATAGGAAATAATTAAGCAGTTGGCTAAGAGTATTCAGTTTTTAAATCAATTCATGCTACTATTAAATTTTATAGTATATATAGTATATGTTTCAATTTATAAATTTTAAAAAATCCTGGACACGATACAATTCTATTCGTAAGATAAGAGTGTATGTATAAAAATACAGCATAATATAGACTAGGATGGTAAAATGCGTATATAAGCGTCTCCGGACCCTTGAGGCTGACCTGAATAATTTACAGCTACTGAGACTACGGGTTGTGGGGTCTGTCTGAAAGGCTCCACTGGCTATCTTTGTTGCTTTTGCACAGGGGTACTGGGCGTTCAAGGACTGTTCAAATATTCACATGCCTATTCACGTGTATATATTTGTGAGCATGCAGACCGTTAAAATTGCACGCACAGCCAAAACGGAGTACAACGAAAAATACTGTTTTTGACTCTTCTTATTTATCTACAATGCTTTCAATGCTTCAACAGAACAAGACAGAATTTTCATTCAAATCTATAGAGTTGTTTATGTAATTGAATAAAGATGAAGTGCCATACCTTAGATTTCTTTATAAATATAAAATACTATTCATAATAAAATAAAATAAAATTTAAAAGTCTTGATAGTTTTTATTTATTAAATTAAAAAATTGTAATAGAATAATGAATCTTTTTCATAAGAAAACATAAAGCTACACAAAAAAGTATAGCTCCTAACTAAAAAAGTCTTATTAGAAGTTCAAAAGTGACTCCAGTTTTTTGTATTTATTTATTAACATATGCACTCATGATAAACTAAATAACTAAAAAACTGAATAAAAATCTAATGCTACAATACGTCTATAAATCAATAGAATAGTGCTTAGTACTTTTTCTCATGATTTTTTACGAAGTTAAGTCTGAAATCATATACATATATATGAGTATATATAATGCGTAAGATTCGAACAATCGTGATAAAGACATAAGCTTTTTTATGAGCTTTACGTATATTTTCGGTCAAGTGCTCCCGCGAGGATATAGTTCTACTCCCGTTATAAGACGATCGATAATCGTAATCATTGTTCGGTCTCCACACAGATGAAAAAAATTATTTCTACTCTCAGTTTTGTACTGGATACCTGTAATGGATTTAAATCATTATAATTTATATGGCTATAACATAAACTTAGTCGATTTGCTTTCAAGTTTAACAAAACATGTAAAACTACTTCACTTTATAATTGTACAATTTGATTAAATAAGTTTTAAGTGTTTATAATTTTTATATATAACCAAATTTTATTGTACTTTTATTGGAAAATACCTTATTGCACTCTTGTCAAACAATCATAATGTAATAAGCAAAAATAATTCATTTTACGAAGAATAAGGAAAGCATTTTAATTAAACATAATTACTTCATTATACATAAATATATTGATTCAATTCATTCAAAATAGACAGCCATCAATTAAATGTCTATTTTGTACAAATATACTGTTCTTATTTATTAATTTAATTATCTATTACATAATTGAATATTTCCATTGTTGTTGATTGGAGGTAATCGTTATTTGATTTTTCTTTTATTTTTGGCTTTTATCCTCGCAAATGTATATTATTGAAAAACTTTTTTAAGCTACAAATTTTCCATGGAACCTTTTTCTTTTCGTACCCCACGTCTTAGGTCAAGATCTTTTGTGAGTACTATTTACTTAAGTAGAAATGAAATAAAAGTTGTAATTTAATTAATATTTTATTGTATAGAGTATCTATTACACTTCTTTTATTTAAATATTTTATAATAAACAGTTAATATAAATATAGAATAATGATGTAAGTAAATGTAAATAGATTGATTACATATAATGGAATGAAAATATTTATTTCTAAGAAATTATAAGATTATAAATAAATAAATTAAGGTTATCAATATAATAATTCTTTATTTCTTAAAAAAGGTTAATTTGATAATTATAATTATGAATATTTTGTGATGCATTTTAAGAATAATAAATGTAAAGGAATAAGTTTTTAATATAAAATATTTTTAATAGTTCTATGAAAATATATTGCTAAAATTTTGTTTCGTTATGAACTTGTTTAATTAGTTTTTATAAAATGTTGTTTTTAAAACATTATTAATATTTTAAAAATTAATATTAATGATAATAATAACATTAATAATAATAATAATAATATTATTAACAACAATAATAATAATGCAGATATATACGTTTTAAGAAATTATTTTAGAAAATTCTAATAAATACAAAATTATTTGATTTTTAAGTTTTAAGTATTAAACATTTTTTTAATTATATTTGATGTTATACATGATAGTCACTAATTTTCATAATTTATTTGACTGAAATCAATATAGTAATATGAAAAATAATAATTTGTGGCTCATTTATAATATTAACTCTCTTGCAAAAGTATATACAAATTTATAAAAAAAAGGTAGTGTAAAGTTCACGTTCTATGATTTAAAAATTATATCTTTACTTCGATAGTTTCCTTTTTTAAATATCTGTATATTGCTAATATATATTAATTTTGTTAGTTAAATATTTAAAAAGAAATATAGAATTATTTATGAATTAAAATATCAGATTAAATAAACAGCATTTACTGATTCAGTTACAGATTATGAACAAATAATTCGATACAAAGTTAATTAATATTTATTTAATTTTGTAATTATTAAAAATTACTTATATTTCTTCATATCAACTATTTGTAATGGAATTATTTGTTAAATTTTGTTAAATTATTTGTTAATTCTTTTGTAGAACGAATATTATTATAGGAATAAATGTGAAGCCCAGTTTTACTTATTTATTACTTCAAAAAATTAAATTAAAAATTAATTATATTTAATTATTTTAAATAATCATATTTTAATTTAATTTTACTATATTTTAACATAATATTGTAAATGTATTTTATAAATTTTTATAATTGTTTTATATAACATTGATACATATCTATTATAATAAAAGAAAGCAGTCAATATCAATATGTATCGGAAATATTTGTATAAGTATAAGTTAGGTATAAAGCGTCTCGTTTTTCCCTTAGTCAAGAAAAAATAAAACTATACGTGTTAAAGCGAATGAAAGGCTAGTAAAGTTGTGATGCTATCCGTGATGTGATGCGATATCCATTGTAGAAACTTTCCGTTGTTCCTTCATCAAACGAGACGTTCTAGGGGTTGATTTCTAAAGTGGTGACGAGGTAGCAACATACGATGTATTTGTCATACGTCGATAGGCGTCAGAATTGACACGCGACTTAGAGTCGAAGAGCTTCGGAAGCACGTAAAATGACGTAGGGAGCATCAAAATAAATATTTGAGACATGCGATGTAACTGCTTCGGCAATCGCGAAGCAGCCTATCGAATATTTGGTGACTATAAATCGATTTATTTCAATTTGTATGGTAGTCTTTCTTTATCTGTTTATACTTATATACACATAATTTTTAGTTAGTGTAAAGCAGTTTAGTTATTAGTAAGTTAGAAAAATGAACGTTGATTCATAAAAACTTTATTTTAATAAAATACCTTTAGTATTAAAAAATTTATTTAAATGCTTTTTAATTTATACAGTTAAAATTACTAGGTAAGTACTATGAAATTTTACGTATTTTTCATATTGAATTGAATCTATGTAAATTAATATGTGCCATTTCAGGTAACTGAAATCATACGATTTACATTGTCAAATCATAAAAGAAGTAAGAAGAAGTATATATATTTATGTTAAATATTAATTTATTAAGATGAAGTTGAATTACAACTTTTTATATATAAGCTTATAATTATTTTACCGCGTTTTAAGAAATAATTATGCTAACTTAATTCTTTGAAATATATGACAATTTTCATTTTGAAGAATTTTCTTATTTAAAAAGATTCTTATTTAAATAATTATGCGTGTATTATAACCATTAAAAAAGAATTGATTTTTTTTAAGTTAATTAAAGAAATTTTCATGTATCAATGTATAAGAAAAGCTTTTTGGATTTCACTAAGTTATTGGTTAATAATTATACTTAAACATTGTAATATTCATTTTTGATGCGTTATAAATATTCTATTACATATTTTAATCATATTCATTCATTTGAAAGAAAAATTTAAAAAAAAGAAAAGGTTTTCTTTTTCTAAATTTTAATTATTTTTTCACCTGTTAATTTTTATTTTAAGAAAAAAATTACGTAAATATAATATACTCAAAGTAATATATTTAAGATTTATAAATTATAATCTATTCCATTTTTATTATATTTTTTACTTAGAAGATGCAAATTTAAAAATAAATCAATGCGTATTTACCTACACAAGTTAACAATATTTAATAATATTTATTAGTATTATTAATAATATTTATTAGAAGTATTTATTAGAATGAAAAATTACGTTTTATTTATTTATATTCATTTTATATTTTATATTTATTAATCCTATCTAAATATTAATAAATTTTATGTATATTTTACAATTACTTTTATTTTGAAAATTTTCAAAATTTGTACTAAATAAGTATAATTATTTTTTATAATTATTTTTGAAAAAAAAAAATTAATAATGAATTTAATTATCCAAGATCAATACTATTTTAACTATTTACTTATATTATTATTCAATCTATTAGTAAATTATTAAATAATATTTTGTTAATAAATTATGTATTTTTTTACTTGTAATACAAATTTCGAAATGTCAAGTAAAAATATTTTTTTAGTTTTTAAAATAGATGTAACGTTGTCAATATTGATAAAAATTATAATTATTATGATATTGCATGTTTTGGTATTTATTGTAAATTAAAATAAAATCTGCAATAATATTTTACAGAAATACATTTTTTATTTAAAACGTTTCATTAGATTTTTATAATAATAAATAGATAATAATTTCGTATTTTAAACATTAAATATACATATACTAACTATTGAATTTTATACTTTAAGATAGTAAATTTTTAAACTTTAGAAGTAGTTGAGTTATATTATCTTATTCTTAAAAGTTTGTTTAAAATTGAATTTTTTTATCTTTGTAACTATCTCTCTATAAATATTTAGATCAATTAATATATACGCGACGATACATATTAAAAGATAATGAGTGCCAAGGAGATGAAGTGAAATAAAAATGTTCAAATAAGTAAAATAAAATTAATTTGATAAGTTCGTTAGTAAATTCAATAGTAATAAGAATGCATTATAGATACAATTAGTTCTACAAGCAAATCTTAATAATTAGACACATTAACGAAATCGCTATCTCTTAAAATAATGCTGAGTACATAAATACACGCTCGCGGATTTTATTGTAAAAATTAACACTTGGTATATTTTACGTAGTCATTTTAAAGTACTAAATATAATAAATATATTTTGTGCAATATAAGCTATTTTTTCATATAGTTACACGATGTAGGGTCATATGATATTTGCATGCATATTATTTGGCGAAGTGTATTAAAGTACTAAAGAAAGGTTTAGTAATTTAATATTTTTATTCTTAGAATTGTAAAATTTTAAGAAATATTTAATGTAATTATTAATTTCACCTACATTAGTAAGTAGGTGAAAATAGCATTTTAATATATATGATACATATTGAAAATTAATCTACAAAAACTCAAACAATCTTTTAAAATATTTAAATAATTGATGTACTGCATGTACATATGCATTGCTAATAATAAAATTTCATGTGTAATAAAAATGATTATGTTATTATAATTAATAATCATAATAAAGTTTTAATAAAAAAAATAATTATAATATATAATAATACATTATAATATATATGTAATTGTATTATATACCACTTAACTTTTTTTTAATATACGATAATGTCATGTTATACAAATATGATACGCTTTATCAATATCAATAAATAGTTAAAATATTTTTAAATAATACGTTTCATATTACATTTAAGAAAGTTTTTGTTACTTAATATATCTATTTTTTTTATTCACGACATTTTTATAATAAATAGAAAGCTATATTACATAGTGAAAATATTGTTATGCAATATTGTATACATTAAATCATATATGCGTACTTTTTATAAGTACTTTCTATATTATTTACTTGAAATCATTCTCCGTATAAAACATAAAAAAATTCGATACACCTTATTTGAGTTACAAGAATTCGGGAGTACAATCATCACCGATCACTGTCTTACCTAGTAAGAGTCTGACATGAATAAAATGCGAAGGGTGGAAATGATTTTACAGGCGGCACAGGACTCAGTAATCAGTTTGTTGAAACACATGCTCATGTACGTTACTTTCATATCGATATGATTCGTGCGTACTCGTTCTCCCCTCGGATTGCGCGTAAGGGCTGCATTTTAAAACTAATCCCTTGGGGTGCTCTTATGAAATCGAGCTGTACGCGGTCCTGTTCTTGGCTAAGGCGGTACTGGCCCTGTGGGACTATCGTCTGGATGGTTGCTTAGAACTGATCGTAGCTACTGACATCGACTCTCAATTGAACACCAAGTGCTAAAGGAACATTGCTGAGATCTATTTAAAATAAGTCAGAGCTATGATATTACATTCGAAAATTATTTTTTAGTATTAATATTTATCGGAGAGTTGACGAAAGTATCTTATCATTGTTTTTATTTTCCTACCGTTTAAGAACTGATTAAATCTCAAATATACTCATCTTAAATATAATTATAAAACACATATATAAGATATATAGAGTTTTTTTAATGTAAAAAATAATTAAATAATTGCATTTTTATCTACATAAAATTTAAAATATATTAATTAATATAAACTGTTTGGTAGAATAATTATAGATTGCGTATATATATGTACGTATGGGTTAATATACCAATAAAATAGATAGAATATAGAATTTGATAAACCAATTAATATTATTGAATATATAGTTATTATTGAATATTCAATAGTTATTGAATAAGAGAAACTAAAAATTCAGAAAGCTTTTATATTAGTTTCAATAAAAAATCATACATTATTATATTATTGTTTTAAATTAATAAAAGTTGAATTGTAATATTATTTTAATTATATTTATTTATATAATCTGTTCGATATTAGAAGAAAATATAGTTAAAATGGAAATATAAATATCGACGATTAAAAAGGAAAAGAATACATTAATATTATATATCAATATAAATTTTTTTCTTACTAATCTTTTTTGTTGATTTAACTATATTTCTATTCGATTTCACGACTTCATTTCTATGTAAATATTGACAAATCCATAACCCACAAACATGAAGTTATCGAAAAATTGCAATACAGTAGTTAGTTTCAAGTGAAAGATTACATCTAATAAACTCTAATTTCGATTACATTACGTTGTTAAGCCATCTAAGATAATTTTATTTTTTAATCATTATCTATTTTATTCTCTTAGTGTTACTGCATTGAGTAAAAGGACCGTAACGCATATTGCCTTTGTAATATTATATTATGTAATATAGTATTATTTGAATTGATGGTGTACTAATCAGTTATTTTATATGATGGGTTATTTTACAAATTATTACACCCTATAAATAAAAAGTATAAATTCAAGTATATTTCTAATAAATATGTATTAATGTAATTTAGATTCTTCTTTTGTTATATAAATAACAAATACATTATGAGCTATATACTAAAATTCTGGTTGAAAATATGTAAAAATTATAGTTGTAAAATAATATATTTCAATCACTTCGTATTTAACGAAAATAGACTTTATTAATAGTACCTTTAACCTTTGGATTAATCAAATGTAGCTTAGAATTAAAATCTGAAAACGATAAAAAATAATAGAAAGTTGTCAATGAAAGCAGTAGTAATAGCATCACAAATAGATTTGGTTCAATATATTTCAGAAAATGGACAATTATCAAGAACAACTTATGACATTCATTATGAGATAAGTTCACATAGCAGTTATAGTCTCCTTTAGGTGCTTCAAGAGCTGGTTACAAACTAGACTGATAGAAATAAAAGAACGCGTTGTTCCCTCGGGAAATGATTCTACTTTGTGAAGACCAAATGGAAATAACGAGAAATGGAATCGCCTCCAGGGTCCCATTGTTGCATTAGACTTGATAGTTTTAGTCATGGACACAAATATACTTGGTCAGCGATAATGATAATTTCGAAATTCTGAGAGTTCACTTAAAGCTATACATTGAACTAATTAAACGGCCAATTTATCTGATATAGGTAATTTTATAGATTGAATACTGTCAGTGTCTATAGAACCCTACGTTACTTTTTCTCTTATTATATTTTATTTTGAGGTTTTTATTATACAATAAATACACAAAGGATATATCAACCTATAAAATATGAACTTTACAAAAGTGTTGAAAAAAATTATTCTAATTATTTTTTACTTTAACAAAGAGCGTATATGTGGCCAAATAACGATCGCAGAGAAAAAGATATACCAAAATAACACTAGTTTAATTTATTTATTTATAAACTTTTATACAAATTAATTTCAAGTTCAATGCAGATATTATATCATTATTAAATGTTGCTATGTTGCATATATACAGAATAATTAATTTTATTCTTTTTTCAAAAACATTATATATAAACTTATTTAAATTGTTAGCACAATTTATTTGAAAGCAAAAAGTTCACCTAATGTATAAATTTTAGAGGAAATAAATCGTAATTGATACGTTTTATGTATGCACTAATCTTCGTTGTTATTTAGTTATTGTAAATAACGTTATTCACTAGTGACAAAGAAAAAGGAAGAATAAGACACATAATAAGATTTAAAAGGAACTATGATATTCAGTTTTAGAAGTAATTAAAATAGATATAGAAAATAGACAATTTTTGTGTTATCATATATTTATTTTCTTCGTTTTATTTCGGATTTTATTTACAAATTTGATAAATATAAACTATCTTTTTGAAAAAGGGGTTTATTTTTACCAGAAAATTCAATTATATTTTATATATATTTGATAAACTTATATTTTAATATGTTTTTTATTTTCATTTATTATATTTGTAATATCTTTAACATTTGTACAAAAGTATATGCAATAAACATTTTAAGAAATTAAAGATTATTTCTTATTTTAAATGAAGTAATTTGTTTATAATATATATTATTAAAATATAATATACAATATAAAAATACTATTTTATTCATAGAATGAAAAAGCAATTTAAATTTGCTTAAATTTTGACCGGTATTTTATATATATGAGAATGTATATATTATATGTATGAGACAATATATTGCAATTTTTCCCACTTAGACAAGATTTTTTTCGTTGTTTGCAGCAATATTAAATATAACAAAATAAACAAGAGAGACAATCTCCACTAGCGAATGGGATATAGAGCTATCAAACAGTAACTCTTTCAGACTTCTACAACTGTTGCCTGAAGAAAGATGTAACACTCAAATGACTCAAACGTTTGAGTAAAACTAAAGAAATGATTGGATTAATTAACAATTTTTATGCACTTTCCATAAAATTAAGAGATTTTATGCAAATTTTTATGCCAGTCAATTTTGAGAATTTAGCATACCTTATGCTTAAATATTTTAAATATCCTTAAATTCTCAAAATTGACTGGCATAAAAATTTGCATAAAATCTCTTAATTTTACGGAAATTTACGAAATTCGTATTACTATTCAAATCACTTTAGCATACCTTATACTTAAATATTTTAAATATCCTTAAAGTGATTTGAATAGTAATAGGAATTTAGACTGGTATTACATTTAATTCAGATCCTATTATCTCAGATTTTATATTTTCATTATATATATTATTTAAAATATGTTAATTATTATTATATATATTAATAAATTAAAAACATATATTAGAATAAATAAGAATAATACATTTAAAATACATAATAAGGAAACGTAATGGTCATTATATATTTGAAATAGGTTTACGTCACTATGATATTTATTATAATTAAATTATGCTGTTAAGTTCACGTTCTTGTTTAACTCCAGCTTTTCTACCGTAGATTCCAATAAAATATATGTATTATATGTGTTCACAGACGAATTTTATTAACCTTGTACTTCTCCATATTCAATACATTTTTGTATTCACGTAATTTACAAATATACTGTACATACATTATATTTTCATATTTTTAAAGTAATAATCTTCATGTACCAGAAAATATATTCATTAAATGAAATTTTTTTGTTATTTTTATTACTTGTATTGTTAAGTTATAATAATGTATGTTTATTACAATTTTGTATCTTTCTTTTAAAATTTAACCATATAATTGTAAGATACAATCAGTAATTATTAATTAATTACATACAATTTAAAAATATTTTTATAGTTATTATTAGGGTTGCTACTATTTTAATGAATTAATATTTTACATCATTGAAATTTAAAACTATAATTTACTTCATTTTTTATATTTATTTATATATAAATTAAACTTTTAAATTTAATAAATTACTAAATAAAATAAGTAGAAGAAATATTTGAAAATGTTCACATTAAAACAATTTTTTGTTGGTAGTATGTGTTACATACTCATGAATATGTTTCTGATGTACGTCTAACTTCTTATTTGCGTTGACGTAATATACAACCCCAACGTTTCGCATCTATGCGAAACGAGGCGAGTGATCGGGGGCGGCAAGGACCTTTCATTTTTTGACACCCGGTGTACTTGATTTCACCCTTGTAATAAAGTTCGAGGGTTCTTGCTCTTTTTTCTTTATCCTTATATATACTGTCTTACATGTCATATCGACACCTCATGCTGCCACTACCATCACCTTCTTAACTTTCATATTTTTTTTTTATTTTACTTTCCCTTTTCGGAGATATATTCAAGGGGTGGGCGACTCTTGGATAATTTAGTTTGTTATTTTCGCTTTTTCTCACGCACTGCAAGGACCCCTTCGTACTATTTGATTTAACAGTATATGCTTTTCTTTATTTTATGCTTTTCTTCTTTATTTTCGTCTTTTTCATTTGCTTGCCGACTGTGATTTCATTATGCCGGAGAATCGTCGATATTTGAAGAATTCGTCGCTATTATGTGAAAGGTACATAGAAGATATCTGTATGGTCGGTGACTTCTGGGAAGTTTTATGAAGACTTCGTTTTATTTACTTTGAGTAATAATTTATATCCAACTAAATATCTAGTAAATAAACACACATATACCAATACTGCAATGTAATGCAGATGAGTGGGCTTTCGTTATAAAATAGCTCACATATTGTGAGATGCATGTGCTTATTATTAATTTAGTAAAATAAATAAATGTTTTTATTTAATGAAATTTCATTATTTTAAATACAGTTTAAATATAATTAATTAATCAATAAAAATAAATATAAAATAAAAAAGGAAACATTTATCTAAATTTTAAATTATTTAGGTTAAAAGATAATTTTAGGAAAAAATAAAAAACCTTACGATTTGTCGAATTTAAATATGAACATAAATATAGTAAGTCAAAAAATCGTACTGCTATGTTATTTTTTAAATTATAATTTAGCTCATAATTTAACTCATTATTCTTATTTTTTAATTAGAATATCAATTTAATATACTATGGGTTCCAATTAAGCATACAAAAAAATTTCTTTAAACCTATAGATTTTTTATAATTATTACTTTGTGTATGCTATTCCGTATACAATTCATAAAATCTAGAATATAAATTAATATAAAATTTTTTGTTTATTTTATTATTTATATCATAAATTTAAATAGAATAATTAGAAGAAATATATTGATTCCATTCAAAAAAATTTGAGTAAATTCCTTTATTATTTTATACGGTGGAAATTTAAAAAATATAAATAAAAATTTTAAATAAAAGCATTTCTTTTTATTAAATATCTTGTAATATAATTTCTACATCACCTATAAAAAAATATTATTCAAAATTTAATAAAAAAAAAATTCATAAAAGTTAATTATTAATTTAAAATCTTTATTTTTGACTAAAAATAATTTATTATAATATTGATTCATTCAATTGTATCTGTAAAAAGTAAATACTGTTTATATTTTATTTTTATGTTATTTAAAATCTTTTAGTATTTGTTTAACTTTAATTAATATTGATCATGTTATAAAAGAAATTTGTATTTTTTAACATACAATATAAAAATAAAACTATACGATATATTTTACAAATATTAGCAATATTATTTTATTAAATTAAGTAATTAATAAAAAATTCTATTAAACGTATCAATAATAATGCACAATTTTTTAATAAACACTAAATTAAGTAATTACATATTAAATTCTATATTTAACAAAAATTTTTTTGATAAAAAATCGAATGATTATTTTTTTCATACTATCATTTTAAAATTATCAAACTGCGGAATATATTGATATCATATTTTATTATTAGATTTTTACTGTAACGTTTTATTAAAAAAAACTAATCTCAAAGTATATTCAAGAAATATAATTAATTAAATATGTTTATCATGTTTTTTTTAAGCTAAATCAAATCTTAGATATAATATTTTGCAATACTATATTGAGTAATATATATGAAGGTTTATACATTCATCATTCTTCATAAGCTTTACAAAATATGTGTAGTAAACAATTTTTAAAAATGGAAATAAAAGAGTTTTTATAAAAATATAAAAAATTAAAAATAAATATAAGATATATAAGAAATTTGAAAGAATTTAATATCATGGTATAATATTTTTCTTTAAATTTTAACGCGGTATACTTCAATATTTAATTAAATTCCAAAATACAAACATAATGAATATATCTTTTTATATGGAATTTATTGCAACTTTTAAAATCGAGATATTATCAGGAATATAAGCAAGTATTAATTCCTAACATTTTATGCATTAAACGAAACATAAATACATTTTGTTTCTTGTTATTTATATATACTCATTACAAGGTTCCTTGTCTTTTTATGTCATCTGTGATAAAGACGATTTCTTTGCTATTAATAAGGATTGCTATTAATAAGCAAGTACCCATTTTCAAGATGAACTCATATGATGAATGAGGCTTTATTCAGTTTTTGACATTTACTGAGAAAGACAAATTTATCTTTAAGAACCTTTAAAGACGCTAAGGCCGTGTTGTCGACGCTCATGAGTTGTGTGTCTCCAAAAGATTAAGAAGGTGGGGGTCAGTATATACGCGCACATAAAAGTCGCCGCATGCGCAGTGGATCGTCGCTGAAAAAGTCAGTGACGACCCGCCCCCCGCGACTCCGCCCCAAATTTTCTTCTATCGTTTGCTGCATTGCTCTCTCTCTCTCTCTTTTATTATCTTTCTCGTTTTGTCTTTGCTCTTTTTTCTCTTTTACCTTATAATTCCTCTACTCTTCTATAGTTTCTTAGACGTAAGGTTACAAGGATGCCAGTGCATAAAAGCTATCTGATTTAACTGTAATCGTGTGATTGGATATTTTGAAAATGAATAAAAAAAACTATTTTTTCAAAAGAGAATTTCCAAATATTTTTTTATTAAGTGTATGTTATTTTATAGACTTGTAATAATAGATTGAACAATTACAATTTCAATTGAATTTGCTTTTTTTTGGCTTGTGCCAAAGATGATTAGTGACGAGAGTTTGATTAGTGATACCGATAAAAGTTAATTTAGATATAAAAGTGAAATGTGATTTAGAAAATTATTTTGCTAAACATAATAAATATTGAATTTAACATGATATTACTAGATTCAATTTAAATATAAATTTAAATATATATTTACATATAGAAAGTGATAAAACATTAAAATTCTTTATTTTTTAATAGGAATTCAATCTTATTTTAAAATAATATATTATCTAAAAAGCTCTTATTATTAAAATCTAAACTTATAAATTTATAAACTTCTGAACATTTAACTGTTTTTAAATACTCTTGAAAGAATATATAAGAATCATTCACACAACACTATAGAGAAATTAATTTCATTATTTTCAAACGTCGTACAGTAAAAATAACATATGATAAGATGGTAAGTTTAGTCCAGTAACGTCACGATCACATAACTTGTACGTTGTTGACAGAACTATTCGAGTCTAATTGATTAATGATAGATTAATTCTCGATGTTATGGCAATTATTGTATGATTATATAATAATTGAACCAATTTATTTAACAAATAATTTTATTTTATTATGAATATCTTTAAAGATTGATAAGCTATTTTTCATTTTTATAATAGACAATATTTTGGACGTATATTATAATTTCTTTTCTCTTACTTCTCATCCACATTTAAGCATGAATTTTTAATATTATACATATTTTTTGTATAGTATATATTGTTAAGTACTTTTCAAAATTTTTTTTAAATTTTAAATATTCCAAAATCATAGTACGTACATTAAAATACAAATAATTTAATACGTATCAAAATGAATGATTTTAATGCTATTAGTATTATTGCTGAAATACAAATTATATATTTGAAGATTTTACAGTAATTTTTGGCATTTCTTACATATATTAGATTTATTTTATAAACAATTATATGCTGTTATAGAACTGGAAGGAATTTGTTAAATTAAAAAGTATTAGAAATCTTATTTTACTAGAAAATTCTTTACATACTTTACAAAAATATATAAATACATATGTAAAAATCTCTTATCGAATAGATTATGGTAAATTATTGGTAGTACATTTATCTCGCATACGTATTGTTGTATGATACGTGATATGTATGATTAAAGAATGCCTATCATATTTTAAGTATTTTAGTGATTTTATTATTGTTACTTGTTTCCAATATATAAATTGTATTGTATTTCCTATTCAATTTTCTATTCATATTATTTAATCATTATTAAATTTTATTATATTTAGTTTGTTATATTTTTATTATGTTGCCTTGACTCAAGAAATCGCTAGAATTTCTAATTAAGAATCATATTTGAATATATTTTAGAAATTTTTTTTCTAATTCATATTTATATTTATGTTTTTAATTATATTATATTATTATTTTATTGTATCCACATTTATTATAAATTATTTAAATACATTGACTTTAAAGTAAAAAACCAATTTTTAATTAATATAAAAGATAGTTTTAGATCATACTAAAAGAGTATAAAATTGATGTTATTGAGTAAGTAATGTGACATGTAAATATCTATGAATTAATTTTAAAGAAAATAATTTAGAAATTAAATGTATTGTCGAGTCATTCTAATCCACAGGTTTTGTATTATCTTAGTATTATTTTAGTACTTAATCATTTACTGTTATTAAATTTATGACAATAAATAATTAAGAACTATTACTAAATTACAATATACTAAAAGCATAATTCTGAAAAAATAAACAAGATTCATCACAAATTATGTAAAAATTTTATGTAAACAAATTTTTATTTAAAATACATTGATTAATTATTTTTTTAATTGTTATACTGTAATATTAACTTATTATACTAATGTGATATTATAATATAAATTTATTTTTGTTTATTTTGAAATTGCTTAAACATTTATTTTTTAAATAATGTACTTGGAATTTCAATTTTCAATATTAATTCTTATTGTGAATAATTTAATTGTTAGTAATTGATTATTTGTATATAGGTAAAATGTATGTTTTAATAAATTTGCGATGAACGAACTCAGACCTAAAGTAACTCAGACTTATAGTGACAAGTAACAAAGTAATTAAATTAAAGATATCTAAATCAATAAAAATAATGTTTATTAATTAAAATCAATGGAAAATAATCATTATCATGTCAAGGGGTTTCTTTTTTTTAACTTTTTTTTTGCTTTCGTTCTGTCAAGTTTCTCAACTCCCCTTATATGTTCTCTCTCTCTCCCTCTCTCTGTCTCTTTCACTCTCAGTCTTTCTTTATCGTAGTCCCCCACGAGTTCTCTTATTCTAAACGCAACTACATGGCCGAGGGTGCTTCCGTCGTCTTTGTTTTCCCTTCTTCCCAGTGTCGTTTTGTAGCTGGTTGCGAAACAATCTTCTAAGAAGGCGTTTTCAATAATAATTTTAACGATGAAGGTAAAGCAATAGTAATTAAAGTTTCTTTTCGAAAGGGGTGAAGATAGTTGCTCGCGTCAAAATTTATATTTGCATTTATGTTACATGTGCTTTTTTGTACATTATTTTGTTTAATATATTTCATATATATTTAATGATAATTTATAAGTTACGAATTGCAATTATTATTAATTTAATATTATTGAATTAAATCATCACAAAATCTAAACAATTCCATAATATAATAATATGTACTATTTATAAAAATTCATTATTAATTAAATTTTGTTGATATTAGAATGATGTTAGAATCATAATGAAATGAATTAAATTTTATAATAACAATGTTATTAAGAATAAAATTGTTTTGAACGGGTCAATATTGTAGTACTGTAAAATCTTATTTAGAATATCACTAACATGAAATTAAAAATAGAGATAAACTTAAAAAATAAAGTTTGATTGATAATAATCATCGCTAGAACTACTGTAGACTATATATGAATTACAATTTGAAGAATTATAGGTTCTTTGATTAATAAGATGAAATATGTACCGAAATAAGTGCTTCATAAAGAAATTGCGTATCATACATTTAAAATATAAAAGAAATACAATAATCGAATAAACAGTAGGTGGCAGTCTCATCATTTAAATGAACAGTACGCATAGGCAAGAGTGAGAAAAATAGATTCTAATCGAAGAAAAAAAAGAGAAAAAACAATATAAAAGAGGAAAAAATCAGGAAGAGGTAAAGCAGGTGGCGGGGTATTCGTTTGCAAGCTCTATTTTTCCCCTACCAATGAGAGAAAAACCTTGTTTGGCACCCTCCCTCCATGAAAGTGCAAATCTCCCGACGTGGTGGGGAGGTCATGTGAACGTTTTCCCGTTTTGTTAATTCCCTCTTTCTGCCTTGTTTTCTCTCTTTCTCTCTCTCGCCCTCTCCTTCTCTCTCTCTCTTTCGTTCTCTGTCTTTCCTTCTTTCTTTGGCTCACTCAGTCTATATGTGCGGAGCATCGTGCGTTCACTCGCCTCTTTTTCGCGGCGCACCTTAGTGGTGGTGGTGTATGCGGCCGGGGGCGGCGGCCTCAAAAATACACCGCAACCACACCGCGCGCGGCTCCACCGCAGAAGCCGCTAGCCACCTTTCCAACACCAACGTGCACTCTCCACTGTACTCACCGAAACGAGACCGCGTAAGTTAAACACCCAGTGCAACTTGGAGTTGATAAACGGCAAATGACTTAAAAAAATTTCACTGGTTTTTGATTTTCAATAATCTTGATATTTTTGGAACATTACAACTTTTTTTTGGGCATTCCGATGGCAACGATATTGTAATACAATATTATTAATTATCATTGAAAATTTTAGAACTATTGTATGCTCTTTCTAGAAATTAGTGACCGCGAGTGTAAAAAGTTTTTTAATAGTGAGTTTATATTGACATTATAAAAATACATAAATTTGAACTTGGATATTTTCAATTGTGTTAAATATTTTGTGAAACTTTAACAAATTATTTTCTTGCAAAGATAAAAAGTGACTGAACTTACTTTTATAAAAAAATTTTTTTTTCCATTTTCTGTTCCTAAAATACATATGTTTTAATATAATTTTTTAATAAGATATGCAACTTATCAAATGTTAAAGTGATAGTGTTATGGTATATATTTTTTAAATATATAGATACTTAATATTTCTATAAAAATGATAAATTTGTTTATGAAGTTACAATATATGTGAACATGTGGACTGATATACATTTAATAATTATCTAAATAATAATTTTATTTAAAAGAACGAATAAAAAATTATAAAATAAAAAAAATTTTAAATCTCATATTCTTTAATTTATTATATAGTAAATTTTATATTCAAATAAAAATTATCTTGATTGAAAACTAAAATTGCAATATATATTGAATAATACCTGATTTTTACTGATATGACCAAAAATTCGTATATGCAATTGTTGTACAAAATTAGTATTTTAAATTACTGAAGATAAAATATGTTTAAATATCATTTTAAATTAACAATAAAAGTCTTATAATAGATGGTATTGTTGATATTGATAGTATTTATAATATTAATAGTAAAGTAATACAATAAATATTGTCGTGCGTTTTAAAAATAATATTATTTTTCAATGTTAATGAAGACAACTGCAATGTAATAAAATTAATTTATTATGCATAAAGGTTATGGATAATGTTCTTCTATTTAGCATTTACTAGATTGATAATGGACCACGATAATAGTAAAATTGGAGGTGATAATTTTTTTTTAAATTTGATAAAAAATTCAGAATTAAGTAAAAATCAGAAGTCAAGATTAATACAAAAAAAAATTAGATAACTCAGTATTATTATTACAATTTTAATATTACAAATTTTTAATTTGTTTATTATTAATTATTTATATATATATATATATATATATATATATATATATATATATATATAATAAATATATATAATAAATAATAAATAATAATTAAATAAATAATAAATAATAAATAAATAAATAATAAAATAAAAAACATATATAATAACATAAATATTACAATATTTAATTTACATAATTTAAATAGTATATATTATAAAATCTAATAATTTAAAGAATGCAATAGATAAAACTAAATTTTAAGAAGAAATAAATGTTATTATATTATCAGTATTTATTAAAATTCAAGTCCGTTAAATTCTTTCATAATAAAAATGTTTTTAATAAATGTAAAAATAAATAATACAGTTATCATTCGATAGTTTGTATTTAAAACGTAATATAAAAGTTTAATAAATTATAAATAAATAATTACTTTTAAGAGGTTACTGGAAGAAAGTAATTTTTAATATAATTCAATAAATTCTTTTAATCAGTTTTGATATAAAATATGCTGTTTGGTCTTTAAAAGATGAAGAAAACAAAGATAGAAGGGAAGAAAATGTTGAATCAGTACATGGTATTGATGATCTTTCGATGACCTAAGCATATGTCGAATCCATTACGAGATGCACGACGAGGTGTAACGGTGGAAAATTACGTGAGAGGTTTCAATTCTTTACACCTTCAACAGCAAGTTACCTTAGTCAAGACGGTATCGGCTACGAATGAAAATTATTTGCATCCTCTCCAATACCAACAGCAACATAATCACTATCAACACCATAATCACAACCTTCATTACTATCCACATAATCATCAAAGCCAGCCAGCGAGCAGCAGTCGATTAAGGAGGTTAAGAACATTGTCATTACATCGTAGTATTGAGACAATGCACTTATCTGCTGAAACGCAGACACAGCATCAGGCTACTGTACAAGCCAATCAGCGTCCTGATTACGCTCTTACAGCTGATCTCTTGGCAGAGAGAACGTTGAATGGTTTATTAGCCGAACATCCTGGTGAACTTGTTCGAACCGGTGGGTTTATATCTGTAACCGTATATCATAAATTTATCAAATACGATAAAAAATAATCAGATAAACTTCTCTTAGTAATAATTAAAATGCACAATGAGCCTGTTTAGAAAATAAGATGTTATTGACAAAAATATTAATTCATAGAAATATAAGTTTAAATTTTTATGTGAAAAATAATATTCTAAATAAAATTTATTATATACTTAATTTATATTTTAGAATATTCATGGTATAATTTGTAAAAAAGTAATTTTAAATTTTCTATCTAAAAAGTAATTGTAATGTGTATGTATTAATGAGATTGTGTTGAATTAATGGAATATGATAAACAATAAAATAGTTTTGAATTATAGTTTATTCGTAAAGTTGAATATTATTTTTTATATTATTTAATATATAGTTTATTTTAAATTAATCAAATCTATAACAACAAAATTAAAATAAACTTATAAATTTAATATTTTAAGTACTAATACTGCAACTAAAAACACTATTTTTAGGAGATATAATAACGAAATTATATAATAAAGTTTAAATAGAAATTAATAAAAGTAAAATTATACATTATAAATTTCATTTACTCGAATGCATAGGTATTATTATTACAAAAAAAACATTTTTCTTCAATATGTTATAAACTATATAATTAATATAAAGAATTAAAATAATTTACGATAAGTTATATTGTATTCAATGTGATTAATTTTTAATATAGTAGTTTGATATAGTTAATAATAAGTGAAATATATAATTGAAACATATCTAAATTTTGTTTTATATTTCTATAAAAGTTCCATTTAATTTTTATTAATAAATATTGCATCATGATTAAAAAATAAATATGTTATTTTTATTTTTGTAATTTTTTTATTATAACATAAAAAAGAAAATAATTTAAATTGAAGAAATAAAAATAATTTTTTTTAAGAATTACAGAAAAATTTTATATAGTCATATATGAATTCTAATATATTCTCAAATAATTATAAAAAATTTCGAAACTATGTCATGATCTGATTCATTAGTTAAATTTGCATATAAATCAGTTATCTTTGAGTGTACACCTATAATGAGCTCAAACACATACCAATAATTTTTAACAAAATGAATTCACAGTTATTCAACATAAGCTCCATCAACAATACTCGAGTAAAATTTCGAGTTGAACAAAAATTGAAATTCAATCATAGAGCTTTGGGCATGTAACTTAAGCATTTTACAGATGTGACGTTGTGGCTTATACCTATTTTGTTTAAGTGATTAATATTAAATAGAAATTTGAAAAATCACTATCAATTCTATTTTTGCATATTAGTAATTTAATTACTGTAAATAGGTCACCAGCATAGTTATTAACTATGTAACAAATATAACGTTGTATTTAAAATATAGCATATATTAGACATATAATTTTATTAAAAAAATTGATTGATATTGATTAAGAAATCAAGATAATTGATTTACTAATATACATGTATATTTGCTATTATATTGTTAATTAATTAATTATAATAACATTTTATTAAAATATAAAAACATTTACTTAATATTTAATTAACATCTAGTTTAAAATAAAAAATATAGCTTACATTTAACATATTATTTTATTAGGTAACGGTATTATGTAGTTATACGCTATAAAGATGATAGCTTTAAATTTATAAATATATACCTAGTTATATTTAAAATTCGGGTATATTTCTAATTAATATATGTTTGTGCTACTTAAAATACAATTGATATGTTGTATACTATAAATATTTTAATGTAATTTTTGCTTTTTATAAGTATAGGTAAGTGGTAGCTTACATAAATATACAATTTAAAATTTTTAATATCAATACTTAATTTCTATAAAAAAATATCTATATTACCTAAAATCTATATTACCAAATTATCTATAAACATATCTATTTAAAATATTATTAATATTAAATAGGATATTAATAATAGATTAATAATTGGATCATAAATTCTCCTTGAATATATAATTGCTATTTTTAATTTATGTATGTAAGATTTATGTAAAAGAATAAACATAAATTAAAATTTATTTTGGTATCAAGCATTAATATATGCTAAATTATTTAATACTATTAATTAACTTAATCCAATACATATATCTATTAGTAGAATGAATTTTTAACGAGAATACTAATTTTATATATTATACTTTGGAAAGATAATATTTAATTATTGTAAATAAAAATTATAAAAAGTGAATTAATATTTAACATTATATATTGCTTTATAGGTTTTATTCGATTATTTCTTTTGCGTAGATGAAAATATTGAAAAAAATAAAGGACTTCCTCTGTTTGTTGAAAGGTTCACCGCATGTTGTGTGCACAGTACTCCCGACTCATTGGCGTTCTAATAAGACATTACCAGTAGCTTTCAAAGTTGTAGCACTTGGAGAAGTAGGCGATGGGACATTGGTCACCGTAAGAGCTGGTAATGATGAAAATTGTTGTGCCGAGTTGAGAAATTCTACAGCCCTTATGAAGAACCAGGTAGCCAAGTTCAATGACCTTAGGTTCGTTGGACGTAGTGGTCGGGGTGAGTTACCAAAATTTATTTTTGTTTATTTAAAATTTATATAAATGATTATAAAAAAATCTAATTTTTATACACAAAAATATCTTTAAATTATAAAATCATTAAAAATAATATATTAGTTCTATGCAGAATAGTATGATTTGAGATACCTGTTGATATTATCTTATAATAATAACTGAGAACTGTTTATTTAAAATGATATTTTCAGATTTAAATATTTACTTGATATTATATATCTTTTAAAATAATATTTGGAAAAGTACAAAATAATTGATTATTAGATTTATTACAAATAGTATTTTTTTTCTAATAAAATTCAAAGTTTTGATAAATACAAAATAAAATTATATAATTAATTACACGTTAAACTGTTTTATACCATTTATATTTTATAATAGATATATAAATATTATAAATAACACTAAGAAATGAATAAAAGCTAACAAAATTAATTATTAATTTAAATGCACGTTTTATTAACTTATATATTTTACTTTAGTTTCAGATAAAAAGTAATTTAAAACTGAAATTAATTAATGCGATGGTTAATAAAATAGAAATTTAAATTTTAAATATTTATATTCTCTAAAAATGCGAAAAAATATATAATTTACATAAAAAAAATTTTATATCAAATGAATGCAATATTATTTTGAAATATTACCTATTTTTAAAAATCAAAAAAATGTTTATGTTTAGATATATTTGTAATATCTTAAATAGTATGTATTATAGCATGAAACAATCTAGTGCCATTAATGTTATTTATAATTTAAATTTCGCTATAAATGAGATTTTAGAAAAAGAAACGGAATATTTAAAACTAGTTTAATATTGCACTAAAATATTCTATTCAGAGCTAATCAATAATACATTATATATTTTTAAAACTTAATGATTCAAAACTTAAAATAATATAAAGTTTAACTCGTTATATGATTAATAAAAATTAAAAGTAATTACACTTTATTTTTATACTTCAACATGTATTTATTAATTTTTGTTCAATATTGTTTATTAATTTAGTATATATAAAGTAATATAAATAAAATGAAAGTAAAGTATAAAAATTTATATTATTTACATTAAGTTAATAATGAAAATAAGTGCAAGAAAAATTAAAAAAATATGAAACTGTATTCTATGAATTAAAATAAACATAAAAATTGGATGGCTGAACACTTGACACCTTGAATAATTTATTTCTAAAATCGAATATGAAGGATGTACATTACAGAGAGAAGTTAGAGAGAAGGAAAGAAAAAGGAGGAAAGAAGAGAGCTAAATCTTCAGTAGTTCTGTATATTATTTGGTCTCATTTTTGTTTACTTTCTCAAATAACCATGATTCTTTTTTTCTTCATTCAATTTTCTATTTTTTTTTTCCATCGTGTTACTGAAAATACTTAAAAATATTTTTAATTTATTGCTTTTCAAAATTAACAGTTTATATCAGTATTTGCTAGTACTACAGGTAAGTCAATGAATAGTCCAATAGTAAAAAAAATAGAGATTTCAAAGTGGAGAATAAAGCGCATTACGGTATTTCTTCAATATTGTGTGATAATTATTACAGGCTAACATCATTGAATTTTTTCAAATAAATGAATTGATATTCAAGCCTATTTTAAGGAATACTTTTCTATGTCTATTGTAAATGTGCATAAAAATTTGATTTATAACTTGAAATATAAATTTCAAGTTATAAATTTAGATACGTTCATGTATAGTACAATAGTCCTCATATGTGAATAATGCTATAATTATGCAAATTAAAATTTCTTGAAAAATTTTATGAAAGTATTCTAATTCTTATTACAAAAATATAGATTAATAATGTAATATTTTTAATTGCTAATGCATCTTTAACAATACATTTGGCTATTTATATTTATTATATGTTCAGTAAATCTTATCTTCTACTTTGATATTTTTCAATTGTTTTAAAGTCAAAATTTTAATATTTTTTATTATCTATTTTTAATATAATCTATTTCTTGGGAATTTAAATTTTATATTTTTTTATTTGTAAGTATTTGATGTAATATATTATCGCATTATTCAATTTTCATATATATTTCGTTATTATATATAGCCTCTAAACCCGAAAAATGGTATAAAAAATTAACCAATTATTTCATACTTCAAGATTATAAAGTATTTATAAGGTGTAAATAAATTTTCTACAATTATTTTTTACTTTGATAATTAATGATTACCTATACAAATACTTTTGATATTAGCATTTTATTAATATTTCTCAAGGAAATCAAAGATTGAATTAAGAATTTTCACCAATTTAAACTCATGAAGCAAAAGGTTAAAATATTTTTTTAAAATTTCAATTTACTATTAATAGAAACAATTATTGTAGTTTTTTCATTTATACCAATGTTTTTGTATAAATGTATGTAAAAATCTACTATAAATGTACATTGTATAAAAGGTAATAATGTGGATAATAAGGAAAATGAAAGGCAATAATAAGGAAACGTGTATGTAAAATAAAATATTTTATATATAATAAAAAATACATTGGTACAATTTACATAAATATAATTAAAATTTCTTATTTGAATTATTTAGATAATAGAATAGACTTTATTATAATTTTTTCTCTTTACAAGAAAAAAATGGAATAATAAAGGAAAAAATATTAGATAACTGATAAATCAGGTAAAACACAATTAAATGCACAACAATGGTTAGAGCGAATGAATAAGAAAAATATTGCTATGTAGTCGATCATACCTATAAGAGTGTATGTATGAACATATTATTTTAAATAAGTATAATAAGTAGATTATACGTGAGGACATTGAGTATTTGCACGAGAAAAAAAGGAATCTATATGTGTATGTAAAAGAGAAACAAAGATAGGAGGAAATAGACAGAGAGAGAGAGAGAGAGAGAGAGAGAGAGAGAGAGAGAAAGAGAGAAGGGATAAAGAAAAAAGATGTGAAGTGGTCGAGAATAAGCGGCTTTTGTTTCCATGGCAGAGAGTACTAATTACCTTATTATGGTTTTAGCTCATCATGAGTAAATATAACAACCAACATTTTGTAGCGCTATCCTTATATTGCAGTCAGATTCATTAAAATTGTTCACTGAAATATTTTCGTGTGGATCATTAATAATTATTGATACATATTATAATAAACAATCTTATAAAGAGAATTATAATGAATTTTTCTTAATATTAATTTCTTTTATTAATTAGTAAAGCAATGTAGTTTCATTACACAAAATTTCTATCCTAATATATAATAAATAATATTATTGCTATTATTCTGTCCGTCTGTCTGTGTGTGTGTGCGCATGTGTAATTAAAATTTCATATTTAAATGAATAAATTTAAATTGAAGTATATAGTAAAATTTTGGAAAATTGACATATTTTATTTTTAAAATTTTGTTGAACTGTAGTAATTATTTTCTAATAATAACTAGTAATAGTAACTGTGAAATATACTTATTAAGGAAAATATTATTTATTTACGGAATAAATGTTACTAAATTTGAGAGAGATAAAGAAAAAAAATGTACATGAATCTTGACATTTTATTCGGATAAAGTGACCTAACTGAGAAGCGAGTATTTCTTAGTGACGTGTTTTTTATTACATTTAGTATGATCGACGAACGAGGGAAAAGTTTAAGTTAATGAGTAGAGTAAAAAAATTATATGTATAGGGAAATAGAGGAAAAGACAGATACACAGAGAGATAGAAAGAGAGAGAGGAAAGCGGGAACTTGCACAATTCACAAGTTCTCACTCATACTCGACGATGTGAAGGGGTGAATATTATCGTTTTAGTGCAGGACTGTATATCAACTCGGCACCCCTTTTGGCTCTCCCGATGCGGATTAGCGTCAACCTTTTGGACATGAATGCGTTGTTACATGGGAAAGAGGGAACAAGAGTAAATATAGAGACAGAGGGGATATAAGAGAGAAGAAAAGAGAAAGAGGAAAAAATGTGGGATGCAAAAAATTTAGATCGCAAGAATAAAGAAAGAAGAGTCCAGTAAACACATTTAATAAATATTGGGAAATTTTTTATTATTTGTGTTATTGATTCTAAATATGTTATGTACATTTTATTTAATTATATGTGATATTTTTTAAACAATTAATTTTTAATTAATATGAAATTATAACTCTTTAGAAGTTTATAATTTAAAATAATAAAAAATCACATATGAGAATATTTTAAAATTTATATTAATATTATTTGATGCACTTTGCATCATTATTAATAATTGTATTTTTAAATTAAAATTATTAAATAATATTATTAATTCAGACCATAAATGAATTTTTAATTTAAATAAGAGTATTAATTTAATAATTTAAATTCGAAAATCCTAATTAATACTCTTAAGTATGAAAGATATGAATAATTTTTTCAGTTTTCAATTTTTTATATAAGTATAAATAAAATTCCAAATAGAGTTACATCAAAATACTGCTTTATATAATTCATTCACAGAAAGATAATATTTACTTTTCTATTTTAAGGAACTGAACGTAAAAGATAAAATTTTTATACTTTAGTAAATTTACTATGTTATGGTAAACATTCTGTGAGTAAATTTGTAATAGATAGTGAATTATATATTATTCTTAGACTTTTTTAATTTCTATCAGATGAATAATAGGAATTTTTATTTACTTTTTATTAAATTACGCATTTTATACACACTTAATATATTTATCGTATAATGATAATACTTATATAATTCTAAATGACAATTTAGTTTATAACAAAGATAATTAAATTATTGCAAATTTAAAGGTTATATAAATATTTCATAAATAAGAATGCTAAAACAAATATGAATCCAAAAATTGAACAAAATTTATATTGTAGAAGTAAAATGGCAGAAAATATCAAAATTAAAGTGAGTGAATCATATAAAAAAGTTATCGATATATAAATAACATGAAAAAATACGATAAAAAGAGAAAAATAATAAGTAAAAATAATGAAATTTATGCACTACAATATTGGAGTTGCTCTTGCGTTTTATGTTTGGTTTAATCGTTCTTGTCGAATATAAAACAAAGACAAAATACGAAAAAAAGGTCTTTAATAAAAATTGCTATCATCGATTCTATAATCGATATCTTTCAACCCGTTGTATCTTTGTATTCGTATTTACTGATAGTTACTTTTTTGTTGTTGCGTAGAATATATTTTGTAAATTAAGCTCCAATAATTTATGGAATAGATTTTAAACTGGTATATATATTGATATTTGACGAATTGAAAGTATGCTTATCACTTGATGTAATTGAGTTATGTAGGATGTTTGATGAATTATAATGTTTTTATGGATTTTACAAAAATAATATTTATTACTAGAGAATTTAATTTTATTTCTTTCAATTAATGTTTATATTTTTCTTTTAATTTAAATTATTATTTTTGAGATTTAAAATTAAAATTATATCGATGTTTTTAAATAAAAATTTTGTAAAAGTAGGATCGTCCTTTTATTGAAACTTAGTATTTATTACTGGCTAATTACATGAATCTACGAAAGATAGTTCGCGTTCAATAATACACTTATACAATCTTAGTAATGTAATTATTTTTATTTTAATGTAGAGTTAGGAAGAAATATAATTTGTCGTTATTTCTACATTCATAATTGTATTTTTGTAAATATAAATGTTACGAAAATAGAACATAAGTATCATGTGTTTTGCATCCGCAATTTATTTATATAAAATGAGTGCAATAGTTTAATAACTACTGTGTCAGATATTATTTTAAATTATTTTAGTTTTTACTTTTATTCATTATCAATGTTATATAATATTTAAAAAATTTATACAAAACTGATAATGAAATAATTAAAACTAACTTGTTAATATATGAAGTATAATAGTATCTTTCATTGATGTAGTGTTGTTACAGAAATGTACATATAATAGAAAAAATCAATTTTATATTGTATTTTTAAAAAGAAATTATTTTCCATGGATTGTAATATTTGGACAATAAGTTCGCTTGTCTTCACTCGCTAGATACATACAAAGCGGTTTCCCAATTGAGTTTCCATTCTATTTGTTTTTACTTACTCGAAGGGAATTGACTTAGTTCCGGATCCCATGCGTCAGAAGACGAATGCTATTACGATTGCAAGGGAGTTTCACGCGAGTTCACGCACAAATGATTTAATAAGTTGTAAAGGCTCGTCAAGCCGAAGAGGGTCGAAACACGTTCTTTTCTCTAGACAATTTTCCCTTCAGATAAAAGAAATATATCAAAAACAGCCTTATTCCCTTAATCACTAATATCCAGAAAAATAGATAGATTGTTAATGTATTTGTTTAGAATTTTACTTTATTTACTAATTGTTAAATAAAAAATTTAAAGATCTAAAGCAGATAATAAAATTAAAGATTAAAGTGATATAATTTAAAATGCTGATACGAGATAAATTTTTTTATTAATATAATCATCAATGTAACCAAATCAATTCGAACACAAATGATTACACATTTATAATAAACATATGTTGGTAAACTTAACTTAGAATATTTATACAAAATCTATATTGATTACATATATAAAAGTGTAATACTAAATTTTAAATTACTGATGTGAGATAAAAAATATATAATTTATTGAAATTATATAATTCTTATAAAAATATATGGTTTAAATTAAAATAATATATTTCAACAAGTAAAAATACATAATTACACTTTACTGTATCAACTTTTAAATAATTTATTATGATTTAAAAAAAGATGTGTGTTATATGTTTAATAATTGACATTTATAATTATAAACTTGTGAGTTTAGCTTAATAAAATGAAATTTAGTGATGAAAGTGGTTTTAATTTTTTTGATAATAAAATTCTATTGTGTTAAACGGTATAGGATGTAAACGTATAAATAGATATCAGAATCAATTCAATCAATATGTAATAATAAGGTAGTTTGAAAGTTGTTCAAAATAATGTATCCTATTGAAGATGTAAGATGTAAGAAAAATGAATCTTAAATACATATGATAAAAATCATGGAATACTAATCTACGTATACTCTTAATCGATTTATTTATTTTCTCATCAATTTATTTGCATTTCACATATATATGTAAATAACTGAATTTTTAATGTTTAATCCTTCAGTGAACTTGATGTCTCGTATCTCTATATTTTTTTATGCATTATGAATTTCTCTCTAGTATGCATTTTATCTATCTATTAAAGAATTCATAATATTTATCTAATTTAGGAGAAAATTAAAAATGTAATTATAGAATGATCGACTTTTTCATCGTAACGGATTTATTTTATCTATCGACCGATTTTCAGTTAATTAATGGTTTCATTTTGATCTGTTATTTTTATCTTTGATCTCATTTACTGATATTTATTATATGAAATTTAATATCATGTTTATAATATTTAAATTATATGAATTTTATTATTCTATTCACTGCAAATATTTTTACATTATACGAGTGAATAAGAAAACAATAATATTTTATAATTATTATTATAATACATGCCAATAATTTAGATTATAAATTACTCAAGTTTTTATTTTAATTAAAATTTTAACTTTTTAAATATCATATTAAAATTCTCAGAATATTCTTGTTTAATTTCCTTTAGAAATAGTTTTTTTACAGTAATACTTTTTATAAATGGAACTAAATAAATTATACATGGACTATTAATAATTACTTATTTTTACATAATTATATGAAAATAAATTACACGAAATGTTAAAAATTTAAAAATAGATCAAATTTATGTAGAATTTGCATTGATTAACTAATACTTATTTTAGTTATCCATATAAAGAAATTGTGTTAAATATTTGTATATACCAATTTTTACCGAAGGTCTGCATTTTTTTACTACGGGTATCCACTGAAAAGCTGTTACTTATTTGCGTTAAACTAACCTAACATAAAATATACCACAAAATCAGCAAAGCATCTTGGGTATCTACATCGTATAAACGAGATTTCAAAGAAGAAACGGAATACTCAGTAGGGATGAGATTTTGCAAGGGTTCTCAACTGCTACGACGTTCTTCCATTGAGTTACACATAATGCTTAGTAAAGGCCTCTGGCGTCGCGTTGACGGCAATAAATTCACAGACTCGTTAATTCTCTACCTTCTTAGCGTCGACGTTTATGTAAATCGAGAATGCTTCTTTTTAGTCCCTTGCGGGGACTCTTTGTACCCAATGTGATTTAATTAAATTTGATGCTATTTCAGCTATCTACTTATTCTTTGTATGCTGGATGATTATGTAAAAATACGTAGTCATCCAAATAGCCTTATTTATAAAAGCTTAACTTCTGTTAAGTCAAAATGAAACGTGCATTTACGGTTTGTTGTTCAAACATTATATGCTAATCAAATATTTTATAACGTGAGTAAAGTAATAGTTTCAGATAATTAATTGTATCATTTTAATATTATTACAATAGATTTTTACGTAAGTTATAGAAACATTTAAGTTTAGCCAATGTTTAAAATTTACTAAAACATAAAATATAAAGTATTATATTCAAAATACTTAATTTCATAATTTATGAGTAATAAACATCTCGAATTGATTTTGAGAACAAAATTGTAATTCAATTGATGTATTCTTTACTATTATACACTATGATATAAAAATTGTATAGTGTAAAATAATATATACCAAAGGAATACTGTTTTAACTTAATAAACATTTAGTTTAACTACATAATATTTATATTATATATCACATTTATTCTATTAAGCGAATATATTTGTCAATAAAATGAAAATAATTAAATAAGCATCATAAATGTATAAAAAAAAACCTTATTTTCTTCTTACCATATTAATATAAATATTCTACTTATATATTGTTATTTTATCGAAATTTTCTGTACATAGTATGTTGTTGACAAATCGACGGTAATAGTTTATTTTAATTATTAGGTAAGTTTATAATTTCATTCGTTTTATTAGACGTACTACAATATATTTTATATATCAAATAATTAGTACAATAATTTTATTTTCATTGCTTTTATATTTCTAATTTTTTTCACTTTATTGTAAATAATTTTAGCCTTCATTATAAAAATATAATTTTTAATTTGGTAGCTGCTTTATTAAAACACTAATCTACATTCTGTGTTTTTGTAATATAAATATTGAGCATTACATTATTTTCAATTCATTATTTAACTTTTTTAATTATAAATAAATTCTAGTTACTGTTGAATAAAAAATATTATTATTCATTATTTCAATTTGTGATAATATATCTATATAAAAAAGGCGTAGTTAATATAGAAGTAAAATCTTTTACACTTTTGTAGTCAATAAAGTATGATAATTATATTTTGGATGAATATTATACGTAATATTTATACTCCATTTGCATTTTATAGATACACAGCTCCATAGTACTGTATACTATATAATACTTTTCAATTGATTACATTATTTATATTGTTATAAACTTTAGTATATATATATATATATATATAATACAGATATGTAATATAAAATTCATATGTGTTGATTAATATTTGCCTTTATTAAATACCGTAGTATTTTATGAAATTAAAAGCTTCAAAATGAAATACTTAAATGTACTTATACCATTTAAATGTAATATTATAATTATTATACAATTACTGATGAATAATTAATAAAATTTAACTTTATAAAAGAAATGAGACACAAAAATATACTTATAAAATGGAATATGAATGAATAACATATATACCACGTTACATTGAAAAGACAAAAGCGTATGTTTTTAAGATATTCAATTATACGTTAATTTCAAGATTTAAATCCGTTATATTATAAATATAATCTATCGGAAGGTAATTTAAATATAAGAATGAAAAAATTTTTTTTATTTTTTCAATTTTATGAGCATAAATGTAAAATAAGATATGTTTTAATATTAATCATTCATTACTATGATATAAATTTATGAAATCTTTTCAAGCTTAATAAATTGTATAATAGAAAGAGAAAGAATTTTTCTTTAAATTTTATTTATGCTTATCGCCACTTTGTACACAAACATAAGTACACATTTTCAAAAGTAATCAATTTTATGTACACTTTAACTAGAAGATTATATATTACTTTTTATAGCATTAAAAACTCTGAATAAGTTTTTAATTAAGTTTTGATTTAATTATATTTATGTAATGAAACACTAAATAAGACGAAATACAATATTTATTCTACATAATTAAACTACATATTCATATATAAAATGGCATTACACGGATGGATATCACATTTTTTCGGTAATTACTCGTTTTCGGAGTAATAAATTATACATTTTAAATAAAGTTATTTATTGTAGTGTATTTTTTATGTAGTTTTCTTCTTCAAAGTAAAAACGATAAATTTGCAAAGCAATTTTTTATATATTTTTACATTGCTTTAGAAATCTAACTCTTTGTATGCAGCCAAGAGCTAGCTTAAAAGTTTTTCATGTTTGGCCTTATTTAATATTTCGCTTGTTTTCAAACTTATATAAAATACATTACACAATAAAATTTTATTTATACATTGTATAATTTTATAATTATAGATATATAGATATATTAATTATTAATCTATAACATATTAATTCAATATTTAATATATAAATCTATACATTTCGATATTAATTAATATTTATTAATGTATTATGTTTCTAACTAGTACAGTAAATATATTTAATAATATTTATACGAAGAGTACACATAATTAAATGGAAAAGTTAAACTTTGTACTTTAAATATTTTCAACATATTTCTTTTAATACTTAGTTACAGTAATTTTTAATATATATACTTACATTCTTCCTTTATCTTTTAATTGTGTATATTTTGGTTCTAAAATATTAAACTTTAAATATTCAATAAGAATAAAAATTTAGAGGTTGGTTAAAATTATTTTCAAGAAATTAATTTTGTTTCATATTATATAAAAATTTTTATTATTTAATGACAATTAATTAATAATTTAAAAAATTATGATAAAAACTTTTTATATATCATTCTTTTTTATTTTACGTTAATCGCATTTTGTTATTTATTAACCTTAAACAGATTATGAAAATAAATCTAAATATTACTTTTGATACGATTTATAATTAAATAAATCATAATATAATAAAGAATAAAGATTTTTTCAAGCATAACAACTTCATACTAATATTTTTTATTTTATTACTTTTTACATTATATGTTATTATATAATTTTTTGTTTTTTTTTATGCTTTATCTGCAAATTAATTTTGCATAATTTGATTTATACAGACTGTAATTAAAAGAGTTTATATGATTATCCATGCAAATAATGGTATTATGATGTATAGAGAATTACAATTATTTTATTTGCAATAAATTGTTTATAAAATAAATAAATTAATAAATGATTGTATCAAATTGTTTTAATTTCGATCCATGTTTATTAAAATATAATTTTAAATAGATATTCAATAATTATTATTACAATTTATCAAATATTATTTATAGTGAATGAATAAATAATGAAATGGATTTTATAATGCTCAGATGTTCTTTACGTTTATAATAATTCACTACTTCTGGTCGGTACAATTAGATTTGAATAAATAAAACTAGGCCGAAATATAAGATATTGTTGTTAATATTTTTTATGTCAAATTCTTTATGTAGGTTTAAATTATACGAACAAATATCTTATCAATAATTTAATAATTTTTTACCGAGTATATTACGATCTCTTTTTAACTCAATTGGCTATATACCATAGCTGTACACAAAAATATTTTTATTTTTAATATATTTTATTATTACAGACAAAAATATATATTATAAACAAACTGATATTACTTACGAATTACTCTTATCCGTAAAATTTTTATAATTATTACAGGAAAAAGTTTTACGCTAACGATTATGCTTCAAACGTCACCACCTCAAATAGCAACTTTATCTAAGGCTATAAAAGTAACAGTAGATGGGCCAAGAGAACCACGATCAAAAACACGTGAGTTACAATAATAATTTTTTTATTATATTTTTTATTTTTGAAGCAATTAATGGAAAAACAAAAACAACATAGTAATTTGATAGTATTAAAGAAATATCACTACTCATAAAACTATTTTATAATATTAAAACAAAGTTATAAAGTTCATAATATTTAAATAATATGTAAGTAAAGAAAAAGTAAAAAATAAATTAATTATTCAAAAATGAAGCAGTATGAAAATTACATAAACATTAGACATCTTTTCAGGGCATCAGGCGTTTCATCCATTCCATTTTGGGCCTCGATCATTTCATTTTGGACATCTACAGGATCCGTTAGGATTTAAATTGTCTGGTAAGTCAGTACAATTATTTCTTACCAAAGCACATAGATGTAATTTTGAAACCTTCTTTATCTTTTGGACATTTATGACTTTAACTCGTTTAATTTGCTTACTTATTGCAGTTTTCAATCTTCAGTCATTATTATGCAAGATCGTGGGATCTTGTATGATTTCTATATTAAATATTTCCAACCTTTATATATTTATATTTTTGTCTGTTTCTCATACATATACATACGCATGCAATAACTATTAGATTCAACTATATTTATTTAATTTATATAGAATAGAAGTCATATGTAATAATATTCTACAACTACGAAATATTATAGAGAAAGTTTGTACTTCAATATATTAAATAAATAATTTCTACGCCTTTTTATGATTAATAAAATCATCTTCAGAATAGAAATATACATAAAATAATCATGCATTATTAAAATGAGAATATATATAATATTTTATGATAATTGCTATGTGTTTTATAATTACATAATGCAATATATAAAATAAGTACGTATAAGTTTAATTATTAATAATGTTTTTTTAATCTATTGTTTATACCTTTTTCTATACTAGTAATGATAAAATGAAAAACTAATAATTTCAAATATAAGTTTATAGGCTTACCCTAAATTTATTTGTAAAAGAATTGATTGTTATTTTATTTAACTTTATTTTTTAATAAAATAAAATCTAACCAAAAATATTATTCTTATATGTTTAGTTGAATATTAGACTTGTAAAATTACAATTAAAAATCAATTTTTAAATAATAGAAAATATAAAAAATTATATTAAGATATCTTACTAACGCAACAAACTGTATGCAAGTACAGTATCTATTTTCATCATGTGCATTTGTGTTTTTGTACTTTGTCTTCTTTAAGACTAAGTGCATATTCTTCTCTAAGTGCATATATACCTTCCTACTTACTTATCTTTCTAAATTCATTTTTTTTCTATTTTTCTTTTCTCTTTATTCAAGCATTTAAGGTAGTTAAATCTGAATTTTCACGCATTAAAGCTATGCAGCAGCAGAGAAATTGTCATTGCTGTTAAAACAATAATGAAAACACTGCTCAAAATAGAATTGTCCAGTATTTAAAAGGATATTAAGTTCTCATTAGTATCAAAATCTATTTGAAAACTCCTGAATTTTCCCTTTTGATTTAACGCGGAATTTTCAGTTAAAATCACCACTATCGCTAATATGACTCACATCGACATCCATAGGACTCTTCAACTCGACAAAATAATAAATTCTTGTCTTTCGTTTTTCATATTGAAATTATGTATTATACTTGAACGAGAATAATTATTTAATAGAACCTTAGAATAGAGAATATTTAACAAAACCATAGAAATAGAACCTTGTTAACTTTTTGTGTTGTATATTTTATTACATTAATGTAATCTGATAAATGAGATCTAATAATGTTCATAATATCAAATATTCGTTGTACCATTCTTTATTTAGTTAAATTATATATTTTCTGTACAAAAATATAAAATGTAAGTATGCATGTAAACAGCCTTTTTAACGATATTTTTAAATAAAAAAATATCGAATTGACTAAGTCAACAATAACAATATAGCAAGAGATACTACTGATAAAATGAGCTTCTAAGCACTTATTTGTTTTAAAATAATTAATAAAGAAATAACAGAAATATTATATATTAGATATGCAAATAATAGAAATGTTTATTTAAATTGAAATTATTTTAATATTTATTAATTTATTTTAATTAATTAATTATTAATATTTTTTAATGAAAATATATAAACAATAAATAAATACATTATATTTTATAATTTTACAACTTATAAAATATTTTTTTATTAAAAAACAAATATTTTATTTCTTTAAATTACGAATAATAAATTTAATTGTACTATTTTTCATAATGTAATACAACGATATATTAACTATGAACATTTAAAGAGGCAGTCAATAATTTATAAAATATATTTAAAGTAAAATTATGAAATTGTTTTATATAACCATATGTTTATTTCTTTTTAAATCAATTAATCCATAATATTAATGAAGCAAATACTTTTACTTAAATAATTATGTTTAAAATAATGTTTTAAACTGTCGCTTTTGTTGTGAAATAATTGTGTAGTTAGAATTATTATTTTTAATAGATGAACTATTAAAATTATCTTTCAATATACATAACCATATTAAATAACATACTGTATAAAATAAAGTACTTACCTTTTTTTAAAGTTTCAAAACTTTTATTAAAAATAATAAAAATAATAAAAATAAATGTTATTGTTTAATAATTTTCAAGTTTCAGTATAGACAAATATATATTTAAAATTCATATTAAGTGTATTCAAGAAAATAAACATTTATACGTGTACATAATCGGATATAATTGAATTTTGTTCAAGATACTATACTAAGGCAAATATGCTATTCCTCAATCAGATCTAGATAGCATTCACATAATATGTACATACATAATAATGCCTATACATAATACATAATGCATAATACGACTATATTTATAAATAAAGGAATTGAAGAGAGTAGATAGAAGAAGATGATTTAGTATTGATACTGTTGCACCAATAATTTATTGCTTCGATATGATAAGCGGCTTAACAGCACTTCACTCAGCCATACTTTTTCCTCCCACCCTCTCATAATTTATTTCTTTAATTTATTTTCTTTTTGATTTTATTCTATTTATTATTTTGTTTAATCTTTCATATTATTGTTTTTATATTATTAATTCATATTAATGTTTTAAATATTTTCTTAAGTAATAAGCAAACACAAATATAACCAACTGGGTCATCGTTACTTCTTTTTCAAATATTTTTGTTTTAGTAAGAATTAAATAATCATTCAACTTCTGTATGAAGTTCTGTTTTTACACAAATTTATTAAACATTATGGATCTAATTTACTTTATTTTACTGTACTTGTTCTTATTATTTACTTTCATATTTGATATGTTATTATACTTACAGTATTATGTATAATTTAATTTATTTTCATCAAAAAATATTTTTCATTTATTTAGTTATTATTTAATTTTCTTTATTTTTTAAAATTTTATATTTTTAACATTTTTTTCACTTAATTATTTATCTACTTATTATAAAACTTAGTAATCTTTAATATAGTATGTGAATAATATTTAAAAAATATGATAAAATTCAGGTTTTGTAAATTAGAGCAATTAATAAGTATAAGGTGGTTAATAGTGTTATAACCGAATTTCTATTAGTTGGAAATGGAATACCATTGTATAAGAAATAAATTGATTTATTTCTCTTATACAATGGTATCCCATTTCTAGTTGATTTCGGAGCCATATCATCTATGTTCTTTACGGCATATATTATCCAATATTTACCAAGAAGCAGTTTATAGATTGCACTTCTGTTTAGTTTAGCATTGCTAGCATTGGTTATTGGCCAATTAATATTTAAGCTTTGTTAATAGTTTTGTATAAATTGTTGATTTGCATAAAACAATTATTAATTTGATTATTTAAACATTTTTAGCGCAAATCCTGACCGGTATCTTTGTATAAATGTTATTAACATTTGAGACAAAATTTTGTTAATGATAAATTATATTTAAAAAAAGGTAAAAAATTTGTTAAGCAAAGAAATATACCACAAATACTAAATTGAACTTAGAAAAAAAAGCAGTTTAAAAAGGGTGAGAAAGTACAGGAAACAACGTTAAGTGAGAGGCGCGGGTGGATAGAGCAAGACGAAAGGAAGACGCAGATATCCCGGGATACTGGCACTCTAGCATCAGGGGTTGTTAAGGTGTCCATTGAGGTGTAACTAGGGAGATGTTATTAAATTTCGCTCATTCCACCTAAGGCGTACATAGAGCCTTTCGAGCTCACCATGGTCGTACCGGATCGACGGAGTCGAATTTCACGGCTCCCTCATCTTTCGTCCTGTTTCACTCGAAACTCAACTCATGATCTTTTTACTTCTTGAATAGCTTAAGCTATCTTGCTTCTTTCTTGTATTTCTTACAACATTATATTTTTTTATCTTTCATGAGAGGACGATGAGAAAACGCGTACCCTTGTTATCGATCATTTTCAATTTCATTGTCCGATAAAATCTTCTACATTGGTCTAAACTGGGAAAATCGACTAAAGGAAGAATAAAAATATTGTACAAAATATGTTGTCCTTTGCATCCTTATTATAAACATGAAGTTTACATTCAATTAGTTTAAACTTTATTACATACGAATTTAATTAACTCATCCAATATTGAATTGTGAATAATTTAATATAGAAATTATTCAATTGCTACGTACATTAAAAATGATAAATAATTACGTAAGTTTTTGATATTTTTGAAAATTCAAGGTAAATTCTAAGAGTAAATAATCGCATATATGGATGAACACTTTGAGAATTTTAATATAATGATGCTTATATTGAATAAATTATTTAGCATTTTTAATTGGCATTTACATTAATTTTGTTTAAATTCTAACATATTATATCACATTGTTTTATAATGTATTATCTAATATTATATTATTTAATTTTATATCATATTATATTATATTATTTTATATTATAATTTAATAGATACAGTTAACAAATGAAATTTATATTTATGTATATATTATAAATAATATAATAAAAAAACATATTTAAAAAATATTTGTTGATAAAAATTTGAGTTCAAATTTTTGAGTTAATAATCTTATGAAATTTTCATTTTATTACAGAAAAAATATTAAAAAAAATTTTAAAAAAATACCGCATACAATTTATTAATTTACAAATATATTTCTTTTTAAATTTATATTATTATATTTTTTTAATTTTTCATCGTGTAAATATATTATTAATTAAACTTTATGCTTCAATTGTTATAAATGATTCAAAATTAGATATTTTACTTCTATACATACTATAATAAATAAATGTTACTTCTATACGTAATTTAATAAATAGATAATTTCTTTCGATTAATAAATACATATATACTAAATATTAATTTAGTAATATCTGAGTTTATTTTTTATTACTTAAATTATATGTTAAGAAATTGATTTAATTAGGACTATTGATTTATGTAATAATATTACTGAAATAATTCAAATAAGAATAAAATAAAGTTTATACATTTCTCTAATTTGAAACTTTTGAAAATATAAATTTATTAAAATATAATACAAAGAATTGTTAATATATAACATCACCAATCAAAAATAAATTGTGATGAATAATTCAAATTTTCAACATTAAATTATTTTATAACTGGTATGAATAAAGTTTGTCAATAAAAGACAAGTATATAAAAATTAAAGATGTGAAACTATATTTCAAATGATCGCTTTTAAGAATAAATTATAAAAATACTAATATTTATTTCATAAAATTTTTTCTACAATATGTTGTCATAATTATTAGATTAATTATATAATAGATATATTATTTTAATATATAAATCAAAATTTCATAAAAATAAGTTATAATAAATTAATAAATTTAATAATAATAATAAATATATAATAATAATAATAAATAATCAATGAATTCTTACTAATTCTTCTTCCTATTATAGATTCTTCTAATAGAATTTTAATGTATTTCGTAATAAGTATTTGGCTTTTATTTTTTATTCTATTATAGACGGTTTGAATAATTATGTTTCAGTAAATTTTATTTTATTAAATTGAATTGTTTATAAAAATTAATAAAGTATATCAATTAAAAAAGATAATATTTTTTATTAATTTGATTAAAATCAGTCCAAGTCAGTAGAATAAATTTATGAAATATATTGGTTAAGATAAGTAATAAGTTGTGTGGAAGTTGAAAGGAAAGTAAATTTCAAAGTATATAGTTCATTCATTTACCTTAAATGTATATCATTTCCTTCTTATAATATCCTTTTCAATTTATATTTATTTCTTCTTATCGGATTAATTAAATATATTTTAAAGTTATACTTTCTAATATATTTATCTTTTTTCAACTTTCATAAATTTGGTATTTTTGAAATTATTTTTATCTTATGTGTTATAATTATTTTTAATCTCACATTTATAGTATTTATTACTTTTTAGTAATTTCCAATTTTATATAAAGTTTATCCGTTGCTGTTTTTTTTTCATTTAATTCTAAACAACAAAAGCTACTTTCTCCACTTTTTTCTTGTTTCGTTAGTTTGAGGGGATTAAAAATATCTAACAGTACGAGATTCGAGTTAATAAGAGTAGGATAAGTATTGACTTGGCAGGCTATGCTTTTGCCTCTATCCATTTGGTTTCTCTCTTTTTTTTCATTGCCTTTGTACTTCCATGTCACTTAACTACCTCCAAAATTTTGGAAAAATCGCGACCCCCATTTCAATAAGGTGGCTATTACCTCATTTGGGAAACAATTGTTAGTAGTTCTGTTACGGTTGTCTTTTTCTGGTTATCTTTTTCTTCTTATGGAGTTTAAAACTGTTGTCTTCAATCACTGAATTCTGGATTTTACCTTGATTTTTTTATCTTGACTTTTAATACATCCTTTTTCATTAACCATAGTCAGATTGCAACTATTCTAATTTAATAAATATTCCTTAATATATTATGAAATTCAATATAAACTTGAAATACAAATCTGAAACATATATTTTTTAATAATTGCAATTAGCGATAATAAGCAATTATTCAGTAATAAATTTAATACAAATAATTATTTAAATAATAATTTAAAGGATGATCAAAATTCTGATTATTTTTACTTATTTTATTAGTTTCTCAAATGTTAATCTGATAGTTGATAATGCTAATTAAATTTCTTATTTTTAAAAAATATAAATCTGACAATTACATATTTTAAAATGTATAATCAAGAATATTACATTTTTCTCTATAAATGAAAATACTTCTTATTTGATAATATTCTATAGTATTTTTTTTTAATTCTATTTTTTACAGCAACTTAAGAGCATTTATACCATTTATTTATTTTAAAATAATAAGAAGTAGTTTCGATATTTCCCAAAATATTTTTACATAAAATTGGATAATATATAATGATTTGATTTCCTTAAACTATGATATTCTTTTTAACGCAAAAACACGATAAGTATTTTCTACATAGCCCTTTATGTTGACCTGCTTCCTTAAAAAACAGAATTTATTTATTATAATACTGTTAGTTCATATTTAGGGAGGCAAGCATCAATTAAACTTCCATAAATATTTTAAATTGTACAAATTGCATTTGAAGAAATACTGTAAATATTCAATAATAATATTTCAATGACACTGATAAAATATTGAATATAAGTTTATGGCTAATGAATTTAATTACATCAAAATGCAATATTATTCTTAAATATAATGTATTTATCACATGATAGTAATAAAAAGATTTTATTATTGTAGATAGTTAAACATAACTTCATAGAAAACTATTTTTTTAAATAAGTTATTAAATTTATATAGAATCCTTTTATAAATAGAATATATCAAAATATCAGCTATTAATTTCTATTTTCATTAATATTTTTTTTATTTTTGAAAATGAGATATCTGAAATTATACTAAATTTTATAAATTCATCATACCGCGATTAATATACTTAATTAAAAAATAAATCAAATTATGATCGAATAAATATTTTATAAAATAAAATTATTTACGCAAAAAAACTGCAGATTATAATAAAATAATAAAATTTTTATTAATTATTTAATTTAAGTATAAAATAAAAAAGAATCAAACATATGCTCACGTATGTGCACTGAAAAAGGGAATGAAAAATATATATTCAAACGGAACATGTATATACATTTATACACACTTTAATAGTTATTGCTTATATTTGTCTAAAATAATTTTACTATTAATTAATATTTTTCTGATTATTATTAAAATTCTAGTAAGAATTTTTTTTTTCTAATATTATAATTTTGTTTATATAAGTAGCTAAAATTTTATATTGTTAGATAAATAAGTATATAAGATAAGTATATAAGATAAATTTGATAATCGTTAAATCATAAAAAAATAGTATATCTTCTTAGTATTCTAAAAAAAGATTTACATTATTTATAAATTGCTATGAATTGTTACATTAAAAATCTTTCACATGGAAAATAAATATTTTTAAAACTGAATAATTGTGAAAATAAATTATAGATTTTTCTGGCGTATAGTACAATGAAGATTTAAAACTTTTTTTTCTTAAATACAATATTTTAATTATTTTTCAGAATTACTAATGTTTAAAAATCAATAAAAATATTAATGCATTTCAGATAATGTTTTTATTTAGATAAATAATATTATATTTTAAACAACCAGGTAGAATAGTATGGTTTGTTGAAATTTAAAGTATTTAAGATATAAAAATAACTAGCACTTCATATTTACCGCTTATGATATTTGAAGTTCTATGTAAAGTTCAGTTACGATGTACATTATTTAAACGTAGATATAGTATAAATAATTTATAGTAAATTAAAAGTAAAACTTTACAATTATGAATGTATTTACAATACAAATATACAATACAAGTATGTATATATTTTATTTTTAGTAATTTTAACATATTGGGACTGGAAAGCAATAATGAGATCGAAGGTAAGTAAAAGAGCGAGGTATAGGTGGGAAACTTGGCCGAGTTAAATGCGTGGCATCTGCTGTTACTAGCAAGGCGCTGAGCGCCTTCTGCTTGTACATTCTTTGAAAGGCGATGTGCAAAGAGAAAAGGGACTCAATTATTAAAGGGAATATAATTGAAATGGTTAAGAATAAATATTTCAGATCTTTTATTATGAACATGAAAAAAATTACTCGGAACATTTTTCTACTTTAGTATAAAAAATATAAATACTATTTTCCCTTCATTTAATATATTTAAGAAAAGTAGTCCAACGAATCTTATATCAAAATATTTATTTTTCGGATAATTTTTAATAAATTAATAACTAATTTAATAAATTAAATTGTAATAATATATTATATTACATTAAAATGTAGATGAATATTTAAAAAAGATAACGAAAGGTTAAAAAATAGATAGTATACCATTATAAAAATACATTTTAATTGCAGTCTAGAATAAGTAATTTAAAATTTAAAATGTAACTATTACAAAACTAATTTAAATTATTACCTTATATATTTTAATTTAATTTCATAAAATATACATAAAATATAAACATTTAAAAGTAGTTTAAGGAAACAAACAAATTAAAAATTAGAGGTAATATTAAGAAAATAGATGTGAAAAAAACTTAACATAGAAAGAAAAACAGATTTAGCATGAAAGTAAGGGAATGCGCGATTCAAAGAGGGTAAGGGTTAAGTCATCTAAAGCAGGCAGAAGAGCTTTCTAACGCCTGCTTTGCATAGATCTGAATAGGTAAAATGGGCGAGAGGAAAGATGGGCGAATTAATTTATTATGTATCTCACGCTAACCGGACGAACAGCTCTACTCTTTACTTATCCCCAAGTTTACTAGGCTTTACTTCCTAATGCCTCTTTAACTTCAAGCGCTTTAGATTATCTTTAAAAAATAAAATTTTTAAAATTCACGATTTACAAAGCTAGCTTACACTTCTAACGAGACGAAGACTTTACCTAAATATTTAAATGAATGTATAATTAATTATATTACAAATATTTTTGAAATATTATAGAAATATTGAAGTTTTTTTCCTTTTATAAAATAAAAATGGATAATGTTAATAATTTATAAAAGTTATTTACTAAATAAATAAATAAATAAATATATATATATATGAAAAATATATTATTTTTATTTCTTTTAAAGTTATTTTGAGTTTTAAAGTTGAGAAGTTCCCAAAGATAGCTTCAATTATCCTAGTATTATTTCATTTGGAAATTTAATTTATACTAGCAACATGGTCAATAAATACATAAAAAATAACACTATGCTAAAAGAACGCCAAAATCATGAGCTACTTCCCGATTTGTCACAAAGGACATCAACGCGTCCTTGCAGACCCGTGAAAATACATCATCCCTTAAATTCACAGTCACTAGGGGTTACCAGGATTTTCTTCTCTAGAATCTTCTTTCTTCTCTCTTTTCTTCGTTCCCTTTCTCTTTTAGCCTCTTTCTGTCTCTTTCTCTCTTCTTGACGTAAAGGCCCTCCGTCGTTTAAGCTCAACATTTCTCAGACTCCTTGAAAGGGTGCTCTGAAAACCCTTTCTCCCTCACTTTCTCTTCCTCTCCTTTTTCCATCCTTGTTTTGCCACTTTACGTGCAACGAGAGCATCGGCGGGAGCAGTAGCAACATCAGACCTCCCCTCATTAGTCTTCATTTGTTTTCGGAATTATCGCCCCTGTCCAAAGCGGTAGCATAGGAAGACCTAAAGGGGGACCGCGTGGTATTCAAGGGTTTATTAAATTGAAAATATTTTCCTTCTTCCTCTGACTTTCTCTCATTATCACTTTTTTTGTTTCCTTCCAACTCTAACATTGGTAAAAAATAAATATATGGTTAAATAAAAATTTAATAAAGATCTAATTCGAAAATATAGTTTATGTACAAAAAATGATTTCAATGCATATAATTGTCAATTATAATGAACATTAAAATTTATATTTAATGTTTATAAAAATAATTAGGATATGAATAGAAATAGAATATTAGGATATATGGTTAAATAAAATTTTAATAAAGATCTAATTCGAAAACATAGTTTATGTATAAAAAATGATATTCAATGAATATAATTATCAATTATAATGAACATTAAAATTTATATTTAATGTTTATAAAAATAATTAGGATATGAAATTTTGGATCCACATAGAAAATGATAAAATTCTTAATATTTTAAATTATACTTTCTTTCTGTATAATAATAAGTTCTATTTAATTTAAAATTATTACATTATAAAATATTTTTAAAAGTACTAATTATAATATTTTGTTTTAACATATAATTGGTAAATTTTTCTAAAATTCTTAAATTAATCAAACATACCTAATTAATTTAACTATATAAATAATATTATAATGAATAGACATTTATTATTATTAGCATAAATAAAAAATATAAGTTCTTAAATTTGATAAATTATACGAAATAAAAACTAACTGACATATAAATAAAATAATATTTATAATTTAAAATAAATTTTTATATAATCATTTTTAAGAATAAAATAGAAAAATGATATGAAATTATTAGTCAAATTCAAAATGTACATTTTTTATAATTATTTTACATGCGCTATAAAAATCAAAATATAAATCTAAAGAAAAATAAACCATTAATTAATACTCTGAAAAGGAAATGTATCATCTACATCCAAATATTATTTTGAATATATGGAGTATAGTATAGTGTTAAAGACTATTAACTAACTATAGGTATAAAATATACTAATTATAGGTATAAAATATACTAATTATAGGTATAAAATATAATAATTATAGGTATAAAGAAACTTCATAAATATTTTAGTAAATAAAGTTCGTTGCTATTTATTCCTATTTATTACCTACTTTCTTGCTTGCTCGCTAGAAAGATGAAAATCACCTGAAAATTCTTGGTGCCTTTTCTTTATGCTTTTTCAACTTTAAATTATATTTTTTCACTCTGTCTTTCTCACTCTTTTTTTTGTGTCTTTTATTGTTGTTAGTTTCCGTATGAAGTAAAGTCGACAGAAACTACTGTCTGTAACTACTATGATTAGTAGTATTGCGGATGAAGAAAACTATACTTGTTTTGTTACAATTTCTGCTCATACTTAAAGAGTATTACTCGCCTGTACTGCTGTTCTTAATATTTCCATCTCTCTCGACAATATTTTTTCTCTCTCATCCCATCGCCGTTGCCACCATCGACCCCGCTAAAGGGTTTTGTGGGCAACCAATCCGGCATGCCGCAATCTCCGTCCGCCACGCCCATGCACCAGTGACTCCACGGCCATCCCCACCTCGACTCACTATATTTTTCCCTATCCATTTTACCCCTCCAAAGCCCTAAAAGCTTGCAGTCCCCCTTAACTCTAAAGCGCCCCACTGTTGGCAAACTATTTTTTTTATCTGTTTCGCTACTACTATCTACTAGTTATATTCTATCTTTCTTTAACTAAACCTTCAGTTCTTTATATGTATTAAGCTCACAACTCTCTCCATTGCACCTCTCTTTTTTTCTACTACTACTTTGTCGCTTCGATGCTCTTTATTTTCGACTTCTGCTCTTTCTCTGCGTACTTCATTTACTTAATCTTTTATTTTTTCTTACCTGTAATTTCTCCTGAACGAGACATTTTTTTAAATTCATTTATTATCTCCAATATTTGATTCTTCCGGTCTATAATTTCTTTCTTTCAATTTTTCATAAATTTGATATACTTGATAACTTTGTTATTTTAACTCTTTTTCCTTATTATATTTCAGCAATTAAATCAATAATTAATTAAAATAATAATTGAAATTTTTTTAAATTATTTTCTTTCATCATTCTATATTTTGAGTTTCTTTTCGGTTGAGGTTGAGATTTCCAAAGTAACAAGTTAATTTTAAATATTTATCCTTCTTCTATTTTAGACAAATTTTATGAAAAAGAAATATAAACATTTTAAGCAAATGTTGTAATTTTGAAGTGATTGAATAGTATTTAGAACATTTCAAAACGTTTTTTGTTAATCTATTTAAATTAAAATACATTATTTATTGAATAAACCATTACTAAATAATATTAAAATTGTTATTAGTATTTTATTATTAGGAAAAACTGATTTAAAAATTCGTTTATTAAAACATATATCTCAATTGTTGCATATAATAAATACTAAATATTATTTCAGTGATTTCTAGAGTTTTCTTTAAGTTATTACTATTTATTTTTACTTAAATTATATAAATTCTTAATATATTCTTAATATGTACTAAATCTTAATAATGTGTTTTCATTTATAATATAATAACCTATATAAATAATAAAGATTATAAAAGTAATCTAATAGTAATAAAATCACAAAATAATTGATTTTATAAAAATGTGTATAGAAATTAAACATTTTGTGAGTTCTACGACAAAAATTTAATAGAGAGAAGAAAACACTTAATAAGATTATTAAACAAGAAGTAATATAATAATAAATCATATAAATTGAATTGAATTAATAAATACTATTTCAAAAATGTACTATTATAAAAATTTTTTCAAATATTTCCTAGTTATTTATTTTTTTTTTTTACTTAGTTATACTGTATATTTTAATGTTCGTTATGTGGCAGACTATATTTGCTTCGAAACAAATTTTTTTACCTGATATAATCAAATTTACAACACTTAGTTTATTGTCTAAATACTCTGTATGGACGATGATATAATCTGTTAAAGTAAAGATGAAATTATAAATATATTTACTTAGACATTTAGATGTTACGTCGATTAATTGATTGTTGGTCTCATGATCTTCAATTCTCTCGTATTGATTTTAAAATCCTCGTTCCTTTTTCTATTTACTTCTGTCCCTCTTTCAACTTTTTCGTGGATTTTTTTCTCTTCCTATTTTTATTCTATAGTATATCTATAAAATTTCAAACTGTTTTTATTTAATTATATTTATATTTTTATATCTTATATAATTTCAATGAAATTAAATATCACTTAAATTATTAGTCAACAAATATAAATTATTTTCAAAAATATAAGTATATAATATATTTATATAGATTGAATGAAAGTTTATTTATCAAAGTATGTTATTAAATAATATAAAATACATATATTTATAATCTTTAAGTCAGATTTATAATTAGTTATAATATAATTTTTAAAATACGTCTCTTTATGTAAAATTCGAAACTTCAGAATTTAATATTTATGTAATAAAGTAAATGATGAAATGAATATGGAATAAGAAAGATATATTATAGATGAAAAGAAAGATAATGTCTTTATAGGTATGCAATATCTGGGTTTGGATCAAGGAGTAGCGACGACACAGAGTTGGGGTGGTTTACATCGCGGGAGTCTGCCGCCACATTGCCTGCAACGACCTCCGAGTCATCATTCACACTCTCAGCCACAGTCTTCAGCGGTCGGGGGAGCAGCAGCGGTAACGTCTGCTGCCGCCGTTGTTGCCTCTGCCTTCAACCCTTTCCATAAAGTCATTGAGCAAAGACTGCCGAGATTATCCACCACAATCAACAGTAAACAAATTTTAATAAAAACTACCACTTTTCATTATCAGTTTCAAATCAGAACTCTTTAATCAAATTACTTTTGTATTTGTACAGAAAAATTGGTATGAAAGAAAAAGCATTTTTTAGAATTACTAATACATTTCTTCCTGCTTCTTTGTTGTCAAGTCCTTAATATAGTTATCACTAAAATTTTAAATAAAAATTAAAGAAAGTTATAGCATTATTAACTGAAATTCTAAATTTAAAAAATTGTTTAATGTTGCTTATGTAATCTAACGGAATGATTAATCGATTTAAGGCTCATCTACGGCAGAGCTCGGAACGATTAGCGTTTCTATTCAAGAAGTAGCTCCTGTTCCGTCCACTGAAAATATTGGTCTAGGATTACCAGTAACTATAAGCACATCGACACCAACGACTATTGAATCAACGACGACAACGACAAATAATGCCAATCCATCCGATCACCATTCGTACTTTCAAGGTAAGCATTTTATTATATTTTTGCTATAATTTCTCATATTTATATCTTTTCAAATTTAATCACTTTCTAATATTTTTTTGTGAAATACGTGTATTAGTGAATGTATTTGTAGTTATTGCTGCAAATGATATATTTAAAAATAATATTAATATATATACGCTACGTATGTATATTATAGGGGGTATATAATTCTATATTAGCATTTCAAACTAATCAATATAATATGTAACTATATAAATATTAGTTGTAATAAGGACTAAATACTTATTTTTTAAATTTTAATTTAAAATTCAAAGTTGATAGTTCAATATATATTGAAGTAATTTGACATAAAATAAATATTAACTTTACAATTTAACATTTTAAAATGCAATAAAAATAAAACATAATTTATATTCAATATTTCTTGTCAATCACACAGGCCTTCATCTTCTAGGCACATCGAATTCCCTATTTAGCTCTATACTGGCACCACTTCTACCACAATCTTCATGGTTATATAATCCAATATATCATACCCAGCAATACATATTAGAGCCAGAATGGCATGCACTAGCTTTACATATGGCCCAACAGCGTCTACAGAAACCCGATCTATCACGTCTCGAGGACCTCCGTAAACTACGCGATAATAGCAATAGCCCCGAAGACAAATCTAAGTATAAGGAGGAAACTTCCCGAGATTTGGACAGTCTCGATGGCAGCATAGAAGTAGATGATAGTGAGGGTCCTCGACCTAAGATCGAACACTGCTCACAGAGCGAGGAGTCCTTGGAACAGGATAGTCTAAGAATATCGCCTGTCAGGTATTATCGAATTTTTTTCTTCAGTTATTGTTTATTGTAAAATTATTGATATACAATAAAATGATTAGTTGCAGAATTTAATATCGATGTTTTTAAAATTTTTGAAATTGTTTGAATAACTGATTGACGATTTAAATCTAATTTTCTATCGAAGTAAACAAATAAATTACTTTAAGTATTTGATGTTAACTATAAAGATAAAATTGAACAAATAATCTTAATATTTGTAAGTAATTTAATATCATTTAATAGGATTAATATTGTGTAATTTAGATTTCAATTATTTTTTTTATTTAAACTATTAAAAGAATAGTTTCCAAAATAATATAATAAAACATAAAATAATTTTTAAATAAAATGTAAAATATTCAATTTAATTCTAATTTAATAATATTCAATATAATTACAATATCTTAAGTAATTAGCATATTTAATATATTTATAATTTTCAATTTATTCCATTTACTTATTCAATCTTAATTTTGAACTATTTTAAAATTTATCCAGCACATTTTTAATATTTTTACAAATTTTAAATAAAATTATAAAATTAATAATATCAACGTATTATAAAATATTTACAACTATTTTTTTGAAGCTTTCCAATTGCGTGAGGTAGTATAATTTTCCTACCACAAATAATAAATTGTTATTCATCCAATAACATATATTAGAAGATAAATTTATTTTCTCAATTATTTAATATATTTACATATTAAAATATCATTTTGTATAAACACTTATTAATATTTAACATAACATTTCAATTCTAAAAATGTTAGAAACGACAACGAATGTTTCCAAGAAGAGACTATGGGTCGTCTGCGACCAAGTCTGGAAAATGGTAACGATTACGGTTATATCACACAGTTGAATCATCAAGATCAAATCAATCAGTGTGATTTGAATGTGAAAATTCGAATGGAAGGCACAGTTGATTTGAGCAAGAAAACCAGAACTCAACATCAAAATAAAGAGAACGTCGGTCAGGATTTGACAACAACAAAACGGAAGGAAGAAGAAGTTGAAATAGCAGAAAGACAAGCAACTAGGCACAGGAAGGACAGAAGTCCAAAGCCTAGACAAGTCTGGAGACCCTATTAACAAGAGCATCACAGATTATATATGTTATGTATAAATTATTTTTATTTTTGGCGTTCTAGTATGATTCATTAATTAATTTTAATTTTAAAACGTGAATTACGTTTTCCTATTACATTTACAATTAGTAATGTTTTAATAATACCAAAAAAGAAAAAATGTTTTTCAATTTTTACGTTTTTAAATACAAATATTCACACATTTTAGTGTTAAATATTTCGAAGATTTATTCAGAAAAACTAAAAATATATGGAAATAATACTAATATTATATGTATGTGGATTAAGGTATTAATTCCATTAATATTATATAATAAAGATTGGTTTTTTTTATAAAGAAATAATGTGAGCTATCTATGACTTTTAAACCGTCCTCTGAAAAATAATAAAATAATTATTTAAAATTTCTTTTTATAATTTTTAAAAGGAAATAAAAGACAATAAAAATTAAATTTTGTAAATGTAGATATATACATCAGCAAATTTTAACTATAAATTAATATTTATGATTGAACCCATTAAATAATAAGAATAATTTATCCAACTTACAATATTAAGAAATTAATTAAACGATTTTACGTTTCATTCAAATCTCAAAATTATTGTTGATTTAATTAAAGTTGTTTTATTTGTTTAAATATTTTATAATGGTATTTAAATAAAAATATCAGCTTGATCATTGAACCAAAAACGATACTTTAAGTTAATAATATAAAAAATGGTTGTTTTCTATATTTCTTTCATGTAGGAAAAACAACTATAATGAGCTATTCTAAAAAAAGTATTATAATCTGTTTCTTTTAAGATATTTTTTCATTAAAAATTAATGATATTTATATATGTTATAATGCCAAAATGTAACCCTTGTTTCGAAAAATATTGAATAAAATATAAAATAAAATGAAAAAACGATATTACATTTTCTATACTTTAAATTAGTATTTATTAATAATTACTGATTGATTAATATAGTTTATATGAAATCTGTGCATAAAATTTATGAAAAAATAATATTTATATACTATAAAGTAAAAATATAAATTCATACAAAGCTTTACAAATATTAATATGAATTAATGTTTTTAATATAAATAATTAACATAAATAAATTATATTGGGAAAATTTTTGTACATATTTTGATATAATACATTTTTATTTTTTAAATTAATTTAAGATAAAATTTAGTTATTTATAGAAATTATTTATTATTATACATTATTTTATTTTTAAATTATAATGCTATATCTTTGTAAATACGAAATTTAGTTGCGATATTATGAATTAATAAACTCAATTCTTCGAAGAAATAATAAAATGTAGTCATTTTTTATTTAAGTAAATATACTATAAACTATATTGTAGAAAAATATCATATAATAAAATCTATTTGAAGACATTTTTATATATAAATGGTTCGAACATTTTTTTTGTCTAATTCATAATATTTAGTTAGGTGTCTAAAAGTTTATTTCTAATTAATTATATTAGTAAAAATGACTTACTTATCGACTAACTTTTTGAGAAATAAAAACATAACAGTTTAGTAGAGTATAAAAAATAGATTCACATTTGCAAAAATGAGCAATCATTGAATTTATATATATATATATATATATATATATTTATATAAAAATCCTTAAAAAAGAGAAAATATAGTAAGAATATTGTATATTAAGAATTTTTCAATTAAAAATATTTCAATAATAACTAATATATAAAATGGCAATAAATAAGTAATAATAAAAATGGAACTTGGTTTCAAATACATTCTTAATTTATAAAAGAAAATTGAATAAAGATACATACAATTTAAATCATGATTCTAATATATAAGAAAACTAAAAATTTATGAATGCTAATTAAGATATAAGTTAGAGGGATCATCTACTGATCTATTATTTAATAAAGGATATATCGAATAAATATTATTTATTTCATTACTTATACACCTTCTACTTTCTTTACATAATCAAAAAAAAAAAAATATATATATAAGTAATAATTATTTTCAAAATTATAAAATTTGCTTTCAAAATTTTGGTATCTAGTTTTCTAAGTTATTTTTATATTAATTATTTTTATGGTTTGATTAATTTTTTATTAGATGTAAATATATATAATTTTATAATTAATTCTAAATAAATCTAAGTTAATTAATAATTTTATTTCGCACTTCAATACATTTAAAGTTATGATTTATATAAGCATATTGCTTATATTGGTCTATATTATTGGTATATATAGAGTTATTATGAAGTGAATTATATTATTTAACATTTTTTATCTAATGTATAAAATTATTTTTTTTAATTTACTGACGCAAGGTTTAAAATAATTTTAATTATAAAAAAATATATTTTATTCTTAAATCGTAAATCTAGATAAAAAAGAGAGAGCTAATAAATATAAAATGACATAATTAATTAAAAAAGCAAAAATAAAGGTTCATTAAACCTGATATGTCTATAGTGACGATTCTGTTGAATTAGTGTTAAGTATTTTAAATATTTAAATAATAAAGTTATGTTTTTTTATTTATCTAGTCCCCGTTCCGTTTAAATCCTATGAAAAAATAAAATTACTTTTTGTTCTAGGAATTATTTCTCTAATTGTTTTAATGCAAATAGTAAGGAGCAGCATCTTTTTGTTGAACCTCTCTTTTGAAAATTAAAAGGCCAAACAAATAAATTAAAAAATTCTTTTTACGATTCCACGATTGATACATATATACATATGAACTTTTCATGATTCTTTTCAAACTTTTCTTTTTCTTTTTGAGGATTTCCGTGATGTGTCTACTGTATTATGATCGATGCTTAAAATGATTAAAAATGATTAAAAATCTATCTATCTTTCTAATAAGAACTAATAATGGCTCAAACTACGTCTTACTTGGCCAAGCGAAGATGAGTATCTATAGTATTTTGTTATTTAAAAATGTATGGAACATGCATTTCACTACTTTATTAGTAATGTGAAGTATTTACTTTACTACATTATTAATATATTGTCGTATTTTTCAATATAATATTAAATTACTATTATTTGAATATACTATTTAAATAAAAATTTTCATATTATTATCATTAAATTATAGGAATAAATGTATGTAGCGCATTATACTTAATCATTAAACAACATAAACTTATCAAAACATTTTTACCAATTACGCTGCATTTTCAGATTAAAATTTAACAACTTATAAATACTGTACTTTCACACAATTAGTTTTAAATTATAAAAAATAAAAACAAAGTATAATAGAAAAGACTTATTTAAAACTCTTAAAAAAATAATATCTTAAAATTGTAATGTAAAGTGATACAAATTTAATTATTATAGTCATAAACACAAAACTAAATTACAGTTTTTAAATTAAATTATAAAATTCTATTTATTCAATTTCATATATTGAATTAAAATATCCGGACAATATTAATATTCTACATAATCCTTATTTTATTATATTGTAAACGTAAATATACTTAGAGTATAAAATATGATAAAAATTATAAATAATGAAAGTTGAGCTAAATAAACAAATTCCAAAGGTCATGAGTTATAATATAAACAATATTCATTTTTAACATCCCAAAATATTAGTAGAACGGATATTTTAAATGTAATAAGATTGATTAGACGACAGTTATTATTGATTAATAATGTTGACATATCGATTTTATATCATTAGGACTCTGAATTTTGAAAAATATTTGATAATTTTTACACATGGATATATTTTGATAAGCTACGTTATCTCATTCGGAAAGAACTCAAGTAAAAATATTTGATAAAGGCCGCAGTACTCTAAGTACCTTTATTTATATTCGAAGCTATGAAAATATGAGCGACAATATTTTCAGAACTTCTAAGAATATCATATCCTACCGAATTGTTATAACAATTTATTGTTATTTCAGAATATGATTGATACACTGACAAGTAGACTATAGCATTGTCACTTGTAAATATTAATAAATAATTTATAGATATTATGATTAAAGGTATGAAGTATTGTGATCTAAACTTTATTATATTCATATAAGAATATTAATGTAAGTACGTGGAATAATTAATTATATTAGTTACGTTATTAATATTAATTTATTCATGTTAAATATTAAAAGTTATAAAGAATTGGTTCATACATACTACTGGATATTTACAGCAATGTAATTAATTTGATTTGTTATAATTTTTGAGTTGATGAGTAATGGTGAGAATCTAAAGAAATCTATGAAAAATTCATACTTTAGATAAAATAAAAAAAATGTAATAATTATTAGTTTGTATTTGTGAAGGTACATTTAAATAAAACAGATATTGAACTGATGATGAATATGTTGGGTATCGACGTTTAAAAACACTTTAACGAATGTGAGGTAATATTTAAATCCCTCTTATATGCCTATCTAGACAATAACTTGAAAGTCGTCTAGATCATTTATACGAATTACGAATATCTCTGTTCTATATTCTGCGTTAAATCATAGGGGTTACTAGGTCATTTATTATAATTAATTACAGATTACTTCTAATGGATTAGCAGTGTTACTTTTTTACTTGGATTATCACTCGGTTTTTTTATCGTATTATTACATATTTTTGGTCAAATTTAACCAGTAATTTATTTTTATTGGTATAGTTTATCGGCAACGGTATTATTCATTACAACTTATTTGATGAGTTATAATATGGATTGTTTTATGATGGCAAAAATAAGTTTCATAATTTAAAAAAGAACTTTTTTCGATATGTAATATTGTTTTAACTATGCTATTTTAATATATTAATTTTATTGTGTAAATGAATTATGGCATTGTCTACGTCAATAGCAGCTCTATAAAAATCTAATTTCTAGTAGTACAGTAAATTTTCAATTTAAAATATATTTGACTTTAACGAAAGAGAAACTTTTCAAATCTAAAATAATAAAAAAGATTAATTGCAAGTTATTAACTAAATATAAATTTACATTATAGAACCGAAACAATTAAACAACGATTTTAAATACAATTTTTATAAGATTATTAAACAATATTAAATATTATTAAATTATACATATGCGTATCTGTAACATTATAAGGTTTTCATATATACATATTTATGACATTATCATGATTTTCTTAAATAACTGTTAGTTTCATTGGAATTAGAACAAAATTTTTTACTGCTTTTAATAAAAGACTTAATATGTATATATTTAATTCATATTAGTTTAAAACCTATAGAATTATTTAAAAAATAGTAAAAATGATTAATTTTATTCGTTCATTTAATTTGCGTTTATACAAATTTATGAATTTTTAAAGCGTTCACAATAATTTTCTATAAACAACTTTCAATACTGAAACTTTAAGATAAAATTGTTCGGTAAAATTCATTGTTTAACGATGATGGAATACAAATCTACATATTAAATCTAGCTTTGTTTTATAAATATATAGACCTTTATCGGGACAGAAAAATAAGAATTAAAACTATTACGAAAACGGTTCTCTATGCTTTAGGCATCTGTTAAACTATGCTTTTCTGTTATATATACAACTTGATCTACAACTAGCTTATTGCTACGTAGTTATCAGATGATCCGTTCAATATATACTCACTTATGTTGCTCATTGGTTTATATATATTTTATCTCTTTTAGTTATTACTTGCTTATTTAAAATGAAAATGAATACAACCATAATTCAACCGTAACGTAACTACGAAAACTAGTGTAATCACTTTAACATTAGCTTGGAACACATTTTCTGGTTGAATCTCTGCCTTAAAATAAAATTTCGAAATCTCTATGGTACAGCATTCAACGTATTCTAAAATAATATAATATACTTTCATATACTATATATGCTATTTTTGTTTATGTATAATCATTTGAACCATTCAAAACTATTTTAATTAATTCAATTCATTTAAGATTGATCAAAGTTCCTAAAATTTTAATATAATTTAGAACTTATAAGAAAGATTATTACTAATAATCTAATTCTTTAATAATTTGAGTATTTAGAATAATGCTTAAAGTATTGTTCACATAAACGGAATATTTGTCATCTTACTATTATACGATATAATTATATTGTATACTAATCTAGTACTACTAATAAAATTATATATTATTACCAAATTGAAAGTAGTTGTATAGTTAATCAACAATATATAAGATATAATTAAAATAAAAATGATAATTATTATTTGATTCTTATCATAACTGAATATTCTCATTTATAAAAAAGAAATAATTGTAATCATTCAAAGTATCCATGGGTGCGTGTCAAAATCCTCATGGACGGATGATTTTTATTTGTATCGAACTGTTATTTTTTCGTCTTTCTTATATATTCTTTCTCCTTTATTCTTTTGCGCGCCATTAAGCAAAAACGTTTGACTAACCGAGACAAAAATCCGGCAACGACATTTTTCTTTCCACTTGGTACTGGCTTTCAGCCTCAGGGGTGCGAGGAATTCCGTGCGTTCCTTTGCCCCCACAAGATTTGAACAAAGGCGAAGAAAATGATAGAGGGAGGATATATATACATGTGCGTATTCACATTTATCGTTTGTTTCAAGCGTCATTTGTTTGACTGGCGTCGAAAACGAAGGGAAGCGTTCAAATTTTTGTTATGCCTGGTAATTTCATTTCGATTCTTAAAATATACAGGTTATAGTTAAAAAATAATTTTAATTGAGGTAAAAATGTTAAATTATTGAAAATTTTTATGTTTAATTTATTTTTAAGTTTCTAGTTTAGAACAAACGTTCTAATAATTAGTTCTACGTTATACTGTATTTAATATAAGAATTATTGATCTTATTTTAAATCTTAATTAATTCGTAAAAATTTTATATTATCATTTTTTTTTATAATTTTATATAATTTTATAAAATATAATCATTTTTTTAAGATTTAAAAAAATTGGATAAATATTAAGAAAATATTTAGAATAATACCAAAAAGTGATTCAATTTACTATAAGATTAAATGTTAATATCAGATACATAAATGCTATATTGTTTTAATATAAAATTTTAATTATACGCATATTAATTTACAAAACTGTATTAATAGAAAATATATTTTTAGCATAATATATAATATTTAATCTATATTAAAAATATATAGACACATTTTGAATTATTTTAACAAGGAGAACATAATGATCAAACGTTGTAATTTATTTTTAAATAGAAGAGAGATTTTGTAAAAAAATATTTCAACATCGAAAATTATAAAATTAAACCATATAATTTCAAAATAACCTTATAAATCTTAATCAAATTTATCTATAGATAATTTAAATTAAACTATTTTTAAATAACTATTTTTATATTCATAATTTCAAATAAAATTCTGATTATTATAATATTAAATATAGCATTATTTTTTTTATAAATAATAACCGTAATTATTATGATGAATAAATAATTTTTTATAAAAACATTTGAAAATTCAAAGAAAAGTTTATTTAAAATTACAGTGGTATGATAATATAAACAGAAAATTAATTTAAAATAACAATATTTCATATATGTAGATTTTATGATATAATAAGCACTTGAAATACAAGGCAAAGGAATAAGGAAAAGTAGGAAGAACGTATAAGATGAAAATAAATAGAAAATTGAAGATTCATTCTAGCTTGTTTGGCTGACTTCAAAACTAGATGTCCGGGGGGTAGGAAAAGTATGCTGGAAAAGGAACTGGCAACCGTTCATATAGGCCATATTTAGATGCCATCACATAATAGTGGCCTTTTTTTCATTTCGATTTCGGAACCCTTTTCTTTCGTTTCATAAATCTTTACAGAATACTCATATTTTGTCATTTATTTTATTTTTTCTTAGCTATCAGAATAATACAATATCTGACAGCTGAAAGATTAAACAGTATTAACCGGTAATACCCTGTATTCTGTTTAGACAAAATATATAAATTAATTGGATTCTTATATATATTTTCTTAGGCTTACCTTGTACAATAATTTCAAGCCATTGACCTGTCGACGATCTACATGCAAACTTTATACTGTATCATTGTATTTATATGAATTTAATGTTATGTATATATTAAATTATACTATGTAAATATTAATTAAATATTATTTTTATAAGATAGATTTAGATTAAACTATTGGAAATAATATAACAGTGATAATACTAACAAATTTTTTATTTAAAACAAAATAAAGTAATGGTTTTTAATTATATGTAATAAGTTAATATCATTCAACCAGAGCTCACGTTTGTATATATGTTTGCAAATTATCGATATTTTTATTGTACAAATTAATAAATATTAAAATTAATTTTAATAGAAATTAAATTATTAACAACTATAATTATTTATCATCGTATGTATGATGAATATTTGATATTTATTCTTTTCATTATTAATTTTATATTATAAGATTGAAAACATAAATTATGCTTTTCTCTCTTTTAACTAAAAAATACAAAATTTTGATTCTTATTTTTATATTTTTATTCTTAATATAATTTTTATTTCGACATCTTTTGAATATAATATTGTGAAATAAATTTCATATCTTTGATTTATTAAACCTTTGATAAAATCGATCTTACATTAATTAAGATTACATGGTTATTTAAGAAATATTATTGTTATATAAATAATTTACTTTTAATAATATCAAAATACTAGTTAAAATAAGATATTAATATTATTATTAAAGTAATTTTATTATTTTCAATGAATTATAAGTTCAGATTAGAAACTACAAATTTTTTTTGAAAATGCGTTTTCTATATAATGAAATAAATTCCCGACTATATTTTCTATATTTACTTATATTCATACTTAATTATAAAATATTAAATATTATAGTTTCATTCAATATATAGCTATGTTTATAAAATTAATATACACATAAATAATTTTAATAATTATATTGATATTTCCATAAATAATCCATACTTATACAATAGTTGTGATAATTATTTAGTAATTTTTTTAGCTTGAAAAGTTTCTTTTAAGTTATAATGAAAATTAAAATGATACATATGAAGTAACAGTGTAAAAACAAATATAGGGTTACTTAAGTTTTTTTAAAGTTTTCTATTATGTCCAGAAAACAAATTTTTATATTTAAATTTATGTTATAAATTGTCCAAAATCTGTTTTATTTAATTACAAAGATATTTATTTATTTATATTTATATATATTCCATATATAAAAACGCATATATAATATAAAAGTATATACAAATACAACGAGTAGAGCTTCATTCTTTTCTATATTTTCTATATTTCATTCGTTTGTGTTTATTCTATATAATCATTCTTTTCAGTAAGTGATATAATTTATCACATAATTTTTCTTCAGACTGATATATTTTAATAATTCAATATAATTTTTGTTTTATATAAATTTTTATATTTTTTGGAAATTTCCTTTCATTACTGACATTTAAAATTAAAAGATATTACATGCTTTTTCTCGAAATAAGTAAATGAAACCCTACGTTTATTGTATTTTTAAATTATATATTTAAATTAAAAATATTGAAATATTTATTTTATAAAATTATTAACTTATAGAAAATACAAATAAAAAAAAATTGATTTCTATAAAAAAAAAAATTACACTAGTTACACATCGTTAATTTATTATACAATTTATATTGAATACTTTTTTAATTTTTAATAATTAATAATATAACATATAATTTAATATCAGTAACAATTACAACTATTTAAAAATTCTATTATTTTAATATAGTTTGTTTAAAATACTATTTCTGATACTTAAAAAATTATATTTAGAAAAAAATGATTATATTATGAGACATGATAAAAATTATATTTAAAAAAATATTATTTTTAGATTCTTTAGTATCTTTTAATTCATATTTTAATATTGCTGTTACATTAAACGACAATAAATTATACATATCTATCTTAATATATCTTAATAAATTAAACATTATTAAGTTGATTAAACGAAGATTTTTAAAAATTAAAAAACATTATATATATATATAAATTATATATATATATATAACATTTTATAAACTTATACTCCAAAAATGTTCTTTTATCTAAATGTCAAATAATTCGCTCTAATTAGTATATTTAATTTAATATATTTAATGAATATTTTTCTAATTAATTATTTCTTTCTATAGACTATAATGTAAAATAGAAATATCCACAATTATATTTATTAGTTGTACAGCTGATAGATCTCGAATAAAAATATTTAAACAAAATTAAGCGTAGGAAATAAAATTTGAAAACAGATCTTAATTTCATAAAAATAAATATAAGTTATAGCATATGAGAGAAAATGCTATAATATATATATATATAAATTTATATATAAAATATATATAAAATGATAAAATGCTAAAATATATATATATAAATATATATATTTAAATATATATATATTTAAATATAAATATATATATATATTTATTTATAGAGAAAGAGAGAGAGAGAGAGAGAAAGCGAGAGAGAGAGAGAGAGAACGATTTTTCTTTCATTAGAAAATAATTACGCTCTTCTATAGAGATGATGGATTTGGTAGAAATGTCGTTCACTCAGTCAACGTCAAAGTTAACAATAGATTCAATGGTTAGAGTTTTTCTTTATTTAAAGTAGTATTGTGTCTTCTCCGTATTTTTCTCTCCCATGCGTAATGACTCACTCTTTTTCTTTCTTTTTTTAAGGTACACTATACATTCTTGATATTTTCGATACCCTCAATCGTTTTATCTTTATTAATACAGTCTTTGATCAGTTTCCATTTTGCAATGTTTTCATTGGTTCTCTGGAATGATTATCAAAAATATTTCTTGTGATTTACAAGTGAATTATTAGTTCAGTCTAATAAAAAACTTACTGAGAGGATAATATAACAAATTTATAACTTTGAAATAAGAAATAACGATAAAGAAAAATTGTTATTAAACGATATTAAGGTGCTACCCAACATTTGTTTATTAATTATACAAATAAAGAGAATATTTTAATTGTATTATTAGTATTCTATACCATTATAAGTATTAATCGTTCTTAATCAAGCTTTGAAAATTTAATAAATATTAAATTCAAAGCATATTTATTTATTTAAGTATATCCATTTTATAGAATCATTCATTTCAACGTATTATATTTTATAAATTGATTTATATATTAGATGTCTTGATTAAAAGTTATAATTAATTTCAATAAGTTAAAAAGTTTTAATACAGTTTGTAAAATTTCCTGTAAATAAAAAAATATTTCAATTTAAAAATTAATGTATAAATATAATAAATTTTTCCATTGAGTTGATGGTTTAAGTAAAATACAATATAAATTATCAGTTTTTTTTACCTATGAAATCAGTATTCAGAAAGAAATTTTATTTATATTTAAAAACCAATAATTATTTGATTTATATACAAAAAAAAACAAACAATATTTTATAAAAAGAACAATTTTTTAAGAAAACTCGCGGTTCTCCAGAGTTAGCAGTGGAACCGAAAATGCCGTTTAGCGCCATTGTCATCATAGAATAGGCAAAGGGAGCAATATTCCTCTTTACCTTTAACCCCTTTGCACCCAAAGAAGAAGCCGAATATTGGTGCTCTGGAAGTCGAAACTTTTGTTTGCAACGGTTAGTATTATTCCAAACCATTTGTCACCTAGGGGTCGCACGGAAACCCCTTTTACTTCTTCACTTTCTACCAACCCTCTTCAACATCTCGTAGTCTCTTCCTACTTATATTTCTTCTCCTATTTCTCTTTCCATTTTTATATCCTTTTCAGGATTCTTTCATTTACTACAACTTATTTTCATGTTTTTATTCTTTTTTAATCTTTTTATAAATTCATACATTATACTTCGTTTTTTAACGTATCGTTTTTGTTTGTTTTTTTTTGTTTCGAGTTTTATTTTATCCCGCATATTACTTATAACTATTTATATTTTAACATTATAACTTTTTGTGTTTATTTCTGTATTGCACGTAATTTTTGTTTTCAATTTATTTTATGCCATATAGTTTATTTTTTTTATATTTAATACTTTACTTTATATATTATTTATATTCGTAATTTATTATATATTTATATTTTATATTATTTCTTATTGAATAGATGTATATATACTTATTATTATATATTACTCTATGTTATCAACATGCTTTAACTTTTTCTTCTTTTTCTATATGTAATTTACTGGTTATTTTCTTATTTCAAATATTTGTTTAATTTTCTTGTAAGTCTTTTGAAATTTCTATTAGAATCTCGAAGTTTCATACAGATATATTATCTTGCAGAGTGTAGACAAAGACTAAAAATGTTGTTATGTTTTTTTATCATCCCATTCTTTTATTTGATATTCAAACACAATGAGAATTAGAGAATTTATAAAAAGAAATTCAATAGTAAATATTTCTATTCATATTCACTCTTTTTTTATCTAAGATAATTATTTTTGTTTTACATTGGAAATATTTAAAAAATCTGAAATATATAAATTTACTAGTACTATTTTAACTTGTATAATATAATTAAAATTAATTTTCTTTAGGATCAAAGTTTTTATTTCTCTTTGCATGTATGGCAAATCCGTATTTATAACAAGGAGGTGTAGAAAATTGAATTATTTAAAACTATTATAGATAGTATATTATTTATCCTGTGTATTGGATAAAAATTCAAAAATAAAAAATCATTTTTTAACAATATTTTGTATATATTGTATGGAATTTTCAGTTTTTTAAAATGTGTAATAATTTTCATTATACATAGTAAATATACAAAGGGTATCAATTTCGATTGATATTAAGAGTAAAGAAATACAATATTTTGATGAAATTTCAATTAATATAATTTATGACATTTTAATATAGACCCGTTTCTTTCATTTTCAAAATTTTAAGTAATTGCAAGATATTTGTGATGGTTGAACTTCATTTAGAGCAATGGTTTTAAGTATAGCAATAATTAATAAATATTTAAAGTTATTTTATTGTTATTTGATAAAAAATATATAATTAACTACGATTTCATGTATATATTTCAGAATTATAATAATTTTTAATTATTTTATCGAATTTTTTAAATATAATAATAGCATTTAATGTGAACCTATAATTATTAGTTATTTTCTATAATAATTGATAAAGATTATGTAATTAAAATAACTATGCTCAAATAATTTTCATACTACTATTGCATTTTTAATTTATTTGCCTAATTTTTTTCAATTTTATATAAATTACTTAATAGAATCAGATGAATATAAATGAATACTAATTGAATTATATTAATGAATCATTTAGATTGAGCTATAATGGCTTTAAACTGTTTTTAATTATTTTTAATTATTTTCAATTATCAATAAATTTTTATTTTCATTTCATCCTTAAAGAAGTTTTGTTATGTTCACAGTCATCTGTGAACCATTTTTTCCACGTGTAAATGTTTAAGAAATTTTCATATACATTCATCTTTATATTGCCGGACAAATTTTTTACTTAAGTTTCATCGGTATCTGAAAGAATATCATAGAATTTTTATATCTTCTAATGTTAATTTTTTAATTGAATGCTTGAAATATTTTTAAATTAATATTCTTGAAAATTGACGAATATTTGACTAATGCTGTCGTACAATAGTGATTTTCAATACTTTTAATCCTATGTAATAAATAATACAATAGTATTTAAAAAAATTGATTTAGCAGGATTTTGAACCAACTTTCTACGTTTGAATAGTTATTTAATGCATTTTAAAATTATTTAACATCATTTGACAGTAATAATTAGAAATTCCAAAAAATTTTAGTATTGCTCATATACCTACTTATGGATACGTATGCGTGCAAAAATAGTTATGTAGTGCTGCATTTATCAGAAATCTAATCTGCTAAAAGTCTGCTTAATTATGAACGATAGCAAAGAGAGTAAAAGAAAGAACATTAGTCTGCTTCTGTTTTCGGACTTTTCCATTAGCCGGATGAGTCGTTAGTCTTTTGTTGACTTTTATTGGGGAATGCGCTTTTGCTACTGTTCTCTCACGACTCTCTACCCTAGTACATACAATTCTGACTGCCTGACACTCTCTCTCTCTCTCTCTCTCTTTCTCTCTCTCTCTCTCTCTCTCTCTCTCTTTCAATATATTTAGGATATTTAAATTTCACAATCCTAGTTGCATATTTTGCTGACGACTTAATCAGTTTTAAGATTTGTTGTACTCGTTATTTTCATTCATTTATCATATATGTTATTTAATAATGGAAACAAAAAAATGTTCTTTATAATGATAATTATTTATATAATAATTTTGAAATATAATAAATTAAATAAAAAATAAAAGTATTTGTTTTAATCTTAAATTTGTTTGCTTTAAAAATTTTAGTAAATATATATGATTTTCAAAATCAGTAAAATATAAATTTTTTAACCAATTAATTTTTAAAAATAGCATTTTTATCAATTCAGTCGAATTTCAATAAGCATAAACGAAAGTACTCAAATATTTATATATTAGATTAACATTTGCGACGTATTAAAAATTTTTTCAATTTATATTTCATTATCAACATTTATGATTTTTAATTGTTATGAAAATCATAAAAATTGAAAAATAATTTATTCCTATTTAAAAAATAATACATATATTGCTATTTAAAAAAAATATGTAATTAATACCTAATTGTCACTTGTTAAATAAATAGTTAATGAGTTAAAAAATAAATAAAAAAGTTTATTTATGAAATTTAATTACTTAAATTTTTTATAATTTTTTACATGTATATTGTAATTATTTATTGAATTAAATGTTGTTAATTGGTAACATCAATTAATAATTTTCATAAAAATAATTTCACTAAGTTAGTTTGTACTGTTGTATTTTTGGAAAAATATATATTGAATAAAATACATATCGTGGCAATTAAATATCTAAGTTTTCGAAAAATGATTTCAAGTTTCGAAATAACTTAGGACAGAGTAATGGCAATAGTGGTACAACAAGATTTCTCAGCGTGAATCTATTGGATGAAGTGCATCGAATCAACTAGAGAGTTAATTTTCTGGTCAGTTGGTCGCTTCTGGCTTTCCAAGCTTATACCAAACGATTTCGAAGCTTGTAATAACATCCACTTTACTCCCAACAAAAATATCTGGAATTAGCTATTTCTCCTGTGTATTCTGTCTTTCTCTTTCATAGATTGTTTCACGTTTTGTTATTGTCCTCAATTTGCAGCGAAACTAAATATGTTTAAATGTAAGGATCTATATAATTACATTACCAGCGAAAGACTTGTAAAAAGTGATGAGGACGAAAATAAAGAAAACGACGGGTATTGAGTGGTAGATCTAAGCAAATATTTCGATAATAGATCAAGAAGTTGTAAATGAATTAACGTAATTGAATATAGACTTGAAAAGATCTATTTAGCTACATAAAATTTTTCCTTTTCACGCTTTTCACACAAGTTGGTACTTGTATATCTTTTTATTTTATACGTTCTCCATGTGAACATAAGTAACTCCATTCGTTTCATTATATGCCAAACATATTCTTAATTTACAATTTAGATTATTTTGAGTAAGTTCAATTGACTCATTATCAATAATTCTCTTAGAATATCACTGGAATGCCAATAAACGATAATAACTTAATATTTTAAAAGATCTGTATTCCCTATTGTAAATTTTTCTATATATCTAATAATGTAAACTTTAAAATAAATAATATCCATATTGCATAAAATAAATAATTAATATTTTATGTCTAATAAAATTTAAGATTTTATATCCATTACCATTAAATTTTACTATCTACTATACAGTATATTGTTGGTTACCGAAAATTTATTAAAAAAGGTTTTAGTAATTAATATGAGATATTAGTATAAATAAAATAATAAATAAAATAAAATAAAATAAAATAAAATAAAATAAAAATAAAATAAAAATTATGAAATACATAAAATAAATTAAGATATGTAGATCATCTTAATATTCCCTAAAACAGATGGATTTTTTTAAAGGATTAAGAGAATTTATGATGAAGCCCAAAAATTGCGAATCACCATATGTTTAGTTTCAACATGATTATAGTTATTAGGAGCTTTAGTTTTGGTTAAATTCTATATCATTCTACAAGTTAATCACACTATTGCTTTATTTATATAAATTATAAAAGAGCTTTTTCAATTTGAAATTTGTTTTCGGATATGGTAAAACGAGATTTGAATGTTGAGATGGTTGGTTTTATGAATATAATGTTATTGTTGTTAAAAAAATATATACCAATATTAGTAGATAAATTTTTTATTTATATAAATGCATATTGAATAATTTTTTAATATTTCATCTACAAAATGATGCGCTACTTTATAATTAAATATTTTCAAAAATATTTATGTATTCACGAATATAGTAAGCATTGAATTTAATGTTGAGCATTCAATATTATTTCATTCAAATTTATTTATTTATAAAATAAAAATAATAATGCTTACATGATTTAATATAAGTATTTTTTCCATAAAATAAATTTTATTATAATAGACCATTTAAGGCTTAATTTATATAATTGATAATAAATAATTTTTGTTGCTTATAAAAATTTTCCATTATTAGTTATAAAATATCGATATTAGGTATTAAATAATAAACCGCAATTTTTATTATAATACATTAAGTTAGGGAGAGTATATAATTTTTTTTATACTATAATAGAAAACAATTTTTACAAAGAAATTAAAGTTATAATAAATTATTACATGAAATTTAATATTTTTATTCAATAAATATGTTTCTCTAAAATGAATGAATTTTTATAGTTAATACTTCAATCAACTTTACTAAACTTATATTTTATAAATGATTTGAAATATAGATATTAAAAAATTTATAATTTATATATTCGGATGGTGAATCCTTTTTAATATATAACTGATCTCTACGCCGACAATTATAAGAAAAAGTAACGACGGAAAAGACTGAAAAAGTGATGCATTAGAGATGATTGAGAATGCAATTTTACATGGTAGATAAAACAGGGGAATAAAATGAAATCGTACGACTGATGATAAAACACCTTTGTATACTTTACTTATCTGAAAAGGCGCGCAATATTTTAAATATATTTCTGAATACATAAGGTATTTTTAAAAAATTGTTATATATATTTGATACATCCAGTACACTGGTCTGCAATTATATTTGCATAAAATAAATTCAATTACAATCTATAAAAGAAATATAATTAGATTATTTCAATTTTTTTAATAGCGTTATTGCCGTTTCTGGATTTGAAATTCAATTTAATTAAAATAATTTATTTATGTGAGTTTTTTGTAATCCACTAATATTTGATATTAATTATGTAATTACTTTTATTATATTTATTTTGAAACGGAAGTTTCTTATATTTTAAGTTAGCATTAAATATGAAGAAATAATATTTTTAATATATTTTATGATTCATGTTAATAGTGATATAAATTATTTAAATATCATTATTAATAAAACTAATTAATAAATTAAGTTTAAAGTATAATTTAATGAAAATACTGAGGTTTCAATATATTAATTTAATATATTTACTTATTGATTAATTGAATTAAGTAACCGTATTCCTTTACATAGTGAAATAATGTAACAAGATGAAAAATAATGTTTCTAGAATTAAATAGTTCTATTCATCATTGTAGAAAAATTAATTAAATGACAAATAATTTTGTCTATAATTGAAATAATTTACTGAATTACAACAAATGTTAAATATATTTTATTATTGACTTTAGTTAATGAATGTTTATTTATTGTAATTATATTAATAAACACTTATAGATAATCTGCAGAAGTATAGATCGTTTTAAAATCCTGTTACTATTGCACATAAAAAAGTTCATAAATTGAATATAAAATTGAAAATTCGAGTTCTTTCTTGGCCAAAGAGAGTTCTTCTTGATGACAAGGCGAAAACTTCTTTGTCTCCCCTATTTTTATCTGATAACTCTATATACGTATAATTTATATGTGTTCGGAGGCAACCAAATACTCTTGGGATCAAGAGATCTAGATCAGCGCGGAAAAGGTCGACCCTGTAACTGATCCTGTATTTGAATACGGTACGTGCTTGATCGCTCTCTTCCTTTTAAGTATCAAGCTTTCTCTTTCTCACTTACTTCTTCCCTCTGGTGGACTACATGCATTTTAACTACTGGGCAGATGCTCAAGCTCTCACGCTGCCCGTCGTCTGACATTACTAAGTTTCTCAACTATTATTACTTCAACTAAACGGAGACATTCGCGCATTCTTATGTATTTTAATTTTACACTTTGTTATATGGATAAAATACATATGTAGTAAAAAATTTTTTAGAAAAAAGTAACAATTTAAGAAAATATATTCAATTATATTCATCTATTATATAACATTCGATCAACCATTTTATTTAAAATAAATATCAAAGTATCTTTTTTAATACTAACTAAAATTTTAAGTTACAGTTTTTTTTTCAAAGTTATGCATACTATCTTTAAGCAATATAAATATTTGATGGAATCGATGAACGTAGATGCTATATTATAATTGCTTGCAAATATTACTAAACGCTATTATTTTATAATCTTGTCTGAGTCTATAATATATCAGTGGAATTAATTATACATCAATGGTTTTCAATTAATTACAATAATAAATGAGTGTTCCTTTACAATGAGAAATGTAAATAATAATTAAAATATTTCGTATCTTCACTACATTCTTGTGCTATATTTATATATATTCGATTAATATATTTTCAAAATATTGCTATACATCTACCCAATTTAATGTTTATATTTACTTTTCAAGAAGTTTAAAATATTCTTTTTATTTCTCTAATTTTTATAAAGCATAAATTATTTTATTTTATTATCCTAAAAATTGTAAGTTTATTAAGAAGATAGGTAGACTTCATATACATTTGATTTATATTGTGTAGTATTAAAAACTAATTTAATTTTAAAAAGGGCAGTATTTTTAATACATAAGTTGAAATAGTATTATATACTGATTGATACATGAATAAAAAATTTCATTGAGGAACTACAGTAAAATTAGTTATTTCTAATACAAAAGGTAGTATTTTTATATTAAAGTTTTTCTGCATTTTTTTATTTAAAGCAACATATTGTTTAAAAAATTCATTAAATATTTTTAATTGAATTTAATCTACTTTACAATTTATTTTAATTAATTATAGGACATTAAATAGAAGTATTGAATTTTTGAATATTTTATCTAATAAAAATTAAATTCTAAATATATAATATATTATTAAATAAAAAAAAACAATAAAAGAAGCATAAAAATAAATCACAATAATAAATATCATGATAATAAATAATACAACTAGATAATATAAAATTTAATCTCCTATCCTAAATGCTTCGGTTATGTATTTTCATAATTTAAATAGCATTTTATTTTGAATTACAGGAATTAATAGTAAAATAAAAATGAATATATCTCCATTTTTATTGTAAATAAAAATAAATGTTGTCAAATAAATTTTTGAAGTTTTTGAAAACATCAGAAAAATCAGGTATTATTTAAATTTATATTATTTATATTTATTATCTGGTCATGAAAATTTAATATTTTAAATATCAAGTACTATTATATTAAATAATATAATTGTTATAAAAATCTAATTATTCATATATAACGAATAACATCCAATAATATTTAAATCGTAAAGAGAATTATAAATACTTTATTACAAGTTAAAACAGAAAATACCACGATAACATTATATACTAATTAAATCAATGCTGCCATATCTAATAAAGAAAGAAAAGGTTTATTTAAAAACATTCTATTGTGGTTATTCTTTATAACTGAAATTAAAAAAAGTACAACTATTGGAGAGATTTTACATAGTAGCGAAATACGAAAAAAGGATATTAGGAAAAATGCAACGAAGTTGCTTCTTAACGAAGACTATAATTTAACTTGATTCTGAATTTTCTACTTTGAAAATAATTGAAGATAACATATTTATATAAAAATAAAATTCATATTATTTAAGAATTGAAAAAAATAAAAAGATATCGAAAAGTTATAAAGGCAAATAAATATGAAGCAGAAATGAGTGATAGCCTACAACAAATCTTGATAGGTATACACAACATGACTAAACCATGATGGCAGTAGTAAAAGGTGATTATTATTTATACTTATTATTATTGTGATTATTATTATACTTATTATTATTGTGATTATTATTATACTTATTTCTGAAGAAAAAGGTGCATATACTGGTGTAGTTTCAGTAAGTACTACTAAAGGTGCATTTTTGGTTGGCCACGGCGTTGGAGAGAACAGCAGCGGTGGCAGTAATAACAGCAACGGTAGCGGTGGTGGCAGCGGCGGCAGTCTTGGACAAAATCAATACTGTGGGAATTCAACCCTCGTAACGTATCGTATCTGAGTGAAAAAGAGAAAGCTCAAAAGAAGGATAGACAAACTCTTCCTTCTTCGTTTACATATTTTCCTGATATATTTAATGTTGTTATTTTTATTCTAACGGGTAAAGTTACTAAAAAAAAGAAAAGGGGAAAAGATAGTGTGAGAAATTGTATGATAGCTGTTGTTGCAGATACTGTAGAATAAAAATTCTCAAGATAGGCAAGAGACTCTAGTTGGCTCGTTTTCTTTGATTTTCAATATTCGAATATTCGCTCATCCATCTTCTTACCTTACACTCTTCCTTTTGATGTATGTATACATATATCTTATACTCTCGGTTATATTTTATCAATTTGAATTATTATTGTAATACATGGTATATTCATGTACATATATATATATATATATATATATATATATATACTTCATTTCCCATAGGATGCTTAGTTTTACTATAAGTTATAGTTACTTTAATACCATGTATTGATAATCTACAACATATTTAATTTTATAATACAAAAGTTTCTAGACATTAATAACTTTTATGCATTATATCTGAAAAATTATTATAAATTGAAACAATTAAACTATTTTATTTTGTATTTGATAAAAATAGTACTACATATTGTATTTTCTTTTATGACTTTTGACATCTTAAATGTTTACATATATTTATAATAATATGTATATTATTTTTATTATTTCGATATTTATTTATTATAATTGATTATTATAGAAATTAATTATTTCTTTATTTATACAAATAAAGTTTACTAAAGAATTCATTTAGTTTTTGAGCTATAACGCAACGAGCCACACGAAAGAAGCACAATTAAACTTTTAAAAATAGAAAAATTAATTACATCGAGTAATTTGAATTGATTAAACAGCAGCGTGAAACCAATATAATTTTATTAAAAATATAACTTGATATATTCTTCTTATTGATTATAAATTTATTTGTATCTGTAATCGTATTTGTTTTATCTTACTATTACCTACTTATTTTATTTGAAGTTTCTGTACCATTAGTCTTTTACCTTTAGAAATCTTTAATGTTATATCTGATATTTTATTTATAAATATACTAATAATTATATATTTCCTAACTAAAAATGAATAATTATCTATTTTAATTACAATAAACCTCCCATTATTTAAATTTTATGATTTATGATATGTATAATACACTTTTTATACAATAAAGGTTTTTAATAATTTACTCTTAATAATTTATTATATATTATACTCCCTAATTAGGCATAAAATAAAAAGGTATATTACAGGTAGGTATCTATAATTATTTATTACACGTTATTCGTATTCAGTTTAAAAATTACATCATTACAGTGGATTATTTTTATTTAGTAAATGTAAACTAAGATATTTTTTACTTTTACTAAATACATAATGTTTGTTTTCAAGTATGTAAAAAAAATTTTAAATTTTCCGAAATTTATATTTATGAAATAATATTTATCCTAACTACATAAATAATAACAAAACTACGTATAGTAACGTAAAAATGTAAATTTTTCATGTAGATATATTTTTATGGCTAACTATAAAATAATAAAATTAAATAGTCATTATATATTTGTACTTCATCTCTAAAATTGGATTATTAATTAATAAATATTAATTTAAGTGAAACAAATAATCTAATTAAGATTATCAAGTTAGAAATAATAAAAATATGTTTAATGTCGAGAGCAATTAAAACAGACGGTGAAGAATTTCAAGCTTGTTGACCAAAGGCTAGAATTTGTCTGCCCTTTACACTCCCTTCAAGTATCATCCTTACTTATAAATTAGCATTCTCCCATTATAAACAAGCCGCAGATCTGGGGATACCATATTAGCTCAGAGCTACTTACAATATACCGGGGTTTTCATTAATGAAGCATTGGAAGCATAACTCTTCTACAGCTTTTCTTTTCTACCTTCGTTTCAGTTTCTGTCTCTTTCAACTTTTGATTTCTCATCTGATTCACAAGAATGTATAGAATCGAACATTATTAATATGTTAACACATACCAGTCAATTGAAATTTAATAGAATATCTCGGAATCATGACATTTAAACGATATATTTTGATTCTAAAATGATTTTACAGTAAGTTGTTTGTTTACTATATGAATAAAACAAATGATACCGTGTTTTATCAAGTTTAAAATAGAGAACACAAAGTATTAAAAAGTAATTCATCTATATTGGAATATTTGATTTTATTTATTGTCACACATTTTGTTTATTCATAGTGACTATTCCAAACTTCTATTTTATAATTAAAAAAATCATATTAAAAAAATAATTAATTCACAAAAAATATATATAACTTTTAAGATGCTGTCAATTATTTAAAAATATTTAACGATTTAACGATAGTTGTTACTAGTATCAAGTATTTTTTGTAAATAAAATGTAATTTATGATAATAAACTTATCAACATAATAACATGATAATAAGAAGAAAAAATAAAAAAATTTTAAAATATAATATTTCTTTAATTTTAGTATTTATTAATTTTTCTAAATAGAGAAAAAAGATAAGTAATTTGAAAATCATTTATAAAATAAAGCAACCTTAGGTTATGAAGAAAAATGTCATGCGGGTATAAGAATTAATAAAATTTTGAAAAATACTTTTACATAAATAGTAGTGAAAGTAACATTTAAAAAATTTATTTATAATGAATAGTACATTTTAAAAAAATAATTTTGAATTAAAAGAACAAATTGAAAGGTGTGATATTATATACAACGCGTGCGCCCGTGCGCGTCGAATATATATATATATATATTTTTTTTTCATATTTGAATTGTATAAACGGAATTTTATAAAATATGTAATCAATATCTACTAATAAAAAGGTAAATCTTAAATTTTAAATTATGTATAAATTTTCTAATTATTTCTTATACACAATATCAAAATTCATTATAAACACATATCTTCAAGATATTATTGTTAAAAAAAATAAAATTATTAATTAATACAACAATTTATAAGCATAAATAATTTATTTATAAAATAAGTTTTAGAAAATTAGTAAACTATATTATTAATTAACAATTTTATTAAATATGACCCTTCTATTTCAATACCTATTTTCAAATATAGGTTCAATCAACCAATGTAAAAACCTTGGTATTACGAAATTTTTATTTTATAAAATATGACACTAAACATTTGTTGTGTACTATAATGAAATTATACAATCCCTATATTTGAAACTTTACAGTAGACTTTTTCTCCAGACTTTTATATTGTAATGAGAAAAAATTAATAGAAAAAATCAAGGATCTAAAAAAAATCTATTTGTAGGACATGATTATTACCAAGCATTTATTCTCTTTACAAAAAGAAAATTCATCTTAATATCTGAAATACGCTTGGAGGAGTTGATATGAGGGTTCGCTGAAAGCGCATTGCTAAGGGTGTAGAAGGTGTGTGAGCAAAGGGATCATTGCAAAGACCTAACACAAATTTGTGTGAGCTGGTAACAGACTCTAAATCAAGCGAATCACCCTTGAAAACAGGGAAAAGCTGAGATACTTACGCCGTTCGCTAGTCATTTGCGGTTCCCAAAATGTTTATGATCGCGTAGCAACTAGTCGCTGATTTTTGAATCGGCACCGTTCTATTATTATACAGTTTTCCCTTGAACCCTTTTTATGATGTTTGAATATTTTATTTATATAATTTACATCGATATATTTTTGTATAAGTGATTTACAAATTTATAAAAATTAAAGCTAACAACGCATCAGTCGCGAACATATGTTAATATTGTATTCATTATTAAGTTCAATTGTAATCAAAATTAAAATTAACGTTTAATTCTTTATCTCTTATTTACATTTTTATGAATATATAGTTTTCATTAATAAAAATAAATTTAATAGTTATTCAGGTATAGAAGTATAATTGAAAATTGTATATAAAATTGAACACTACAAATAAAAAGAACTTTACATACACAAATTATGTGTACAAAGCTCGATTATCATTGCAAATAGTAAAAAATACTAAATATATTTTTTATCATATTAATTTATACAAGATTTAAAATAAAATGATTGGGAGAAGCTTTTTATATTACAGCAAAAACATAAATATAAGCATATACGTTTGCTAATATCGCGTATACTTTTTGGACATTACCATAATATTTAATTTTTTTTATTATATACAAGCATAAGTACTATGTAATACATTAAATAAAATCTTTTAGCCTATGAATCGATATGACAAAACTTTTATGTACAACCAAAATTAAATTATTTAATTTTCAAATTATAAGTTTCAAATTATTTATCTTTATTTAAATCGATTTAATAAATTTGTAGGTCTCTAATTTTAGTCACTAATTCTAATTCTACTCTCTAATATTTAATATAAATTGATTTGATACGTATTGCATTCTTATCAGGAAGTACTATTTGCTTTTACAACATTTTCATTTTTGTTTTTATCTACATAATTTTTTAAGTTGTAAATTTATTATTAATTTGATTGAATTCATAGATTTTTATGTTAAAAAAATAAATAAGTATCAGAACATACGGGAAGAGCTTTTAATTTAATTGAGAATTTAAAAAATACAGAATTATTTTTTAATAATGTATAGTAACATAATCATAAAAACAAAAAATAAATAATACTTTTTTTATCATTCTGTCATATCAAATAATCTTAGCTGATTTTAGAATATTCTTTGATTTTATGACATTTATTAATCAACATATATTCAGTAGTACAAAAAAAGTTGAATACTTAAAAATATTTGTTATAGCTGTATATTTGTATTATTTACATTATTTATTTATAAATAAACTTTTTACATATTATTTTAAATATTTCTTAATTTTTTTGAAAATTGACTAAAAATATCGTTAAAAATGATAAGATATAAAATGACTTTTATTGTATCTGAAGAATACGTTCAAAGTTTTGGTACGTTAACTTAACTTTGACAAGATTATTTTGAAAAAATACATAGACATAGCAAAAATAGATTGTTTGGAGAGAGATATTAAAATTACGGGTAATTCAATCACCGAAGTATTGAGTTATCAACCAATTCATTCAGATTAGTAGAGATATGCCACACCCGTCGTAACTCCAGAAGTGCCAAACAATTACTAAGTACATTCCAAGTTGAAAGGCGTTGGCTTCACCCCTCAGTCTTCTACTAAGCTCGATGAAACCGACGCACGTAGCCGACTAATCATACCGCCATTTCCTTTAATATCCGCAACTGGCCTAGCCATGATCAATCGTCCGCATCTTTCTTCTTGTAGATTACCGTGTCCGGAATTTGGTTGCACGCCAGTTTCTATCTGAAGGTTTCAGAATGTAAAAACGTTGCAATGCATTTATTTTCGGTTTTGGCATTTTAAAATAGTACAGAGGTAACTTCTATCGTTCATTAGAATAAATATCAATTATGAATAAGTTGACTTTCGAACTTTCTCCATTCATGATATTATGAAACTATGTTAGCACATTTAAACTTTATTACAAGGTAAGCTTTGTTATTTCTTTATAGATATGATTATCAAAGGTTATAAAGATATCTATTTATTCCCATTTTTTCTTTTAAAATTAAAGACAACTAAAAATTATAAATATATTTTTATTTCTAAAATTTATGAAAGGTCTAAACATTATAATTATTTGAGAAAATTGTAAACTTCTAATTCAATCTTTAAGTTAATGTTTTATGTTAGTGTATAGTTAATGTTAATCTTTAAGTTACGTAATTCTAGAACTCATATACTATATTATAACAATGGGCTGTTAATCTAAAGAAATCTAAATATAAATAATTCACAATTTAAAATATACGATATTTAGAAATAACTAATGATAGTAATTAATACTCATAATTATTAATGTTTATATATATATATGATTTTATATTGTATAAATATTTTTAAAAAATTTAATCACATTTACTTTATAAAAATAATTATCCAATCTGAATTTTTTAATTGATAAAATCATAGATATATTTTTTAATGTTTTTAAATTTTGAACAAAACAGCTAACAGATAAAGTTATGTATAAAAAAATAAATGTTGTGTAGTCTATGAAAAATAAAAAAAATAATTAAATTCGTTGAAAGGAAAATCCAAGATATACAGCTTTTGGAGTGATCACAAATTGCGATGTTTTTAACATTTATCGAGACCATAAGAATTATAGCTTTTCAATCTAACGAGCCTAACTACATGCGTAAACAGCCCTATCAAATAAAGACAAATTTTAGATTCGAAGTCCCTCGCTAATCCTGATTTGAAACAGAAAGGGGAAACCTGTGATAAAGAAAAGAAAGGCATTAAACCAAAAACTTGAGAAGATGCTGATTCGGCTCTGTTAGTAAAACAAAGAAGAAACAAAAGGTAGTAAAAGTAAAAAAGTACATCTGACTTAAATAGTTTAATTTAGTGCTTATTTTCAGATTTTATAGAATGTATTTCCACTTGTATTAATTCATTTAGAGATTTAAAAATATACTTTTAACTTCAGTGTGGATAACATTTTAAATCAAAACAATTTCTCGTACAGATAGATTATGTGTTTTCATAAATATTAATATAATAAATAATATTACATTATAATAATATTACATATTAAAAATTACAATAAATGACAAAAACTTACTCAAGTAATAAAATATGTTGTTAAAAAGAGATTGGTCAGAATTGAACCAGATGAATTATTTCCTCCTAAAATACGAAAATGTGATAATCGCCACTCTTCATCATAGATATATTAAACTGTAAATTATTATCTCTTAGCAAGGTCTGTGGATCACCAGGAAAACAAGAACACGGAAGATGCTGGTTGTCTTCTCGCTGTTCCTGATTTATCTCTTTTTCTTTCTCTCCCTTTTTCATTCTCTAACACATACTTTTTCTTGAACTCTATTTTCATGTACCTGTAGGGGATTTTGCTTACGCTTCAATTTCCCTTTTACAGAGTACGTTCTTGCTACTTTTTATAGCACCAATGTAGCAACATAGATTTTCTTCTTTAAGCAGTCTGTGCGTTTATTGCTTCTAAAACATTTGCATTTAAAGTATAATGATTGTAATATAATTTATTTGAATTTATTTATAAATAAGATAATATATTCTAATATGTTTGAAATAAATTTACATACATGTAATACGCTTAATAAGAATAAGCTATGTAAGGCGAGAGACCATACGGTATCTTTACAAGAATGCGTTGTCTTTACAAGAAAATACTGTAATTAAAAAAATATATTAACTAAATACTTGAAATAATATTTTAATGAAAAGTCATAAGAATTTTAGTTAACTACTTAATTATAAATTAATCTTAAGCTAAATATTTTAATATAATAATATCTTTTTAATTAGAAAAATTGTTTTGAGTAGTTCAAAATATAATTATTTATTATAATTTAAAGATGATCAAATAATTACTAAATTTTGTTTTTGTATTTAAATGAAAATCATAAGTTTTATCATAAGTTTTTATATTGTATCTTTATTTTATATATTTTTTATGATGGTACATTCAAAAAAGAAAATAAAAATAATTTTAATTATGTTTTGATTCATTTTATTAATTATTCGATTAGTTTTTAACTCTGAAAATTTTAAAATTAAGTAAAAGATTTATTTAATATGTAATACTATATACTTTAAACGAAGGATAGTAATTTATGAAATTTTTATAATTACTATTACGAAGTATTGGAATTGCATAGAAAGTAAGATTTCATTTTTAGACGAATTAAGAATTCTATTTAATTATTGTATAAATATTTTTTCAATCAAAGATTTATAAATGGAAAGAATTGAAAAATTAAAAAAGAAAAGAAGCAACTTATAGTTTAGATAATATATTGATATTTTATACTATTCAATTATTATTTTATCTTATGCGTAGGCAATAGTATTCTTTAATACTAAACTCAACAAACTCAGAACTAATTATCTAAATACAGCTGGATAAGGATTTTATTATAATTATTTCATTTAATATTTAATAACTTCGTCAATTAAAAATATCTTTTTAAATGCAGTAGTATTGTTGTACTATATCTAAAAAACAGAATTTTCAAGGTAAACTTGGAAGTAATAACTTTTAAGAAAGAGCGACTATACGAAGGTGTTGAGAGATTGAATTAAGCTCAAACCTAAATCTCATATTGCCTTAATGTAGTAGTCCTTTAAATCACTTTTAAAAAGGTTCTTGCACTAGAGGAAAAGAATCAAGACAGGCAAACCACAGACTCAGGCTCATGTGTATTCATACGATAGAACATTTACGAAAGGGTAAAATGTCATAGGAGCTTTTCAGTAGAAAACGTATATTTAGCAGGTACTGTCTCCGCTCTCGTACGGTTCTTCTCTGAATTGCCATTTCCCTTGAGTCTGAGGATTCGATGGTACAGTTGCCGTCGGGATCGTGTAAGAGAGTCGGGAGGTAAGGGGGAGAGTGAAAGAGAGGAAAGAGAGAGGATGGTGCTGGCTGTCAGGGAGATAAATCGGCTCTGGCTTAATTAAATCTTCTTCTATGCCATGCACTGGAGAGTGAGAGAACCATAGCGGCGTCGGACAGCAACGTAGTTCCTCGCACTCGGGAGGGTCGAATTGTTTCAAGGATATCAACCCTGATTTAGGGCTGCTTGTGAGACGCTATTCCCTGAACGGTTCTCTGAGCTTTCTCACACCCTCTTCAATCCCTCTCTGACTTGTTCACAATACACATAAAAATGACATTGTCTAACCATGTTTTTCGACACTTATAACTTTGCAAAACAAAAAAGTGACTGTAATATTTCAATACACATTCAAAACAATATTATTCAAAACAATGGTTTAAAGATCTAGTTATTTGATTTTCAAAACTAAATATTTACATATACGTATTTTTTGTACAAATATTTTAAAATCTTGCTAATTAAATAGTTTGAGAATTATTTTATAATGAATATAGAGTTAAAATCGATAAAGTAAAAACTAAATATTTAGTAAATTTTGATTATTATTTAAAAAATTAATATTATATTTCAAAAATTATATATGATGTTATAATAATTTGTCATAGCTATTTTTTTCAAGGTACCTATTAATGTTTAAATTACTTTAAAAGTTTTTATAATATTGAAATAAAAAACATTATATTTAATGATTTTTTATATTTAAATTATTTAAAAGTAGAAATATAATTGAACTTTGAATTATATATATATTAATAGAATTGAATTATTTAATAAATTAAAAATATTACTTCTTTACAGTGGAAGATTTGTATATTTTTATTTAAATTATATAAATTTATATTTAAAGCCACTTTTTTAATATTAGCATATTGTTAATTCATATTAGCATATTTAATACACATTGTTTTTAAATTATTTCTTAATATTAACTGTATGTTCCTTACTTAATATCTTTATACTTTTAATAAAATTATCGTAAAAATCTTTTTGAAAATTAAAAACTTATGTATTACATAAAGTCATGTGTATATTTCCAAAATAATTAAATATTATACTATATAAATATTAAATAATACAATATTAACATTAAGCAATTTGAAATAACAAAGAAAGCATGATCTTCAGTGCTTGATTACGAAGGTACTTTGTTACATGTCTACAATTCAAATCCAAAGCAAAGATAAGAACGGTGCAAAAGTGGTTACTTCCGTGTTTGTCTCGTACTTCTCTTTGCATCCCACTAATCTGTAACATCAGTGATGTTTTCGTATGATTTGCGTAAGCGTTCAGGTGTATATCTTTAGGATTTGAAGGACATAGACATAGCTTTGACAAAATTCTAATTCTTTCTAACTTCCGGAAATTAATCTTGCATACTTCAGTATGCTTCAATTTCTATATTATGATTCCGGGATTGGGCAGAGAATAAACAAAGGATAAAAATTATGTTCATTAGATTATATATAGATATTTATTATGTTATATAGATTCCTTAATTAAGATAGAATAAAATACATAATTTTATTAAACAATAATTTATATTTTTAATTTTTTCTATTAATTATATTATTTTTAAAATATATATATATATATATATATATATATATATATAATTATAAAGATAATTCAATTTTCATATTTTAATTCGTGGAATTTTATTTATGTTGTGATTTCATACAATCCCGCTACTTTTAGTATCTTTTTTATTTAGTCGTTTATATTAAAATTATCTGTTCAAAGATGGATGCATTAGTATTTAAAAATACAATTTTAGACGTTGAAAGAATATTCATTATTCTTTCATCATGTTTCTAAAAATCTAAACCTATATAGATATATATATATATACATAATTATTAGTTATTTTTATGTCTTAATAATAACTATATCGATATCAAACTATTTGATTTTGATTAAATGATTAAATTTTATTATATATAAAAATAAAATATACATATATATATTTATAAAATATATAATATAATATAAAATATAAAATATTTATATATATATAAAGATAAAAATTAATTGATTAAAAATGATTAACCATTTATCATTTTCTATAAATATATATGTAAAAAATTTAAAAAAGAGAAGTTGAAATTATTTTACTCTTATATTTGAAAATTTCCTGCGTGACTAATGAAATTGTATCTGTACATATATAAATTTATATTTTATCTTATATTATTTCAAATATTTAATATGTAAATAATAATGGATTAAGATAATTACATATATGTATATGCTGACAAATGCAAACTATGTATAGTGGGAGTAGAAAATAAAGAGTATAAAAGCATGATGGACGAAAGAATGAGTTTCGCGGCAGGAAGAACATAAGCCTATGTAGATGAATGTGTTCTAGATAACTTTATATAATTACGATATTAGTATGAGTAGTTTACTGAAATGAAAAAAAAGCAGAAAGAAAAAATTAGAAAATAAAAATAAAGGCCGGTACGCTACCTAGATAACATACGGATGCATTAATATATGTAAAAGTATAAAATATTTTAAAGGTTAAGAGATATTATCGTCACTGTATTAGCTGAGGAAACATCCTAAGAAAGAAACAGAGAAAGTGTAATTCTAAGGATTGAGTAAACAAGAAAAAAGAGTTTACAAAATATCAAATAAAAATACTATGTTTTTATAAGAATTTAAGTTAAGTGTCTGATTGCATGCATGTATATTTATTTTAGTATATAGATTTTGTCCTTTAATACACGTGGGGGTATGCAGTTTTTACTATGCCAATCGATTTCTAATCATTAGAATTTTTTTATATTTTTGTACAATCACCTTCATTTCTTTAATTACTGAACTATATTAAAATATTACTAATTTTAAGTAATGTAAAAAGATAATTTGCTTACTTATTTCTTAGTAGTTATTTTATATTTTTGTTCGAATATACCGTGTGTGATAAATGATAGAATTGTAGAGTTAGGCGGATAGTGTATCGGTATTCAGTTAATTACGATCCGTTTGTCTCTCGTCGATGAAGCTTACACGATTCCATGCATGAATTCTTGACACCAGGGGGTGTTACAACAATGCTTCATGCCGTGCAGGTCAATCATAGTATTTCTGATTTTGCAATGTAATATGTCGACAAACTAATTCATGCATCAGTGTGTGCCCTATTCTTTATCTATTGTGACTCTTCATATGACTTTTTCTCTCATTAATCGTATATTTAATTATAATTTCTCTTTATTGAATGATCCAATTCTGATTAGATTTTTATTATCTTTCTATACTTAATATTTGAAAATTACAAATTTTAATTTCATTACTTTTTGTCACATTGTATTTGTATTATTAATATAATTTATTGTAACTGTAACATGAATGTTTAAAAACGATATATTGTTCGTCATTGGGCAAAAAAATTAATGTTAATAATCATGTCAATCTATATTAACTTTAATTCATCATTTATATATCATACAATATATTTATAAAGTTGAAATAAAATAGGAGCTCTATGTATAAGAAAAGTTATGTATAATAAAAACCTTATTTTAATCTAATTTTTTTTTACTTTATAATTACTAATATTATAAGCCTACTTATATTGACAAATAAATAATAACGACAAAATAAGTATTTAAGTTTTAAATTTAAATTACATAGAAAAAAATATTTTCAAATGAAACTACTTAATAAATAATATATAATTATATACATAATTATATATAATATATTTTTACTTAATAATAATAATTTTTAACAATATTCTGAACTTAATTTACATTTTTGATATCATAAATATTTTGATGAAGCACGTATAAGTATTTTTCAATTTCAATCATGTACTCAATTATATTATTTAAGAAATATGTTATATTTATAGAATCAATTTCAATACTTCAAAATATTCTATAATAAATATTGTTAATTATTTAATTATAGAAATAAACAAGTATACATAGTTCTAACTATAACATATTTTTATAAGAACTTCACTATAATACTTTTACAAGAAATTTTAATTTAAAGTATAAGTTTCCAGTACAAATAGTACGATTTAATGAATTCTTAAATTATTTATATATGTGTATAAAAGTTTTCAATTTTAAGAATTTTTATTTCATATATTGTCTGGTAGCTTTATTAATTTAAATTTATATGATATAATTAAATTTTCATGAAAAATAAAAATATAATGATCGTATGTTCAAATGTATAAATAAATTTGTATGACACATGAAAATAATTATTTTAAAGGAAAGTACTACAAGTATTTATTTAATATAAAATTGTATTTGTCTAAAATATCCTTCAATATTTAATTTAGTCACTGTATTTGTAAAATCCGTGTTATAGTAGCCAACTTTATTATAAAATAAAAATTATGGAACTAATATTGATACTATTTGTATTGATATATGTCAATATTTTATATTTTTTATTATAGCTTTTCTAATTTAATGATATGCTTGTTATTCGACTATACATTTTCATACTTTGAATTCCATTATATATAGTATATTCTAAGTTATTATATAATTCATCTTAACAATATTCTTTCACAAAATTAAATAAGTTGGCATTGATAACTAATTCTCTTTATAATTTTTCAATTGTAGTGATAATTAAGTCGATAATTCATTCACTTCATCAAATTTATAAAACTTTTTTAATTATGATGAATGTTATAAACATTTAAATTAAATTATATTTAGAAAGTAATATTATTAAATACATTTTAAATCTATTTTTATATGGTTATTATCGTTTTTCACATTCTAAATTAATAAATAATTATTCTATTTCTTAAAATGCTTTTAATACTTGTATACTCAAATTATTACTAAACTTAAATAAAATATTTAATACAAATACAAGAAGCAACAATAGATTTCTACAGAAACATATATTGTGCAGATCTTTTAATATTTTCTAAATTTAAATATAATATTTAAGAATAAAATAATTACGGTTTTGGATGATTTAAATTAATAATGCATTAAAATATATTTTCTGATTTTTAAATATAATATATTTATATATTAAGTCTAATATATTATTTTTTATACTATTTCTCTATAATTAGCTATTATTTGGTTGTATTAATTATAAAGGTAAACTTGTAATAATCATAAATAATTTAATGGATAAAATTATATAATTAAATATAATTGTTAATAAAGATAATAGCTCATTTTTTTAAATATTTATGAAATAAATAATTTATTCGTCTCTTGTAGTGTTTTTTTACATAAAGAAAAAATTATATTAATCATAAGTTAAGAATTATATTTAAATTATAAATAATTAATAAATGTTGTGAATACCGTACAAACCGTATGGTAAAAAACAAATTTAATTTATAATATTTATGAACAGATATTTTTGAATAATGAATAAAAGATAATTTGACTTCAATGGGGGCTATTTAAAAAATAATTTAATTTGCCAATTCAATAATAAAACTATTGATAAAAATTCAATACACAAAGTTTTACTTCATTATTAATATTTTTATGGAAATTATAAACTCAGTTTTAATTTTTTGCACGCACTTTATACATTATGAATACATAGTCTTTAATAAAATGAAAATATAAATAATTGGAAGTTTTTGGAATAATTGGCAAGTTTTTGGAGGCGATCAATGTTCATATTGAAGATATGAGTGAAAACATTTGAGAAAAATGGAAAGATTTGAAATAGAGCAGTTAAAAATTAATATATGTCCCTCAGAGGCCATTTGTCTCCTATTGTTGCGAATATTGATACACTAGAAATTTTCTCGGTATGATCGAGTATCGCAATTCTTTATGCCTAGAAAATGTATGCTGTTTGCATTGAATTTATTTTGATTTTAGAGATTTTGTCTTTCAATATTACATTCTTCATTATTTTCTTATTAAAAAGAATAATAATTTAACATTCATTTACATTAAATATCTTTAAATTATGATATGTACGTCCTTAATTAAATTGGAAACGTTATAAGAACACATTTAAAATAATCTATTAGATTTTGTATATAATCAATTATGTATGAAATAGGAAAAAATTTAATTAAATTATTTAATTCAATTAAATTTAATTAATATTCACTTTAACATTAATATTAGCTATAATAATAATTTGAGCTATCTATTATAAAATTAAAAATAAATATAAATGATTTTAAAATCATTTAATTTATCATTTTATATTTTACGGTAAAGCAATTTATGAGATTTATGTTATATTTATATCGTTCTTAATTATTGTTTTTAGTATTATTTTTTAGTTTATAAATCCTTATATAAAGTATATATTAATTATTTAATACGTATATATTAAATATTTTCCAAATGAATATCATACAAATAAACAAAAATTGAAATTATTGCAAAAACAAATTTTATACATTATTGTAGCATGAATAAATACAAGATAATCATTAATTAAAATAACAATTTTCTTAAAAAATGTTTGTGCATTAACTGAATAAAAACTTATCAATGATTTAAATTGTATTACATATTTTTCATTTTTTTAAGTATATAGATTTAATGTTAGGAGTACTGAAATAATTGTATATGCATTTTAAGTATAAAATTTTCAATTTCATCTATCAATGAACTCCAAACGTATCTATAGCAGATAAACGTTCACTTTTACACCTACATTAATGCATGGACAGGATTTGAAGTACTTTTTAGATCCTGGCTTATATAGAACTTAGTCAATATTTGAATCTCTCCTACAGTAGTATTAGTTTCTACCTTTGTTGTCATTTAGAATAGTATTAGGTGGATAGATATTCCAGATCTTTAATTGGATTTACATGTCGTTTAATTCTAATAGTTATAAAGTTCATTAAGAAAAATATTTTTATATTTAACTTAATTCATTTAAATAGCAATTTTAAAAAGAAGTTGATAATACACTACTTTTGCATGATTTTTTAGATATCAAGGAAATAAATTAAATGGATATATATGCTATTTAAAATATTTTTTTATTACTCTATACCCATAATAATTTTCGTGGTATTTGCTATTTTTAATAATATTCAATAATTATTTATATTTATACATACTTAAAAATGAAACTTAATTATAAAACTAGAAAATTTTTCGTAAAACAATTGTAACGAATTTTTCTTAGATCATTTTTTATTAAAGTAATTAAAAGTATAAGCATATATACATCTATAAAGTAGCTAATGTATAAAACTCGAAACTTTTGCTGAGATTGGAAAAATAGTAGTTTGATATCAAAAGTTATACCTGATGAGTACAAGGGAATCATTCTAATCAGTAATAATAGTTTTTCTCCGGCTTTCGATTCACTTGTAAAAAGTTTCAATTTCTCTCTGCACTCACCCTTCTTATACCTTTACTGAGACTTCCTTTTACTGCTTCCGTCGACTGGATAGTCGAGGTTTTGGTTAAAAGGCGTCTTAATTACCCGCGGTAATGAACACCTTGTCGTAAAAAGTTGAACCGCTTTAATTATTCCAGGGTGTGCGTGAGAGGATACAGTAAGGCTTTTGCCGTTCTTTTCTTGGCTGAGCTACGCCCTTAGCCTGAAAAAGGGCTCCGCGATACTTTGACGCTGAAAGCGTGATTTTACAACCCTACTAGAAAATGTCAAGTGCGCCTCTCAATATAATGTGCTTGTTGATAGATTGGATATTTGAGTTTATTGACCTTTTGTGAAGTTATATAAAAAAATATTCAAATACTAGTATTTTAAATTTGCACATTTGAATCTTACAACTTTCGATTCATTTTTCTTAGGAATTAGTTATTAAATATTAAGGTATCATTAAGATTAAGTATTAAGAAAATATGTTTTTATTTAAAATCAATTGTATTCAAACAGGTCTATTAATTCAATATCTTTTTTAAATCTGAACTAAATCTATATTTAAATTTTAATACAGATTATCTTTTATCAATTGAAGCTATATGTATATCAAATAAAATAGTGATCAACTAACTTTTAGATTTTTCAATCGTGATAAGCGTTTAAAAACAAATTCGACTTTCTAAAAAAATTAATTAAATTTATGAAACGAATTGAATTCGAATTGAATTATTATTGATAAATACTAATTCATAGGTAGAAGTATATATTAAAAAGAGAAATAATAAAGAACAAAATGAAGAAGAGAAAAGATTGAACGAAACTAAATGAATTTTGGAAGACATTTATACATTAATAAAAAATAGAATAATAAATATTTATTATTAATTTAACTAAAGTTTTTAAAAGAATTTATTATTCTAATGAGAAATTATTATTAAGTATATAATATAAATATTAATTTAAATATTAATTAGAGGCATTAAAATATTAAAATGAAATACTTTAACTACGTTTAAAATACTTTTAACGCCAAAATATAAAAAATTCTAAATAAGCTATAAAAATAATTACCATTCTAATTCATTTAGTATTGATAAGAATTAAAAAATTACAATATATGAAAATTACTATAAGTTTCCAAAACTCTCTCTGTTTATATTATTCTGAAGATTTTACGATTTCTTTGTTATTTCGGCTACTAATGTCTTCAGAATCTGCAATTTATTTTTTACTCGATTTAAAAAGAAAGATGACAAAATAAATTTTTAATAGCGAGTTTTTGAAAAAAATTTTACGATGCTTTCTAACATTCATTAAAGCTTTTATGACAACAAAACAAAGTTGTTCAGCAGTCTGCTTTAGGTAGCTGTATATCAAATCCAATTATCAGCTTACAGACTAACTCCTCGTTTCATGCGACACATAAAAAGACGGTACTTCGATTACGAGAACAAAATAATAGCAAGCAGTGAGTAGTTAGAAGCCAGCCACCCCTATAAATTTGTGGGAATTAAACGAAAGAATGCGGTCTATTTGAAAAGGGGAGGTTGAAGGAAATAAATTAAGAGAGAGAGAGAGAGAGAGAGAGAGAGAGAGAGACTGATGTATAAAGGAGGTAAAGAGAAAAATAAAAAAGAAGTCTGGTTATACCCCCTTGGACATACATTGCATAAGGTACAGTCTTCATGTTGACTGACTCGCTTTTCGGGTGAGCCAAAGCTTACGAAGTAGAGAATGGGGTTTGTTGGATTTTTAATTAAGGCCGCCATGAGACTCGACAAGAATTCCCGGTATTACTACAGCTATCGTTGCATGTTCGCGTGCTTTCAGTATATCCCTATTCTTCATGTTCCACGCGTGTCTTTTTTTTTATCTCACTCAATCACACACATCTTTCTTATACACATATAATTTGAAATATGTTTTTACTCTTAATGCGATTTGTGATGTTATCTGATTATTATGAATTGATTTATTATTTGCTAAAAATTAAGGCCTTGCTAAATAATCTTTTTTTTTGTAAAATTGTTATTTAAAACATAAATAAGAAAATAATTGCTAAGGACTAACTAACATTAACTTAATTCTGCAATTATGATTAAGATTATATTAATAAGTTCCAAGTAACTAAGGCTATTTGGCACAATAAAAAATTATTTGTTGAATTTGTGTTTTAATTTATATAAACTCATATAAAAATAATAAATATATTTTCATTAATTGTAATTATGATAATATAATATCCTAAAATGTATAATGATAAATTAAATTTGAAATATCATCAATTAACAGCAATCAATCATAAATAAAGAAAATAAAATATTTTTATGTAAATATCTAAGCGATCGATATATATATAAAAATTGTTGAATAAAAAATTAAGTCCACTGCCCGCGATTTCAAAGTGAGTAGAATTTTTCCGAAAGGGCAGCAGTCATATAAGAGGGTCGTTTTGATTTATGACAATCGGCCGACAGATTTACGAATATCAAATTCACGTTTAAGGGCTTTCATGTAATTCTCCAGGGTACTAGCTGCTATAGGTCAAAAGGGGGTGTACATTTTGCTTTCCTTGACTGAATTTAGAACTTTGGAGTTCATTTGTAGAGTTCTTCAAACTTACATGTTATTAAATTAGAGAAGAAAGATTCTTTTTGCATGAATGTATTTTGTTCTTACTACATTTCTGTTCTTATATTTTCCATTCTTTTAAGCATATAAGCGATAATTTTAAATTAATTATTTTACAATTTCAATTTCCTGAATCTGAGTAAATTTAATAATAAAATATAGAATTTGTTGATTTGTATTTTGATAAAAGTATTTGTTTTAAAATGAAAAACATAATTTATAATATAATTAATGAATAATATTACATTAATAATTTTGTATATACATAAATATTTATTTTAATATAAAAAATAAAAAATTTTAATAATCAAATTAATTTCTCTATGTCTAAATATAGTATATATAACATTTTATTATAATGTGCTATAGTTTTAACTTGATAGACCAATTAAAACTTTTATTGATTCTGTCGTATCGATATTTTAATATATTAATATTTCTTAATTTTCTTTTCCTAATATTACATTTGTATGATGCAAGAAAAATTTAATTTCCACAAATCAAATTATTAACATTATTTTTAATATCGTTAACATTGTTATTGATATTAATTTTATATTTAATTAATGTTTATTAAATTTAAACCTGAATTAAAAATGTTTTTACTAGATTTTTATTTACTAGAATTTTTTATTAAATATATTCATATAAATTATATTGCATATTTATGATTAAAAATTTTAGTTATTATAAAGTAATTTATTATTGATTATAAAAAATATTATATATGAAGATATATATGTGAGTTAATCTGTTTTAATAATTAAAAAATTGTAATAATTATATTTTTTTCTCAAATCTGGTATTATTTTATAAGTATAGCAAGGAAGTAAATCATTTTACATATTCTGAGTCTTATAAGATATAGGAGGGTGAAAATATATATCTACTATCGAGGGAAATATAATCTCTGATATTTATCTTTAGTATTCGATATATTATACATATATTTTTAATATTTATATTTAGCGAATGATTTTCTAAGGTCACAGAATCTAAAAATAATAATGTAGAATAATAATGTATTGTGAAATTCATTTACAAATTTTTATTTATAGTTTAAATTTTATTTTAGGCAGAAAATACATTAAAAAATAAAAAAAAATTTAATACGTATTGTTAATAATAACTATTTCGTATTTTCATTGTAAACAACAAAAATTAATTAGTATAGAAGATATAATAAATATGTAACGAAAAAAAATTGTATTTAATATTTATTATTTAAAATCTATTTATTAATACTAAAAATGGTAAACTTCTAACAGGATTGTATAGAGACTTTAAAAATATACAAAAAGAAATATACGTAAATAACACTGTTTTATTATCTATTCGTATAGCTGAAATACTAAAATATTCTAAAAGGATACTCACACTGTTTTGTACATTATTTTTATGTCTATTTTCATCTTTCTCTTGACGAAGTAGATGATTCTTGCTCTGCTCAGATGTTCACTTCAATCTCTTGGGGAATATTTGAAGAGGTCAGATCAAAGCTCGTCTGGTCAATTTCATCAAGTTTGAATACGAGCTTTTCTCTAATCTACATACACTGATATACGCTACCCTTCTTACTTTTACATTCTAAACCATTTCGTTGAATTTTATCCTTTTCTTTGCATCTTTGCCTTTGTATATTTTTTCTAGTACTCCTGCCTCGTTACTTCAATCATTATTTGATCACTATACAAAAGTTTATATAAAAAATAAGAAGTAGTGCATTAGCGCTAAAGAAAAATAAGAGATATATGCACCACTCAAACTTTTTATCTATTTATATATATCTATTATATTGAATATTTTCAAGAATCTGTATTTATAATAAGAGTAGTTTATTTATTTTAATTTATTATTTAATAAATCTTGTTTATATTGCAACCTGTTTATATACTATTTAAATTTGTGTTTCAAGTATTTGTATAGGATATATACATTATATAATATACTACTAAATAATTTTTAAAAAATTTATGAAGTAAGTTAAAAAGCATAATTTTGAAAACATATTATATAAATTGTATTATATAGATATTATACGGACATTATATATTGCATAAATATTTAGTTATTAATGAAATAATCACTAATTTAAGTTTAAAAAAAAAATATAAATTTACATTTAAAAATTTTATGTAAAAATATTTTAGAATTTGAAAAAATATATATACAATAGTGAAATATTTCTATATTTATAAATTGCTTTTCCAATCTATTAATTTATCAATCATAATTTTAATCAAGTATCTTCAATCTTTTTTATATAAATAGTATGTGTTCATCAAAAACATATTCTAAATTTTATTTAACGGAACAATTTTTTAAAAATTTTATTTACGAAGCGAATTTTATTAATTATTAAATTCGTAATAGAGTTTATTATTTTTCAATTATTGATTATAATTTAAATTATAATATAAATCTTTTAATATTTTTAATGATGAATTCCTAAATCCACTTCTATTTACGTTTTAAGCTTAAGTTAAACAATAAAAAAACTACAGTATTTTTCCTCTATTTCACATCATCTCAAAATTTCATTTAGAACATTTAAACTATTTAGTATCATTAAAAATAAATGCAAAAGTTCAATTGTAATATTATGAGTTCTTGGGTTGATAGGGATGATGAATAAGAAGTGCAAAGTTAATAGGGGCGGTGTCTATCCAAAGGGGGTCACACCACGATCAAAGCATAATTTTAATTAGGCAGATTATACAGAAAGATAAAAATTATTAAAATTATTGCCTTAATGAAAGGAAACTCGAAACGGGAGCAAGGGATGCGTAATTAAATGCCGGGGAGAATTTCTCTTACTGAGGGCGTACTGTAACCGGGTTGTGCTAGTACATGTACGTAAACTTGCACCAACAAAGATTTCAAGATATATGTATACTTGTATGTGCTTTAATATTATCGAATACCGATATAAATGCAAATTAAGAGTTGCCTTGTATATAGATTATATAGCTCTCAATCTTTTAACTTTGCAACCATTGGAATTTATTATATACTATATAAAAATAAAAGTTTAATTATTAGTTTTATATTTTTCTTATATATTATTAGAAAGTTATGTATTAGTTATAAATTTTAACTAATTATTTCTTAATAAACGAATAATATAATTAAATCAAATTTTTCAATAATATCAGGTCTTTGAGAAAAAAGATATCCATTTAATTTATTGATAAATAAAAGATTTATATAGCAATTTAAGTACAATGATCTAATATAATATTTTTGTTAATATTTTAATTCCTATAATATTCATAGTTATTATTTAATCATATGTAAAATTTATAGGCAACATATATATTCATATATATATATATATATATATATATATATATATACATACAATACATATAATTATAATATATATATACACTTTTAAATATATTCTAATATTTTCTTTAATATAATAAATGTTAAAACTGTCAAATCAAAACATAATACTATTGATTTCAATAATATAAAATTAAATTGAAATTGTATGCTGAATTATTTAAAAAAAAAGATAATAGTTTGATATAATATTTATTTGATATATAATTTGAAAATATAAGACAATATTTTCATTCATTAATTAAAAGTAAATGTACTTAAAATTAAAGTCGTTATTTTAATCTGTTTTAAAATAATTATTTTCCAACTTTTTATTGAAACAAAGTATTTATTATAAAAAATATCATTTCATTAATAAAAATAAGAAATTCATAGAATACTTCAATTTTTTTATATTCAGCATAGTATATCTTAATCATATTTTATATATTTATATTAAAATATTGTATGTTTTAATGTTCTAATGGTTTGATTAATAATCATAAATAATTAATGTTTGTATAAACATATTTATAATTACTTTTGAATTTTATAACAATATTTATATAATTCAATGAAACATTATTTCAATTGAAAAGAATTATTAAATTGAAAACAATATCAAATTAACGTATATATGATACAAAATTAGACTTACAGATTGATCATTAAAATAAGTAATTTTTACTAAATGAACCAAATAAAAATATTCTATTGATTTAATATAAAAATGAGGAAGAATAATAGCAATAATTAAATAAGTTTCTATAGGAAAAATAAACGGGTCGTGTGTGTTTCTAATTATGATTAGCAAGCAATAGAGTTTATTCATACAGCAGTGAGCGGTTGCATTTGCGCACTCTGTGAATCTTAACTTTTTTGCTCTCGATTTCTACGGCTGTGGGCCTATGTTGATGTTTCACAAATTTCACAATGTGGTAACGCTACGAACAACCAATAGAATACTGGATAAGAGAAAGGGCTTGCCTTTATCTTTTGCCCTCTGTCTTTGTTTTACTCGAACAAATCCAGTGAGTAGAGAGCAGGGCGGTAGATCAGCCCGCAAACCGCAAGGTGCCACCACACCCCCAAAAGCCACCCCTTGACACCCCCGCGGCCAATGATCGGCGCCCAGCCGTCCCCAGACCGCAAACCAACCGCAAGACGATGCGCAGAACGAATCGCTCTGTTCGAGTCGCGCACATTTCAACCACAAAACAAAATGGTGCCGCGCCCTAAGGCGTTAAGAAAAGTTGCCGGTACCAAAATGACGGACTTCCTGTAAATGTCTTAAAACACAGTCCTTTTCAATAGTCTATAAAAATATTCCTTTTTAAAATTGTAAAAATTGAATAATATATCAATACATGTCAATTATTTTCTACTTAGTCATGCGTAATTAATATTTAATTAACAATTAATTATAGAATTTTATAATTATTAATTATTAATTATAAATACTAATATTAATTATACTATACTACTATAAACTAATTATTTATTATATAATTAACAAACTTATTCATAATATCACGTTTAAGAAAAAAGTATTAATTAGTATCACATAAATTGATTTCATTTTTAAGTAAAACTTTAAAAGTTATTTATTTTACTTTCTTCAACCACTATTTTTAATTGATTGAGACATTTTATTATGACGAAAATTTTTAAAATAAAGTAGAAACCATTTATATATATCAATATAACGAATAATTAAAAATCAACAACATAGTATACATTTTAAATGGAATATAGTTTCATTTACATAATAAAAATTATATTTTTAGTATAAAGCCGACTATTTAATATTTAACGGTTTCACAATATAAAAATATTATTATTAGTATCAATTAAAATTTTAATATTATTGTAAGTTTAATTTAAAATAATTTTCATATGAATAAATGAAAGATAAATAGTAATATTTATACATTATTAACTTAAGTTTTCGTGAAGTAAAAGCACAAAAGATTATAAACATGAGTTCATTTTTTAGATATATAAAAATTAGTGCGCATTATCTAAATCGAAAGTAGAAATACATCATTTTGCATTTGAATATAATATTTGCTATAAAACATTGTACTGCTAAAAAATATGTTGAGATTGTTTCATCATTAAGCTCTTATCTTTCAATTTAAATAATATAGTTTTAAAAATTGTGGAAAAACTATTAGTTTTATAAAATGATTGGTTATCAAGTATTAGTATTTTTATACAAATTGTATAAGGACTGTTGTTCAATCGATGAATTTTTCTAATTACAATATATATATATATATATATATATATATATATATATATATATATATGAAATTTAAATAATAGAACAATAAAATTGTATTACTCATTTTTTATAAAAGAATATATTTATTGTAAGTACAAGAAAGTTAAAATACTAACATATGTCATAAAAATATTATTATTATCTTAAAACTTTGTTCTTGTTTGGAATTTTTTTATTTTTTAAAATTAAAATAAAGATTAGCTCTAATTTTATAAGATTTTATAAGAATATTTATTCATTTCTAATAAATATCGTTGGAGAAATATTAGAGCAGCATGAATTAAATAAAGTATTTTTTATTACGAAGAAAAGTATTTATAAAATAATTAGCTACTGTGAGAAAATGTAACTGAATGGCTGATTAGTGAATCGAAATTGAACCGAGTCGATGAACTCTACCTTAGGGCATACACTAGCAGTTTAGCGTCGCGATACGACAAAAAGTAAAAAGTTCAACCGCTGTCGTCGGATGAAGGGAGGGGGTACAACTAGGGTGGCAGAGTGGAGTGGGATTGTAAGGTCGAAATAGAACAGTATAGGGTATCGAGGTGATCCTGAACGTGGCCGTTGCGGCCCTGTGTTATATGGTTTAACGTGGCGGCGTTGGTGGCGTTGGTGGCGACAACGGCAACGGTGATAGCGCTAGCTCTTTCGACACCAGCGCCTCAACGAGAGGTAAGAGCAAGAGGACGAGAAAGGTGCGGCTGGGAAGGAGAATTCGAGGGAGTTTGGGTTGCCTAGGATACCAACGCCAGACCCGGCCAAGATACTAGTCGAGATCTCTACACCATTCTGCTCTGAATCCACCCACCCTCTCGGTTCTCCGACGCTC